>NC_052167.1:11605482-11934232 GCF_902713615.1 Scyliorhinus canicula | reverse complement strand
AGGAGAGGTAAGTTTATTGAAAGAACAAAATCGCCACTGAGCATTTTTTTTTTACATAAGCAGATTTAAAACCACACTTCAGAACTATTTCGCTTTTTTACAAATAATTAGATTTTTGTCGAAATGATCTGGATCTTGTTTTCCACTTCTATTAGAGGTTTAGCTGGGTGACGGATCTAACAAAACATACATTTTTTCCCAGGGGAGGGATGGCAATTTATGTAATAGACTATCTTTTTACTTTGAAATTGGGATCGACAATGTTTCCTGTCTGTATGACATGCACTTTGTCAGCTAAACAATTCCGGTTCCTTTGAGACTACCAATGAGCATGCACCCTCAGAGAAACCATGAGGGTTGACAGTACACAGTGTTCTATTTTGCAGTGACAGACTATTGTGGTGGACTTCTTGCAACTAACCACAGGGAGACTCAGGGACAGGTGACAATTGTTTATTCATGATTTAAGCATGGAGGGCACTACCACGGAGAAACCTCTGGAGCAGCACACTCCTAATACAGCTCTCACAGGGAGAGAACCCGAATACAGCACCCTCTAAGTCACAGATGCCTGTTAATCAGTTAGTCGGGAGGGGGGGGGGGGGGGGGGGGGGGGGGGTGTGGTTTTAAAAATGCTAGGATCCCAAAGAAGGTCCTACAAAAAACAAAATCCAGGGGGGGGGGGGGGCTAGCCCTCCCGAATCTACAATTCTACCACTGGGCGGCAACAGCCGAGCGAGTAAGGGGATGGATCCCAGGAGCCAGAAGTCGAGTGGGTGCGTGCGGAGGAGGCCTCCTGCATGGGGACCTCCCTCCGGGCCCTCGCCACGGCAGCACTCCCATCCCCACCCAAAAAACACTCCAGCAGCCCAGTGGCGACAGCCACCCTCCAATCCTGGAACCAACTGCGGCAGCAATTTGGCCTGGCCAAAATGTCGGACAAGGCTCCCATCTGCAACCACCATAGGTTCACACCAGCACTGACTGACGCCACCTTCAAAAGGTGGAGGCAGGACGGGGGGGACACTGACAGTCAGGGACCTATACACGGACGACAGGATCGCAACACTGAACGAACTGACAGAGAAATTTCGGCTAGCCGGGGGGAACGAGCTACGGTACCTGCAGCTCAAAAACTTCTTACGAAAGGAGACAAGGACGTACCCACAACCGCCACGACAGACACTACTGGAAGACCTACTGGACGCAAGTATCCTAGAGAAAGGGAACTGTAGCGACATGTATGACCAACTGATAGAAAGGGACGACACCGTACTGGACGCAACAAGAATGAAATGGGAGGACGACCTGGGGATTGAGCTAGGGTGGGGACTCTGGAGCGAAGCACTGCATAGGGTCAACTCCACCTCCACGTGCGCAAGGCTCAGCCTGACGCAACTAAAAGTGGTACATAGAGCCCACTTAACAAGAAACCGTATGAGTAGGTTCTTCCCGGAGGTGGAGGACAGATGTGAACGGTGCCAAAGAGGCCCAGCCAACCACGCCCACATGTTCTGGTCTTGTCCCAGACTTGTGGAGTACTGGACAGCCTTCTTCGAGGCTATGTCTAAAGTGGTGGGTGTGAGGGTGGAGCCATGCCCGATAGTGGCGGTCTTCGGGGTTTCAGACCAGCCAGATCTATTCCTGGGGAGGAGGGCGGACGCCCTTGCCTTTGCCTCCCTGATTGCCCGCCGTAGAATCCTGTTTGGCTGGCGGTCAGCAGCACCGCCCAGAGCTGCAGACTGGCTGTCCGACCTCTCGGAATCTCTCCAAATGGAGAAAATCAAATTCGCCATCCGAGGGTCAGACGACGGCTTCCACAGAACGTGGGAGCCATTCATGCAATTGTTCCGGGACCTGTTTGTGGCCAACGAACAAGAGGAAGAATAGTCAGGTGGCCAAGAATCAGGGGAAAATGGACGGGAATCGGGGGAAGGTAGCCGGGGGGGGGGGGGGGAGAAAGAAGGGGCGCTACGGGTTCGTTATGGGGGTTTGATGGCAAGCTAAGGCCCAAAACCAAACTGTAAATAAATGCCTATAAACATGTGCCTCGGCCATATTGGGGAATGTAAAATATGTATGCCGGCTAAAGGGGGCGGCCACAGTTGTTATTATGAAGATGCTTACCTGTAAATATACATGTTAATTTTTGCGTGTTTTTTTTCTAATAATTTGTAATTTGTTGGATATAAAATATGAAAACTCAATAAAAAACATTTTTTTTTAAAAATCAGTTAGTCAGTACACAGAACATTGTTTAAAATTCCTATCTTGTCTCCATATGTTTGTTAAACCTTCACCTGAAGCAGGACAGCTATCTGCTCCTAGCTAAACACCATCTGTTGTGATGTGAACGACCAAGGCATTGCTGAAGGGTTGTTGCAGATCTCAGATCTGTGAGATTCACTTGGGCTTTAAGCATTTGACTAGCATGTGATTGTACTCTAAGTTTTACTAAATCCATTCATTTACCCTTACAGCGACATTCTCTGAGCAATAAAGGGTCATCACTGGGCACAAATGCAATATTATGATCTGAATGTATCCCGTTCACCAAAGATTTGTACAAATGGCAAGTCTTGCACGGTAGAAAACTCGCGAAATTTGCCCATTTTATTGCTATTTATTGCAAATTTACAATTATTTTGCCATGCTGTAAAAATGAACAAACATCAACATCTTTACACCTTTGATGGTTTAAGTAAGAGTTATTCTTTATTCATTCATGGGATGTGGGCGTTACTGGGTAGGCTAGCATTTACTGCCCATCCCTAACTGCCATAGAGAAGGTGGTGGTGAGCTGCCTTCTTAAAATGCTGCAGTCCATGTGGTGTATGTACAACCACAGTCCTGACAAATGCTCAAAAATGTTAAATATTTTGTGACAAAGGAGAAAACAGACTCTACAATACAATTACACATCATGATGTGGAACAAAAGTGTCATCATCTCATGGTTTAATTAGCAATTGAAAACTGGAGCACCCAAAATTTCCTGTGCACTTTTGTTTCCAGTGTCTTGTAAAGGTTTTATGTGGATATCCAGCTTCAAATTGCTTAGTATTCTGGCAGACTTCTTTCAGAACCAGTTGGAATCAAACGACGGACCAATTTCAAGATTTGTTTTTCAGCTACTAATATTTCCAGTGCAGAGACACATGATTACACAATTACTTAAAACTGGTCTAAACTGGGATGGGGCTAGAATGTTTCAGGTTCCAAGTATAAATAATGGAGCGCCTAATGAATTGGATTTAAAAATAATTTAGATCAGGTTGGTATACTTGCTTTTTATACTTTTATAATAGCTACTTACATCATTAGTTTTAAACTGTGCCTTCATAGATCATAGAATTTACAGTGCAAGAGGCCATTCAGCCCATCGAGTCTACACCGGCCAATGGAAAGATCACCCTATCTAAGCTCACATCTCTACCCTATCCCCACCACCCAGTTACCCAATCTAACTTTTTTGGACACTAAGGGCAATTTAGCATGGCCAATCCACCTAAGCTGCATATCTTTGGACTGTGGGAGCAAACTGGAGCACCCGGAGGAAACCCATGCAGTCACGGGGAGAACATGGAGACTCTGCACATGGGACCCAAACCGAGAATTGAACCTGGGTCCATGGAGCTGTGAAGCAACTGTGCTAACCACTATGCTGCCGTGCCACCTTCTTTCATTAACTTCAAGCCATAGAAAGTGTGTATATATAAACTTTAAAAAACTACTTCTGTCTGATAAGATTATCAACTACATCTAAGATTATCAACTACAGCTAACAATATTGCCAGCACACAAAAGGTCAGGTTGATTTGGGGCCACTGCTATTTCTCATTTTTATAAATGACCTGGAGGAGGGCGTAGAAGGATGGGCGAGTAAATGTGCAGATGACACTAAAGTCGGTCGAGTTGTGGACAGTGCGGAAGGATGTTGCAGGTTACAGAAGGACATAGATAAGCTACAGAGCTGGGCTGAGAGGTGGCAAGTGGAGTTTAATGCAGAAAAGTGTGAGGTGATTCATTTTGGAAGGAGTAACAGGAAGACAGAGTACTGGGCTAATGGTAAGATTCTTGGTAATGTGGATGAACAGAGAGATCTAGGTGTCCATGTACATAGATCCCTGAAAGTTGCCACCCAGGTTGATAGGGTTGTTAAGAAGGCTTACGGTGTGTTAGCTTTTATTGGTAGAGGGATTGAGTTTCGGAGCCATGAGGTCATGTTGCAGCTGTACAAAACTCTGGTGTGGCCGCATTTGGAGTATTGCGTGCAGTTCTGGTCGCCGAATCATAGGAAGGATGTGGAAGCACTGGAAAGGGTGCAGAGGAGATTTACCAGGATGTTGCTTGGTATGGAGGGAAAGTTTTATGAGGAAAGGCTGAGGGACTTGAGGCTGTTTCCGTTAGAGAAGAAGAAGGTTAAGAGGTGACTTAATTGAGGCATACAAGATGATCATAGGATTAGATAGGGTGGACAGTGAGAGCCTTTTCCCTCAGGTGGTGATGGCTAGCACGAGGGAACATAGCTTTAAATTGAGGAGAGATAGTTATAGGACAGATGTTGACAAATGTGAGGTTATCCATTTTGGTAGGAATAACAGCAAACGGGATTATTATTTAAACGATAAAGTATTAAAGCATGCCGCTGTGCAGAGAGACCTGGGTGTGCTCGTGCATGAGTCACAGAAAGTTGGTTTACAGGTGCAACAGGTAATTAAGAAGGCAAATGGAATTTTGTCCTTCATTGCTAGAGGGATGGAGTTTAAGACTAGGGAGGTTATGTTGCAATTGTATAAGGTGTTAGTGAGGCCACACCTGGAGTATTGTGTTCAGTTTTGGTCTCCTTACTTGAGAAAGGACATACTGGCACTGGAGGGTGTGCAGAGGAGATTCACTATGTTAATCCCAGAGCTGAAGGGGTTGGATTATGAGGAGAGATTGAGTAGACTGGGACTGTACTCGTTGGAATTTAGAAGAATATGGGGGGATCTTATAGAAACATTTAAAATTATGAAGGGAATAGATAGGATAGATGCGGGCAGGTTGTTTCCACTGGTGGGTGAAAGCAGAACTAGGGGACATAGCCTCAAAATAAAGGGAAGTAGATTTAGGACTGAGTTTAGGAGGAACTTCTTCACCCAAAGGGTTGTGAATCTATGGAATTCCTTGCCCAGTGAAGCAGTTGAGGCTCCTTCATTACATGTTTTTAAAGTAAAGATAGATAGTTTTTTGAAGAATAAAGGGATTAAGGGTTATGGTGTTCGGGCCGGAAAGTGGAGCGGAGTCCACAAAAGATCAGCCATGATCTCATTGAATGGCGGAGCAGGCTCGAGGGGCCAGATGGCCTACTCCTGCTCCTAGTTCTTATGTTCTTATGACAGATGCCAGAGGTAGGTTCTTTACTGAGAGTAGTAAGGGCGTGCAATGCCCTGCCTGCAACAGCAGTGGACTCGCCAACATTAAGGGCATTTAAATGGCCATTGGATAAATATATGGATGATAAGGGAATAGTGTAGATGGGCTTTAGAAGGGTTTCACAGGTCGGCGTAATATCGAGGGCTAAAGGGCCTGTACTGCGCTGTAACGTCCTATGTTCTAATGCATGCAAAAATTAAACTAAACTGGAGTAAATACTAATTATAATTAATTGAACTTGTATTTATATCCTATGAGGATGCTTAACATGTCAAAATAATTTATTTTCATGCCGCAGTATGGATCAGATGACTGCTCATGAATCACTAAATGTATGTACTTTATACAAATACAGAGTATGTTGCCTACTGAAAACTTGGTAACATTTATCACAGTAAGCCAGTTATAAACAACGTCTAATCTAATACGAGTACTTGGTCTTTTCAATTCTATTATACAATAGGTCCCATTAAGCCATTGAAAATATCATTAAAGAGTAAATAATAACTCAGTCAGAAGGGTGGTTAGATGTAGGGCACTAACATTTCATATACACATTTGATTAAAATTCAATTACCGGTGGTGGGAGAAACAGAGAAAGATTTCAGAAATATTAGGTCTCCGTCAAAAACAATTTGACAACCAAATTCACCGTCAACCGGGTGGGACCCAGTTCATAGTTCTGAGCTTACCAAACCCATGCCAACTTCCCTTCGTCTACAAACACTGCTGGAGGGAATTTTAAAAAGTTAATATAGGAAGAAAAGAGAGATTATAAGCAATGATTAAGAGGCAACATTTAACTGAGCTCCAAGACATTTCACAAACATAAAACATGGCAGCAGGTAGGTAGGAAAGAATGTTGTCATTTGTTGTGTGTGGAATTGAATACAAAAGTAAAGAGGTAATGCTTCAGTTGCACAGGACACTCTTCAGGTTACATCTGGAGTACTGTGTACAGTATTGGTCACCGTATTTAAAGAAGGATATAAAATCATTGGAAGCAGTTCAGAGAAGGATTACCAGACTGATATCTGGAATGGGTGGGTTGTCTTGAGGAAAGGATGGACAGGCGAAGCTTGTATTTGCTGGAGTTTAGAAGAGTAAGAGACAACTTAACTTAAACATACAAGATCCTGAGGTGTCTTGACAGGGTGGATGAGGAGAGGGTATTTCCTCTTGTGGGAGATCTAAAACGCAAGGTCACTGTTTACGAATAAGGGGTCACCCATTTAAAACAGAGGCGAGGCCAAATTTTCTCTCAGAGGGTCGTGAGTCTTTGGATCTCTCCCTGAAAAGGTGGTCGAAGGAGTCTTTGAATATTTTTTCAAGCAGAGATGGTTACATTCTTGGTGACCGCCAGTTTAATATTGTTTTTAATATAAGTTTATAGTACCCAATTATTATTTTTTTCCAATCAAGGGGCAATTTAGCGTGGCCAATCCACCTACCCTGCACATCTTAGGGTTGTGGGGGTGAAACCCACGCAGACACGGGGAGAATGTGCAAACTCCACACAGACAGTGACCCAGGGCTGGGATTCGAACCCGGGTCCTCAGCGCCGCTGTCCCAGTGCTAACCACTGCGCCACGTGCCACCCTGCAAGTTTAAAATATAACCATTTATAAAACCTCACATTCCTAACAGCTCCCAGATGGGATTTGGAAACCAACCATCTGTCCACAGTTATCACAAGTGCCTTTGCCCTCAGGTGCCAATATCTTGCAACTTCTTCCCAGTAAAACAAACTGATTCCCCCCCACCCCCTTGAACTTCAGCAAACAAGCCATCCAAGCTAGTTCTGGGATAGAATCTAGAACAGGTCACACAACGCCCTCTATTCTTCCAATTTGCCTTAAAATAAAGACAATCCCAAAATATAACCATCTTATAAACTTTGTATTTGTAACAACTCTCACGTCTACATTAAGTCCATCTCCAACAGATTCCATCAGCTCTGAATAATAGTAACATCTTTACTGATCCACATTTAGCCATTCTTATTGAACTGCACAAGCACAAAAGCAGCCCTTGTTACCTTAAATGTGGATTCTACCATTTATTTCACAAACAGCTTCACGATCATGCTAAATAAATATAGCACCTTAAATGAAAGGCACTGCCCATCGAAATGATAAAAGTTAATCTGTGGTGTAGTGTATTGTCACTGGACTAGAGACCCAGGGTAATGCTCTGGGGACCTGAGTTTGAAATCCCATCAGGGCAGATGGTGGAATTTGAATTCAATAAAAATCTGGAATTGAAAGTTTAACAACGACCATGAAACCATTGTCAATCGTCATTAAAAACCCATCTGGTTCACCAATGTCCTTTAGGGAAGGAAACCAGCCATCCTTACCTTGTCTGGCCTATATGTGACTCCAGACCCACAGCAATGTGGTTGACTCTGAAAAGCCCTCAGGGATGGGCAAGAAATGATGGCCCAGCCAGCGATGTCCCATGAACGAATAAAGAAACAAAAAGATCTGGCACTACAATTCAGAAACCCAAGGGGTGAGAAGTGGGGGATTGCTTGCATCTGTGTTTTGGGTGCTAAAAGTATCTGGAGTGCTCCAAAACAGCAACAGTGACACATTTGTGGGGCAAATCATCGCCAGACATTATATTGCTGTGAGCATTAGGAACAAAACAAAGTGAGAAGCATCGGAGCTTCAGTAAGGATGTCCACAGTAAAATCTGCCACCTGCTACAGTAATAACTGCAAATTTAGAGCAGGGCAAAGACAGCATTTTTTGCAGCAGTGAACATAATTCGGCAATTAACGTTTACGCACCTGGCTCCATCAAGGTTCTACTTGGGGATATTGGCAACATCATGCTGCCCCTGTTGTGCAAGGGAACTCCTGAGAGTCCTTACCCAATGAGAGCTAACTACATTTTATTCCTTCTTTATAGAGTTAAGCAGGTGAAGTACGCATGTGGCTTCTCATTGAACCAGACCATCGACCTTTGGCAGCTGTTTAAAGGAATCGGTGGATAGTGATGGACTTTCTTCATTCAGTAAGATCAACTGAATGTCGAGAGATAAATGTAATGATTATAACGTTGGCAATCCGAGAGACTGGGAAATATGACTGAACCAGAGCCACAAGTAGAGGAGGGAGATAGAGAATTTAGTGACAGGTGAATGACAACAATCTCTCCCTCAATATCAATAAAATAATGGAGCTGTTCATCGATTCCAGGAAGCGAAGTGTTGTCCATGCCCCTGTCTGCGTCAATGGTGCTGAGGTGGAGATGGTTGACAGCTTCAAATTCTATAAACATCACCAACAATCGTGCATCCACATCGACGCTGCGGCCAAGAAAGCACAACACGCCTATACTTCCTCAGGAAATGAAGGAAATTCGGCATGTCCACAATGACTCTTACCAATTTCTATAGATGTACCCTAGAAAGTATCCTATCTGGCTGCATCACAGCCTGGTATGGCAACTGCTCGGCCCAAGACCGTAAGAAAGCAGAGTCGTGAACACAACCCAGTCCATCACTCAAAAATGCCTCCCATCCATTGACTCTGTTTACACCTCCTGCTGCCATGGGAAAGTGGGCAGCATAATCAAAGACCCCTCCCACACGGGCTATTCTCTCTTCCAACGTGCAGAAGATACAAAAGTTTTGAGAACACGTACAATTGATTCAAAAACAGCTTCTTCCCTGCTGTTACCCGACTCCCGAATGACCCTCCTAGGATCTGAACTGATCTTTCTATGCCTCTTCTGTACAGCTGCAGCACTATATACCATATACTTCACCCACTGTCTATGTTTAAGTATTCTCATTATGTATCCTCATGTATTTATCATATGTTCTATGTTTTCATGTATGGAACGATCTGCCTGGACAGCACACAGAATACTTTGCACTGTACCTCAGTACACGTGACAATAAATCTAAATCTAATCTACGATATATAGATGCTGGCGTCAGAAAGTGGAATATCATTCCATTTCTACGATTGAGCATAAAAAGTTCACCACCTTCAAAAACAAAATTATATTTAAAAACTTGTGTTCCTATTTGACTTGATACAGTTGCAGATTAGTTTAAAACCATTTTCATTGTCTAATGTTTGAAATGTGATGATGTTATACAAACACAAATTTCTAATCCTTTGTGGTTAACTACTTAAAAGTTTCTCATATTAATAATGAACAACATCATTTATTTTTGTTCCTCTTTCTGGCAATGGTCTATTTGACAAATATTACTTCACGCATCGAACGTAATTTTTACTCAAAATTGCAGCATTTGGACAAAATGCTGATTACACATAAAAATAAATTTAATGCAGACAACCTACAGTCAACCCAAGCTATTTAGCAGAAATTAATTTAAGCAATTTTATAAAGCAAAGTGCTGTTCAGTATTTCCTTTTCATCTTCTCCAAGCACGACTCGAAAAGGAAATATCTCTCACCAGGAGCATTCTTCTTCATACGAGGATATGCATCCATAGTACTTCAACTATATGAAATGTGATAATTTTGCATTAAAGATAGCTCAACTTAAAACTTTATGACTACACCCAAGATTATTTGCTATGTAGCATTCTTGGAGACCCTATCTTGTGATATTCTACTTAAACATATGGTACAGTCATTTATCTGTTGCCATACACTGAAACACAATTTATGCCATAAAGGTCAACTGCATTATAATCTACTTAATTGAATATTGAAACCAAGCAGTCTATTTGTCAAATAAAAATAAATTTTGACGATGAAAGGAAATACTTTAATATATACAGCATTTATATCACATTCTCAGGCGTTCCAAAGCACTTTGCTACCAAAGAATTACTTCAGAGTCATAATTATGTTGGCAAACAGCAGCCAATTTATGAATTGTGAATGCCCAATGAATCTGTGGTCGAAGGACAAGTGCTGCCCTGTGCATTAGGAGAACATTTTGTTCCTCTTTGAATAGCATAATGAGCTCTCTTCCTATGTATCTGGACAAGCAGGCTGGACTTATAAATATACATACACACACACATATATATAATATATATATATATATATATATATTTATTGCTGTGTCAGCGATTTTCCCTGATAATTCACATAAATCACCAATCAGTTAAACAGACCCCATCGCTGGGATTTTTTTTAGTGCTAATTATATGCTGGGCAACGGCCCACTCCATTTTAAACATTCACTTGTGAGCACCACGTACTCCCCAGTTCAGGTAAAGCAAAGTTGGATGCAGATGAAAGCTCCCTTTCATCTGCGTCGAGCAATATGCTTCAGCCTAAGTAGAGTTGATCAGTTGAAACGTTAACAGTGGTTTCAGTAATCGGATACCATGCTTAGAGGTCCGTTTGCTGCTTAAATGTATTATACCTGATATACAGAATACCTAGATCATCACCCCCAAGTTAATATCTTCCTGTTGAAGATTATTCCCACTTTAGAGCAGAATGTTTTAATAAATGATTTGTTTACAATCCCAAAAGCCTCTTTCGCTTTCAATAACGATGCCCTTGCATAGCATGCTCTGCTCTTTTTCAGTTGATTCTTAATTTGAAAAGGCAACAGAGCAGTAATGGTTTACAAAAAATTAAACCCAGGCCCAACATTTCGATTACTTTTACTTTATTTAAGCTTTCCCAGGCCTTCAAGAATTAAACCCTCGAGCTTTGCTGAATGTTGCCGCCTACCTGGGTACAAAGAGTTGGCAATCGTACAGCCAGTTCAGCCATTCCAGGCAAAAGGGTCTGCAGAAGGTGCTGCGTTTCAACATCATTTAAAACCTAACAAACAAAAAATAAAAAATTACTAAGTTGTTGCAACAATTGAACCAATGTCCCGAAGCAAAAAGGTTATAACAACAGTTTTTAATTTATATATCCATCATACATATTATAATAAAATTACAATTGAATTACATTAATAAATGATTTATTTGAGGTGTTAAAAGATTTCAGAGCTAACAAAATAATAAAAACTCTATTGTAAGGGTTAAATAAGTATTAGTGAGGTCTACTAATGATCCACTATAGTTCCAAATAATTTTTCAACATTAAGAAACGTTAGGCAGTCATTTCTAAACATTTATTCTGAAGTATGTGTGAAATTACATAAGTAACAGCAGTATACTTGACACCACACTAGTGCGAAATTACATGGATCCCCGAGCTGTCTATTTCCTTTGCTCAACTAAATGACTAGCAAGCATGAAAGAAAATCATTACATTATTTCAGAGTCCTCAACCAAGCTATGGATAAATTTGCAGAGGTCCAATTTTGTTGCCTGTTACCTAGTGCAGACTCTTCGTTGTCAAATGCAGATAGGCAGATCCAATGCTTTGGGTCGTTTGCTCTGGCTACTGCGGAGGTCTTAGTAGCTAAAACCATGATTGCCAGCCCAAAGCATTAGTAAGCTTCTAGCTGCTTATCCATCCCAGAATTATAGTCAGGCCATGGTCGTGAATATAGGCACCACATTTCTTGAAGGAGGTGGAGGAAGTTGCAGATTTGTGCCAACAAGTACGAACATAGGGCCGGTTACAGCTTACAGCTCATCGGTTTCAAATCCGACCTGTTTGAAAGGTGCTGACAAAACAGGAGCTCTTTTTCCAAGGATGCTGGGAAGAAAAGTACTGTGTTTGTTTTCAGAGTTTTCTAACTGCCACATTCAAAAATCAACTCCTTGAAAACTGTACAAAGCAATACTAGCTCATTCCAGCAGAACTGTTTCATGCACGCCAGATACCAATGTATTTTAAACCTCAGCATGGCATAGATACCAAAGCTGAAATTTAAAGTTGTCAAGAGGGCAAGTTCAAACATACATCTTCAGCATAGTTTCACTCAGAAAGCTCCATTCCATCTTGATTTCTACTTGCTTACCAGAAGGAAAGTTCCAGAACAACAGTATTTATATGTCTACAATGCAGAAACATTTCCCAAGGCACTTTACAGGGGACGTAAATAAAAATATAAAGAAAAGGAGTACACACTGGGCCATGGTGGGAGAATTAGAGTGATGATAACAGAGTTTGGTTGTAAAAAAAAATGGCTGTCAAAAAAAGGTTTTTAAAATAAGAAAGTGAAGCTGGGAAAGGGCTTTCAGTGAGCCCGGTCATGGTGAATGAAACATGTAAAGTACTGTTGGGAAAGTAGAGGAATGTGTACAGAAGGACTGAAATGAGAGTCGAGGGGAGAGGTCATGGAGGATTTGAAGTGAGGGCTGGAGTATGTGTGCGGAACATTACTATCAGAGGATAATGCAGAGTTCTGAACCGTCTGGAGTTTGTGGGTTGGAAGACCAATGAGGAAAACGTTAGCAAAATCAAGTTTAGAAGTCACCTGGCAGAGGTGATGGAAAAGGCAAACCATGTTAAGGACATAGGTCTGATGAGGGTGATGGAATCAGAGATATATATATATATATATATATATGTAGAGAGAGAGAGATAATGGGGACTGAATGCATGGACTTCTCTCTCCCAAACGTTCGGGTGAAAGAAATTCTGACTCACTCATAATAGCAAATAGGTGGTTTAGAGATCCAGGGATATTACCAATTTGTAATGGCTTGTAATGTCAGTTGTGACACAATTGGTAGCACAGTCGCCTCTTAGTCATAAGGTTTCAAATTCATTTTTGAGCACAAAAATCAAGGCTGAGACTCTGGTGCAGTACTAATGATGTGCAGGCATTGCTGGAAATGGTGTCTTTCGGTTGAGATTAAACCGAGGTCCCATCTCCCTGCTGGGGTCAAAGATCGCATGACACTACTTCAAAGAAGAGCAGGGAAGATATGAATGGTATCCTGGCCAACATTTAACCCTCAATAAACATCACAAAAACTATCTACTCATCATATTGCTGTTCCTGGGAGCTTGCCGAGAACGTAAACTGGCTGCCACCGTTCCTACATAACAACAGTGACTAAACCATCAAAAAGTACTTCATTGGTTGTTGTTATGGGTCAGGGTTTAGGGAAAGCCAAAGTGTATCATGGAGTTCACCTGACCCACAACTTTTACTAGATTCTGGTTATGGGGAGCACACGGGCCTACTTTACAGGTGTGGTGCAACAGAGAGTTAAACTACTTTTAAATTAAAACAATATTTATTTATGAAACCAGTTAACACTTTATAAACCCACAGTAAACATCTTAACAACTATCAACACCAAACATCCCCACAGCTACAATATTCTATAAGTAACCCGTAATCTTTCCCAAGCAGCATCCATAAGACAAATACCCTCTTCAACACAGACATCAGGTTTAAATTCCCTAATGAGAGCAGTTATCACTTTTAAATTAGCAAGTGATTTGAAGACATTCCTTTCATGCAGAAATAAATCAGAATTACAGCTGGTTTTGCTGGCTGCAGCTCCCAATCTGCTGCGTGCTCAAAAACGAAAGTGAAAGACAGACAGCCCAGCTCCACCCACACTCTGACATAACTGCAGCTATTTGATAAACACCCATTTCTTAAAGGTACTCTCACATGACACTGAACAAGTATACAAATACATATCATAAAAGACCTGAGAAAAGCACCCAGCCAGCCATTGCCAACAACACTGGCAGAATTAGGGAATTAGATAGCTACCACCCTTTATGCTTGGAATGTGCTCATTGTGGCATCAGTGCTGATCGCCACAGAGTGGCTCTGAGGGAATGATGCACGTATTTTCACAAAGTGAGTGGAGCCAACAAGAAGTATCGGAAGCAGTAATACAGAAGCAAAATATTGTGAATGCTTGAAATTGGAAATAACAACCCAGGTTTCTCCCACACTATTCACAGCATTTGCTTTCGGGGGACATGTGAACAATTGGAATGAAATTGCAAATTTTTAATAACAATATGGTGCATGCTTATGGAGACCCAGATTGCAGGGTGGGATGGAGGCAAAAAATCTCCAAAATAAAGGGTAATAGCTTACAATCCTCAGACTAGAGCTTAGACCAATATTGTCAAAAGAAATTGTGTCATATTATTTATTCATTCTACTATATTTTTGTCAGTTCTTCCAGTCAATAGCTTACCACTTTTTAACTATTGATATCCGACAATCTTGAAAGTAAAGAAACAGTTTTGGGCAGCCACAGCTATACAAACATATTTGACTGTAGCTAATCTATTTCTCTATACTACTGTCAACTCGTAAGAAATGCCATGCACAAAAAAGGCAATCAGCTTTCAGCCTGTGGCCAAACAATACAGGCTGTCTTGGCTAATAATTGGTGCAGGACCTAATTCCTGGTACCTGTCAGCAGCTTCTATATGCTGCATGACACACTACCCGGTATAATCATTAACCCCTTGAATACTAAATGTTTCTTCTGCTTTACAGGTGTGACACTCGAGTACGATAATGATAATAGGTTCATCAATACAAAGCTCACTCTGAATATTAAACAATGTTCGATCAAGCAGAATGCATATTTTTAGTAGTATTCAAAGGGCAAAAGACTTTTTGCATTGTCCAAACTGAAAGTCGTTCAACATACTCTACCTATTTGAAACAAAATCATTACAAATCTGTTTCAGTGTTGAGGGGATGCTATTTCTTTTTAAGGTTAACAGAATTTGCAAAACTGCAAGGAAAAAAAGCCTTGCAGTACAAAGTTCTTGCAAATGGTAATACTTGGGTTACTGCCAAAAGAACAAGTAAAGTGGCCATCTATGTATTAAATCTGAAACAAAGATATTCAGAGCTCTGACCTGCACAAGTATTGATTTACAGAGATATTGGCTAGGATATGTCAGAGCAATCAATCACTTAGTAATTTCATCATGGCTGGCTCACAGACTGTTGATTAAATGGAGGCAGAGAAGAAATGCAAATTGCTTGATTTAGTTGGAGGATGGCAAGTTCCTGGGCAGACAGCCTTGACTAGCAATTTAGTAAAGTGAACATTTATATTGCCACAAAGAGGCTTGACTAAAGACTGTCATAACTAATGACTCCTTGTCACTATAAAACTGTTCTAGTGTGGGTAATGAATGAGTACCCCTGACGGGGCTAGATGAGAAGGCGCTGAGGCAGCAGGCTTAAATCAAACCTCGACAACACATCAAATCAAATAAACCCAGACCTGTCACATGACCAGAGGCATTTCCATACATCACAAGGGAGAAGCAGTAATCAAGTGAAAAGGCAGTTTTAATACCCACGTGTGCACAAAAGTGCAGATTTACAGTATTTTATTTATTCGACTGATAAACCAACATGGTTGATTTACTTTGACAGACCCCGACAATGGTATGAATGCAGCTCTTTGAATTGTTAAGTTCTACATACTCCAAGTGAAATTTGTAATCAAGGATGCTAAGTAAATATTACTCAAAAGAAGCAGCTCCACTGATAAAAAAAACTTGTCCATCAGTTCTTGTCCCTCGGCTTATCTTCTGGACTGCAAGTCGACATATACGTTTTTTATACTGCTTGTTTTCAAGAACTTACTGACCATAAGTATTTAGTTGACAGGCGTTTGTACAAAGACTACATTTGAAGCTCAACTTATAAATTTATTTTTCAACACAAAGCAATTTGTTCCAAGTTCTATCGATTCTGACCATTTTGTTTGCACAGCACATGCACACTCATTAAGATGAATTCTTATTTGTTACAAGAAAAGTTCACCTGAAGTAAGGGCGGCACTTGCATTACTAGATCCTGGCCACACTAGAGAATAAATGGGAAAAAGCTGGCACAGAAGCTTTCTTTTTCTGTGTTTGAAGGTTTGCTCAGCAAATGCCATACTGAAGAGCGTATTCAAATGTGTACTCACAAGCAATAAGGCAATTATAAATTAAGTTTGTGTGTACCAGGTGCAACAAAATCATAAAACAGTATTATAATTTCACGACATCTACTGCAGAATGGAAACATTGCTCCACTGTTGCACTGCAACTGAATGTTAGCGCAAAACCTATTACCCACAAGCTGGAAGTTTCAATGGCCAGTTGGACTGGATTTCCCACGGTAAAAATAAATGATAAAAATTTGTAGTTCAGAGGGAAATCATTTGTCTCATTGTATCTGTGCCGGCTGAAGTGCTATCCAACCTAATTTTACTTTTGAGCTCTTTGTTCGTTCGGTCCCAAGTTACGGTACTTCAAGTGTATTTCCAATCCTTTTTAAATAAGATAAGGCTCTCTGCCTTTACGAACCATTAGGCAGTGAGTTTCAGACCCCCATCACCTTCCAGCAAGAAGATTTCTCAGCTTCCCTAAAGTCCTCAAGCACAGTAATTTGCGGTGGCACATTATGGTATCAAACAATTCATAATTCAAGAAATTCAAATCAATAAATGTGTCAATAAGCATGAGTTTACCCATTTCGAAAATACAAGATTCAGTGTTATACTTCTTTAAACACAAAAAAACACAATTGTGTGATATAAAACTAGCTTGTTGCAGTCCCCTTCGTAAGAAGCCAACTTTTTATTTGTTTTTGATGCACTTCGGCTTTTGAAACCAACATGAACACTAGTTATTCAAAACAATAACGGATCTGCAAATGAGCTGCTTATTTTTCAATTTCCACACATACTTGTTATTCTGGACAGTTCATTTCCTTTTGTAAATAAGTATCAGACACCGCTCCTTGCATCATGCCTCACAGTCAGCTTTGATGCTGAGTGCCTGTGGTGTCTGGCACTGTAGCATGCACTGCCTGGAAATGCGAGTTTGTAGGTCACCGAGAACACACAGCTGGAGTTTGCTCAGCTTTCCTACCTTCAGAATGACAAATATCATCGGCGACAAAAGAAAAAAAGAAACCTTGAACAAACAAAAATTTTACATGTATTCTCCCTCTCTTGACAGCAGATTGTGTCTACTTCACCATGAAGCCTCCATCTCGAGGCTGAAGCTGACAGTTTCAACTTCAAGCTGAGCTTCCAAACCCATATCACCTTGATTGCATTTTCACTGCATAGGTCAACTGCCCTAACCCTCACCTCAACTCCGCTACCACTGAAATGCATATTCTTGCCTTTGTTATCTTCAGATTTAATTATTCTTAAACTCGAAATGTTAACTGTTTCTGTTTCTCTCTCCACAGATGCTGCCAGGGCTGCATAGATATTCCAGCACTTTGTTTTTATTTCAGATTTCCAGCATCTGCAGTATTTGGCTTTTACATTAATTGTTCTCTCTCTCTCTCCTGGCTGACGTCCCATGCCTCACCCTCCATAGACCGACTCATCGAAAATTTTGCTGCCTGTATCCAATCACACCAAGTTTTGCTCACCCATCATCGCTGACCTGCATTGATGTAGAGTAGCTGAATGACTCCAATTTGAAATTCTCAACCTCACATTTCAATCTTTCAGCTCTGTAACTTCTTCTTTACTGCTCCCATCACTGCAACACTGCTACCCCACCTCCCTCACCCAAACAGAAGCTCAACAGTCCACTGACTCTTGGCCTCTTGCTCATCAACCCTTCCCTTTGTTCCAGCATTGGAAGCCTGCCTTCAGGCTCAGAGGTCTTAGGTGCTAGAATTCCCTGACTTCTACTTCCATCTTTGCCTTTAATGCCCACTTTAAAATCCATCTCTTAAAAACAGTTTTTGGTCACTCCTCAAATGCTGCCAAGCTTTGGCTCGCTCAATTTTTCTCATCATGTCTCTGAAGTAGCTTAGGAACTTTCTCTGCATTAACATGCCAGATAAATGGATATTTTTTGCATCTCTTTCTATATGTTCCACTCTGTGTGACCCATATGTTTTCCCTCTCTGTTTGTATTCAACTCTGAAAGCCTCAAAAACTACCTCGTTCCACCATAGAGATGAGATCATACTGCAAACCTGACACATATCACAAATTATAAATCAGGGGATCACTGTTGTTCTTATCCAGCGAATACTGGAGTCAGAGGCTAGGGGTTTGACATCTCTTGAGGACTTAGCACCAAAAGGAGCTTCCAGAGGTGGGGGGCACTAAATAATGTGAAAGGGTCAGCCTTAGAAATGGGTGACCACTAAGGGCATGTGGCCAGGAGAACACTGATCAAGATTAATCAAATAAATGAGAGAAGGCAGGCTTGAGGTGAGCTGGGAGGCAGAGGAAGAATGTGGCTGCCCCTCATGCAGCAGAGTGGGCTGACCTCTTGCTGAGGTGGTGTGTGGGCACAGAGAAGTGCTGAGAGCAGCTTGAAGACCATCAGGTAGACCCAGAGTTACCAAGGTTTGTGATGGATGCTAAGTGAGTTTAGCCTTGTCCAAGAGAGGTGTGCTTTTTAAATATTTAAATACTACAGAAACTCAAAGAAACATCAATTTTCTTTAAAGCATCATTAAAACCCCCTTGCAACAATTTAATATCATGATTATATAGTATTAAAATTTAACACTGCTGCCGGTGTCTTAATTCGCACCAAGTCCCAATTCCCTACCACCCCGATGCTCGCTGACCTCACATTAGAATCAGTAGAATCCAGTATTGTGTGGGCAGTAGGGTAGCACAAGTTGATAGCACTGTGGCTTCACAGCACCAGGGTCCCAGGTTCAATTCTCGGCTTGGGTCACTGTCTGTGTGGAATCTGCATGTTCTCCCAGTGTCTGCGTGGGTTTCCTCCGGGTGCGCCGGTTTCCTCCCACAGTCCAATGACTTGCAGGTTAGGTGGATTGGCCATGCTAAATTGCCCTTAGTGTCCAAAAAGGTTAGGAGGGGCTATTGGATTAAGGGTTGAAATGAGGGCGGAAATGAGGGCTTAAGTGGGTCGGCGCAGACTCAATGGGCCGAATGGCCTCCTTCTGCACTGTATGTATGTTGATTTTAAAATTATAATCCCTGTTCTGATATCGCTCCATGCCTTACTTCTCCTCATCTCTGTAATCTCCTCGAGCCCGACAATCTTCCATGATAACGGTGGTTAGAATAAACAGCCTTAGAATAAAAGGGAGTCACTTTAGAACAGAGATGAGGAGAAATTTCTTCAGCCAGAGTGGTAGGTCTGTGGAATTCATTGCCACAGAGGGCGGTGGAGGCCGGGACGTTGAGTGTCTTTAAGACAGAAACTGATAAATTCTTGATTTCTCGAGGAATTAAGGGCTATGGGGAGAGAGCGGGTAAATGGAGTTGAAATCAACCATGATTGAATGGTGGAGTGGACTCGATGGGCCGAATGGCCTTACTTCCTCTCCTATGTCTTATGGTCTTATGGTTCTCCAATTCTAGCCTCTAGCATCCCAATTTTAATTGCTCCACCATTGGTGGCCACGCCTTCAGTTATTTTGGTCCCAAACTCTTAACACCCTCCCTACATCCCTCCGCGACTTCTTTACGGTCCTTCTGAAAACCAACTTCTTCTGACAAGCTTTTAGTCACCCATCCTAATATCTCCTTGTGCGGTCCGGTGCCACATTTTGTTTTGTAATGTTTCCGTGAAGCGCCTTGGTAAGTTTTATTATGTTAAAGGTGCTTTATAAATACAAGTTGTTGCTGTTGTGAAGGGGGGGGGGGGATTATTCTCTGATGACTAAATCATTTGAAGAGGGTTCTTCAACAAAAAGAACACGAGAACCAATAGCATAGATTTATAATGCATCTTTAAAATACATAAAACATCTTGGGCCTCAGAGACACGGTGCGATATGGATGCAAACCACAAGAGATTGCTTACCAAAGACACTGTCAATAACTCTGGCAAGCTATTTGGTAAACTAAAGGAGGAGAAAGTGACAAGAGAAATTGAGAGATTTAGAGGGGGAGTTGTAAAGAATGGGACCTTGGCAACTAAAGGCATAGCTGTCAAAAGGTGGGTGAAGGAAAATGTTGTGCACAAGAGGGCAGGAGCAGAGAGTTCGAGAGAGTTTGAAAGGCTGGTGGGGATCCTAGATGTACACCTTGGCAGTCTCATTTCCACCCTTAACCCAATAACCCCTCCTAACCTATTTGGACACTAAGGGCAATTTAGCATGGCCAATCCACCTAACCTGCACGTCATTGGACTGTGGGAGGAAACCGGCGCACCCGGAGCAAACCCGTGCAGACACTGAGAGAACGTGCAGACTCCGCACAGTCAGTGACCCAAGCCGAGAATCGAACCTGGGACCGGTTTAGCTCACTGGGCTAAATTGCTGGCTTTTAAAGCAGACCAAGCAGACCAGCAGCACGGTTCGATTCCCGTACCAGCCTCCCCGGACAGGCGTCGGAATGTGGCGACTAGGGGCTTTTCACAGTAACTTCATTGAAGCCTACTCGTGACAATAAGCGATTTTCATTTCATTTTTCTCATGAGTGATCCTGTTGGGTGTCACTTTGAACGGATTTTGACTTGGTCGAGATGGTTTAAAAAAAGGTCAAATTGGGCAGAAACTGCTTCTGTTACGCAACACTTTGAGATTGGTCCCTTCAATCACTTGTGTCGGAAACCAGGCTTTGTTTACCAACACAAATTAGATTTTATTCGTTAATGAGCAGATCTTTAAAAGGCAGAAGCAGGTGCAACATGGTTAACAAGATAGTGCAATTCTTATTACAGCTAGTCATTTAGATGAGCTGTCAATCTCAACACCCACAGACCTTCTTCACCTCCAGGCTCAACCCTGACAGGCCCAGCATGAAATAATTAACTGCATCCTCCTCTGTTTTATTTACTTACAAGTAACAAACTGAACTGTGTTAACGTGATGCGCACAACTGTCAACCTTGCCCCTCAATTATTGTGACGTTTTCTGATTAGAAACTGGAAGAGACTGTAAAATGATAGCTGAACAAAAGTGAAACCATGATTTCTACATTTAATTATAGCACCAAATTATGCAGTTATAAATGTAAAAGATCCAATATTTGCATCAAAACCACACTAGACACTTCATTTCACAAAATATAAATGGCAAAAACATGACATGACATTAAATCATCCCATTAAAACACTGCCAGCCTCATCCCAAATATGCTTGGCATTTTCTATTTGTGAACTTTTTTTTCCAAACTCAAAGAAAACACATGAAATATAATGAAACATTAATGCAAAAGTACAGATGCTTGAATTCTAAACTGACAGAAAAGGATGGAAATACTCAGCAGATCTGGCAAATCTGGGGAGAGAGAAACAGTTAACATTTCAGATTGGTGACCTTCCATTAGAAGGGTCTGATTTGTATTTTATACACATGTACGAAATATAATTATCTTAGGGCAACCTTAAAAAAAAAAGCAATTTTCATTTTCATCTTCCTAAATGTAACTTTAGATCATCTCTTTTTTTCTTTTAAAACTTAACAGCTCCAAGCTCACAAAAAAATTCCAAAGATATAATTTGTCATTTTTATCAATATTCACAACATCAGTAATATAGGGGGTGGTACTACTCGTTACATGAAAGCATTTGCTTGATGACAGAACTATTTGGTCTGACAATAAACACAAGAGGAATTGATTTTATTCAAAAGGACTGGGAATGATTAAGTAAGTGGGCGAAGAAGTCAGGATGGATTTTTAAAATTTAATTAAATGCAAGCTTACGCACATGGAAGAAAACCCAGGATCTGAAGGAATGTAGGTACATGATCAAACCAAACTGCTGTGCACTGAATGAGTGTTCCACAGGATGCCATTCTTTTCCATCTCCATTGCAGAACACTAACTGGTGGTATTGAAGTAGAGCTGGGGAGTTGTTTCAGCGCGCCCTTTGCATCATTTATATTGCAGCCACATTGCGATCGCAGTGGAGGAGTAAATATTAGTTCTATCGAGTGAACTGCTTTCCCCTGGATAATGTAGAACTTCTTCAGTATTGTTGCAGTTGTGCCCATTCAAGCAAGTGACAAGTACTCTGACTTCTAAATGGTAGAGATGCTATGAGGAGACATGAGATGAGCCACTAATCACAAAGTCCCCAGCCTGCAAGTCCAGAGTAGATGATTGGGCATTTCGTGCTGGAGATGGCATTTACGTTTTGTGAAGGCTACCTGCCACTTGTCTGTGCACATTTTCTGCTGTCCAGATCTAACTGAAGGCTAGTATGAGCTGCTGCATTATCAGAGCACTTTTGAATGGAACTAAATAGTATAAACAAAGTCTGCAAACAGCCCCACTTCTAACCTTATGACAGGTCACTATTGGAGCAGCTGAAAATGGCAAAGATGCTGATCTGTGGAAGTCCTGCAATGAGGTCCTCGGGCTGTAATAATTAACCTTCGGTAACCATGACCATCTTCCTCTCATAGTTCTGATGAAACGTTACTGAAGGGAAATGTTAACTCGGTTTCTCCCTCCACAGATGCTGCCAGACTTCCTGATTCCCAGCATTTCCTTTATTATATCAGATTTTGTGTATCCGCAGTATTTTACTTTTGGATTGCCATCTTCCTCTGCATCAGGTATGTGAGAATCCCCTCACTGACCTCTGTTCTACTGGGGCTCCTTAGTGCTATACTTAGTTGAGAGGAGCAAATCACATCTCTTTTTACTAGCATGCATCAAGGGAGTATTTGACTTTGGATTGCAAGTTCTCTTGTAGCAATTAATTGATCGTCAGTGAGGATACATTTGCAATGCCAAGACATTTTGGGAAACTTGCCTTCGAAAGGACTGTGACACAAAGAGGATTCAGAAAAGAGCAAAAGTGAAATTATAAAAGTAGTCCTTCAAATTATGAAGAGAGACTCATGGAGAAAAGATGATTTGTGGAAGAACGTATCGAAATCTTTGGGTTTCAGATGATTTCAGCTGCCTGATGAGAATAGCCCTAGAGAGAGGTAGGGGCGGGGAGCCTCTATTGGCGAGAACCTCCTGACATCTACTAGGACCAGCTTCACACGAGGGAGCTCCGGATCGGCAGTGTTGAAACTATTGAACTTTTTCCTTTTTAAAAAAAATAAAGCCTATCCTCCAAAGTCCGTTTCTGCAGATACTCTCTGTTTGTCCTTTGTGTGTGCACACGAGTGCTGGGATTTTTTTTAAGGGGGTAAAATGCTATACTTCCAGCGCACAACTGCGCCTAACCAGCTCTCGCAACCGGTTTCAAAAAATAGGTTTTGCTTTATAACAAATCAAATAAAGTTTATTGATAGAAGCCTGGTTGAAGTCTCTTTTATCCTGGGTATAACAGTAGCGAAAGTAGATAATTTGGCCATTTTGGTGAGTGAAGTAAACGTATAAACTAGTAGTACAGCTAAATAAACTGCGCACTCCTCCCATCCCAGTCATGACATTATGCAAATAATCTCAGCACAACCTGATAAAGCTGTGCCATACAGCATCTTAAGGATAATGAGCTGATCATCGTTTAATTCAGAACAAGACCCAAGAGTTAAAAGGATGATGCTTGTGTAATTCAATCAATTAGAAGTAAAGATGATTGAATGAAAGATTAAGTAAATATTAAGATTATCTCAACTTACTTTAATGGGAGGAAATGAAGAGGAGAAATTAGGGAGCAATTGTGCAGAATCATAAGAATAAATCTGTTAAGCACAGATCATGATAGAGAACAAGGCTGTGAATGGAACAGACTTAATTGGGTTGAATGGCATTGCGTCATTCTACAATATTCTAACACCCCGATCATTCTTTCATTCAGTCCACAATTAATAAAATAGGAGTTTGATTAGAATAGGTTAACCGACCCCAAGGAGAGAAGAAAAAGAAAAAAGCTGTGAGCTTGTCCCTCTGTAAATCTGGCATGATTGCAGTTGAGCATTCCGTCACTTGAATACTGCTAAATAAAGCACTGACCAAGAATTTTTTTAAATAAATTTAGAGTACCCAATTATTTCCCCTCCCCCCCCCCCCCCCCCCCATTAAGGGGCAATTTAGCGTGGCCAATCCACCTAACCTGCACATCTTTGGGTTGTGGGGGTGAAATCCACGCAGACACGAATGTGCAAACGCCACACGGACAGTGACCCAGGGCCGGGGTGGATCCTGGGACCTCGGCGCCGTGAGGCAGCAGTGCTACCCACTGCGCCAATGTGCTGCCCCTGCACTGACCAAGAATAACTGAATAGTCTTCCCACCAAATTATGAAATCACTCACTTAAAAAATGGAATAATACGCCTGTGTTTGCAGTTGACCTGCTGCTGGTATCACACCCAGTATCTGTGAAACACAATACGCACCCGGCAAACTGGACTCTGCCTTGCCATGGGTCACACTGGTGCCAGTGACAACCTGTTCAGATAGTGATTTTGTTTTTATGTTAAAGCAGTGGCCCAAAGCACTGTCTGGGATTTCTGAAATGCATCACTTGTATTGGTCTACAACTATACAAGCATGAACTGAAACTGATGGGGAGCACCCCTCGGGCAGGCATTCAGACATTGTCACACTGTAGTGATGCGATTTTCACACAGCTCCAACATCCAAAATTATCTTGAGCCAATGCTGCATTGTTGGCAGTACAAATGCCTCTCATATACTATTGGTAATGGAAATAAAATTACCACCGAAGTAAAACTGCAGCCACTTGGTACATCCTACTTCCCCACCATCATCCAACTGAAGGCCAACGATGACAACAAATGCTAAAGCATTGTACAGCTCAAAATCATGGGAGCAGAAAAACCTGCAGCAGCCCCAACCTTCACTGCATTGTTAATCCTTTTAATCAGTTAACTCACTGCCTCAATTACAAGGTGTTTACAGCAAAAGCCATGTTGCTCTGCTCCTCCGGCCCATCTTCATCTAACCACATCAATATGTTTGTCTATTCCTATTGTTCTTTGGAGACAGGTTTAGATAAAGGATCTGGATCGGCGCAGGCTGGGAGGGCCGAAGGGCCTGTTCCTGTGCTGTAATTTTTTTTGTTCTTTGTTCTCCCTCAGTTGCTTCTCTAGATTCCCCTCGAATACATATATTCGATTCACCTCAACTGCTCCAGGAGTTACAAATTGCACATTCTAACCACTGGGAAAGAAAGTTTTGCCTGTATTTCCCATTGGATGTTAGTGACCATCATACTTACGACCTACAGTTACCACCTCCATGCATGGGAACAACTTTTCCACATTCATCGCATCAACTACTTTCATTATCTTGAATCTTCTCGCAGGTCACACTAGTGAATCTTCCAGCAGGACACACTTTAATGAATCTTCTACTTCTTCACTTCAGCTTAAATCCCACAAGATGCTGGGACTCCAATTCTCCTGCAGACAAATTCATTGGTTCTTCACTCTGTCCAGCTGATTCTGAGGTTCCTTCAAAAGCTGTAATCCTCTTCTCATCAGCCTTATTTACTCACACGGTGTAATCCTTCAGCCAGGGATTTTGCAACATTTCAATCTGAAATGTAAATCAACACCAGTATCCACTCGTGTCTTCTTTTCTAGTTGATCCACTGTGGCTTGACTGAGTTACCCCGTGCAGTTAAGCACCGACAATCGCTCAGCTTTCACATTATACTTCACACATCAAGTGGTGCATGATGGCTTCTATTTCTTGGGCCCAAACCTGCTTCGGGCCTCACCTGCTTGAATTCTTGACATACCCAAGACTTCTTCAATGACTTTCACGCAGTTTGCAGCATGTCAAAGCACAGAGCTTTAAAACAGTAAACAATTATAGCATCCCCAGCACAGACAAGCACTCGATAACGTCAAAATATCTTAAAATGCTTCACAAATAATTATTCCTAAAGTTGTGCATTAACTGTCATTCCAAGTCATTCCACATTCAGCATCAGGCAAAAATATAATAATTTTGGTAATATTAGTTGAGGGAGAAGTGTGGTCAAAAAGCGCAATGCCCTTTTGCAAATATTGCAGCAAGACTGTAAATTATCACTTGGAAAAGCAGCCTTGTCCCAATTTAATCCTCAAATGATTAACACCTCTCTTCGATTGCACGAGTGTCAGCTCAGTTCCTGGTAAGAGGCTCAAAGTGTCAGCATTCTGACTGAGCCAAGAAATGCGCCAAATGTGGGAAATCGACCGACTACAATTTAGCAAATTTTAGACTTTATGCCCATTACTTATGAATATTTTGACACACATTTATTTTCTGAATATCATCCATGTGAATTGTCAAATGAAATGAATCATTATGTAAAGGCTGGTCACTAACATCAGTGACTACACTTCAAAAGCAATTAATTGGCACTGAAGCACTTTGAGACATCCCAAGGACTGAAAGATCATATATAAATCCATGCTCTTGCTTTTTGAAGTCAGTAATAGGCAAAAATGATATAACAGTGCCATCTGTTGGCGGGTATAAATGCTGTGAATTACAACATGAACAATTCAACAAGCTTATAAATTACAAATCTTCCAGGCTATTATACATACTGCTTGTTTGAATTGGGTTCTACGAATATCAGAACAAAGGCTGAGAATTAATAAGTCAAACTACAAACAATTTTGAATCAGGTAAAGCTAGCCCATCATCCAAAAAGATGCATATGTAGACAGCAAGTTTACTGAATTAACAGTAAAATCACCAAAGAAATCTGAAGAAAAAAAACTAACCTAACGCCCATGCCCACCACATGAAGAATTTGGCATTCCCTGTTTAAAATAAACATAAAGTGTGACACTGAAAGAGGCAATGCCATTGAAGTTTTTGGTCTTGCACTTATCAGCTGCATGAATACCAAATTTCAAAGGGAGCAACAATTTATACTATATGAGAAATAGGTGTTGATTGGTTGGCAGGTCTATACTGATTTGTCAAGGAGTTGCCAGAGAGAATGCACCAGGGAACTATCGGCACTCACACATTTTTGATTTAAACAAAAGACAACATTTTTCAGCAATACTCAAGTTGCACTACAACCAAACAGCCAATAGTGCTTCAAATGTTTTCTTTTAAAAAAAATTTAGAGTACCCAATTCTTTCTTTCCAATTAAGGGGCAATTTAACTTGGCCAATCCACCTAACCTGCACATTTTTAAGTTGTGGAAGGTGAAACCCACATGGACAGTGACCCAGGGCAGGGATTGAACCCAGGTCCTCACCGCCGTGAGTCAGCAATGCTAACCACTGCGCCATAGCACCGCCTTCAAATGTTTCTCATACACATTTCCGCATCTTCCTGGAGATCTAACTTGCTGGTCTTCAACGGACACAACTTATTCACAGCTGAAATCAGAAAGTTCTGACGAAAAGTCACACACTTGGAACATCTACCCTGTTTCTCCCTATAAAGGTGCTGCCAGACTTGCTGAGTATTGCCAGCACTTTCCTGCTTTTATCTCAAGTGACAGCATGGCATTTAGGATCAACAGGGTTCATTCCTCCTCCTGCATACTGACTACCAGGAATCAGAAACTGGAAATCAGTACCAGCCAAGTACACGACAATGCACAGTCAAAGCTGTAATTTCCAGCTACTGACCCCTCATAATTAATGGTCAGAAGCAAAATGAATGATAATCCATCTTGCATTCCCTGGAGCAAATCGCTGACTGAATTTAAGGCTGATTTTACTTCACGGTTCTTTGGACCTTCAGGACACTGTATAACAGAGGGAAAGAGGAGAGGACAAAATAAATATAAAACTCAAGGTATTCTGTAAAGTTTGAATTTACCCTCATTTATAGTTGGTGTTATTTCTTAATTTCCTGTTAATTAAAAAAATTAAAATAATCCGAGTTTAAATGATGAAAACTGACTTTAAAAGTCCTCCATGGATATTGACAAGGTAAGTGAAGACAAAACCAAAACAGCATTTCAAATTAAATATTGGCAGAATGAGAGGTCACAGGCTCAAAGTAGCAAATAGCCATTTTAGGAACAATGACAGCAAGTATTTCTTCATGCAAAGGCTGAAATAAACATATAACATACATCTCAAGAGAGTAGTAAATGCAAAAAAAAGGAATTGTTTTTCAAAAAAGGCAATTATGGCTGTGTTACTTTTGAAAGTAGATTTCTCTGGACAATCAAATGGTCTTCCTCATCCTCACCTACCTTATAACTTAAAACTTGCAACTTTACTATTTCACATTTTGCCAGAATACCTTTATTTAAAAATCTGGTTTTTGATTTCAAGGCGTAATGACATCAGATTTGTTTTCTTTGGAAAGTGCTAGCTCACTTGGTATCCCAGATTAATCGATAGTTTCTCCTACTGCTTTCACTGCGGCAGAATGCAGTTGAAATTGAGAAACCTCCCCTCTGCTTTCCACTTTCAATACCTTCCAAACTTACTTCACACCAACTTCTTTGTTGCCGCATAAATTCTCAAGTTGGCATCTGAAATAAAGCTGTAATGAAGCAAGCTAATAGCCACATTAGGAGGCTACATCAATTAAGTTTCAAAGCACTATTACTCTTTGCTCCACTAGAGGGCACAGCACCTGAGTCAGATTTTAAAGATCAAACATCAAATGTGTGAAACAATTCAATCCTTAAAAAAAGCAATAAATGCACAAGGAGGCTCCACCAACATTTTAAAACCAGAGATTCTACCGCAACTGCTGATGGCATCAATCAGACAATGTCTACATTTTAACAGGTTGGATGTTTTAAAAAACCCTTTCCTACTTGATGCGAGTTAGTGTTTTTAAAAAAATAATTTTTATTCAAACTTTCAACAAATTTTAACCAACAAAAACAGTAACCCCCCCCCCAATTACAAAAGCAATAAATTAACAAAAATAATGAGCATGAAACCATACACCCATCCCCCATAGCGAACAAGTAACCCCCCCCCCCATGTTGCTGCTGAAGTTGACCACCCCTAATGCTCCGCCAGGAAGTCTAGAAACGGCTGCCACCGCCGGAAGAACCCTTGCACCGATCCCCTTAGGGCAAATTTGACCCTCTCCAGTTTGATGAACCCAGCCATGTAGTTGACCCAGGATTCCGCGCTTGGGGGCCTCGCATCCTTCCACTGTTAAAGAATCCTGCGCCGGGCTATCAGGGACGCAAAGGCCAGAATACCGGCCTCTTTCGCCTCCTGCACTCCCGGCTCCGATGCTACCCCGGAAATTGCGAGCCCCCAGCCCGGCTCCACCCTGGAGCCAACCACCCTTGACAAGGCCCCCGCAACATCCCTCCAAAAGCTCTCCAATGCAGGACACGCCCAGAACATGTGGGTGTGGTTTGCTGGGCTCCCCGAACACCTGCCACACCTGTCCTCTCCCCCAAAGAACCGGCTCAGCCTTGTCCCAGTCATATGCGCCCTATACAGCACCTTTAGTTGGATTAAACTAAGCCACGCACAAGAGGAGGAGGAATTCACCCTCCCCAAAGCATCCGCCCACGTCCCCTCATCGATCTCCTCTCCCAGCTCCTCCTCCCACTTCTCTTTCAGCTCTTCCACCGAGGCCTCCTCCCTCTCCTGCATCACTTGGTAGATTGCCGAGATCCTCCCCTCACCGACCCACATCCCCAAGAGCACCCTGTCCTGAACCCCCCTTGGCAGCAACAGTGAAAACTCCGCCACCTGCTGCCTAACAAACGCCCTAATCTGCATATACCTGAAGGTATTCCCTGGGGGAAGACCCCACCTCCCCTCCAACTCCTCTAAGGTCGCAAACTTCCCATCGAGAAAGAGGTCCCCCATCCGCCTGATACCTGCCCTGTGCCAGCTCAGAAACCCTCCGTCCATCCTCACTGGTACAAACAGGTGGTTCCCCCGTATCGGGGACCAAACCGAAGCCTTCACCTCCCCCTATGCCGCCTCCACTGTCCCCAGATTTTGAGGGTAGCCACCACTACCGGACTTGTAGAATACCTTGCTGGGGGGAGCGGCAACGGCGCCGTCACCAGCGCCTCTAAGCTCGTGCCCACACAGGACGCCGCCTCCAACCTCTTCCATGCCATCCCCTCCCCCTACATCACCCACCTACGTATCATTGCCACGTTTGCAGCCCAGTAGTACCCACACAGGTTGGGCAGCGCCAACCCTCCCACTTCCCTCCCCCGCTCCAGGAATACCCTCCTCACCCTCGGAGTCTTCTGCGCCCACACAAACCCCATAATACTCCTACTGACCCTCCTGAAAAAAGCCTTCGGGATCATGATGGAATAGGAACAGAAACCTCGGGAGCACCGTCATTTTGACCGACTGGACCCTGCCCGCTAGGGAGAGTGGCAACACATCCCACCTCCTAAACTCCTCCTCCAACTGCTCCACCAGCTTCATAAAGTTCAGCCTATGCAGGACCCCCAGCCCCTGGCTATCTGGACCCCCAGGTATCTGAAGCTCCTCTCTGCCCTTTTCAGCAGAAGCTCCCCTATCTCTCTCTCCTGGTCCCCCGAATGCACCACAAACAGCTCACTCTTCCCCACGTTGAGCTTATACCCAGAGAAGTCCCCGAACTTCCCAAGAATCCTCATTACCTCCGGCACCCCCCCTGCGGGTCTGCAATGTACAACAATAAATCGTCCACATAGTGACAGCCGATGCTCTCCGGCCCCCCCCCCACACACTATCCCCCTCCAGTTCCTCGATTCCCTCAGCGCCATGGCCAGGGGTTCGATCGCCAACGCAAACAGCAGGGGAGACAGGGGGCACCCCTGCCTCGTCCCTCTGTGCAACCGAAAGTTCTCCGACCTTCTCCCATTCGTCACCACACTCGCCACCGGGGCATCATACAACAGCCTCACCCACCTATTAAATCCCTCACCAAACCCGAACCTCTTCAAAATCTCCCTAAGGTTTCCCCACTCCACCCTGTCAAAGACCTTCTCCGCATCCATCGACGTCACTATCTCCGCCTCCCCGTCCACCACCGGCATTATTATGACATTGAGAAGCCTCCGCACATTAACGTTTAACTGTCTCCCCTTCACAAAACCAGTTTGATCCTCGTGAATAACCTGCGGCACCACATCCTCCACCCTCCTGGCCAATATCTTGGCCAGCAGTTTCGCATCCACATTGAGGAGCGAAATCGGCCTATATGATCCACACTGAAGGGGGTCCTTATCCCGCTTCAGAATCAATGAGATTAACACCCCCCCCCCTCGCCACATTCAAGGTCCTCACGATCAGCGGGCCCAGCAGGTCTGAAAACTACTTATAAAATTCAACCGGGAACCCATCGGGTCCCGGTGCCTACCCTGACTGCATGCTCCCCATCGCATTAACCAGCTCCTCCCGCTCAACTGGTGCCTCCAGACCCTACACCTGCACCTCCTCCACTCTCGGGAACTCGAGCTTGCCCAAAAAGCGGTCCATTCCTCTCTCCTCCAGTGGAGGCACTGACCGGTATAACTCCTCATAGAAGGTCCTAAACACTCCGTTAATGCCCCTTGCACTCCGCACCAGACTCCCTCCTCCATCCCTAACTCCCCCTATCTCCCTCGCCGCCTCCGGAGCTGGTGCGCCAGCATCTGACTCGTCTTCTCCCCGTATTCGTATACCGCCCTTGTACCCTGCTCCACTGCGCCCCTGCTTTCCTGGTGGTCAATATATCAAACTCCGCTTGGAGACTACGACGCTTCCTCAATAGCCCTTCTTCCGGGACCTCCGCGTACCTCCTGTCCACCCTCACCATTTCTTCAACAAACCTCGCCCTCTCCCTTTTCTCCCCCCTCTTCCTATGCGCCCTGATGGAGATCAGCTCCCCCTAACCACCGTCTTCAGCGCCTCCCACACCACCCCCACCTGCACCTCCCATTATCATTAGTTTCTAAATAGCCCTCTATGCACCTCCGGACCCGCCCGCATACCTCCTCGTCCGACAGCAGCCCCACCTCTAACCTCCACATCGGGCGTTGGTCCCTCCTCCCCCCCAGCTCTAGATCCACCCAATGCGGGGCGTGATCTGAGATGGCTATCGCCGAATATTCCGCACCTACCACCCTCGGAATAAACGCCCTGCTGAAGACAAAAAAGTCAATCCGGGAGTAAGCCTTGTGGACATGGGAGAAGAACGAGAATTCCCTAACCCCCGGCCTCATAAACCTCCAAGGATCCACCCCTCCCATCTGGTCCATGAACCCCCTCAGCACTGTGGCCGCCGCCGGCCTCTTACCCGTCCTGGATCTGGAGCGATCCAGTGCTGGGTCCAGCACTGTATTGAAATCTCCTCCCATTATTAAACCCCCCGTCTCAAGGTCTGGAATCCGGCCCAGCATACGCCTCATAAAGCCTGCATCATCCCAATTTGGGGCGTACACATTAACCAGCACCACCCGCTCCCCCTGGAGCCTAGCGCTCACCATCACATATCTGCCACAACTATCCACCACCACACTCGACGCCACAAACGACATACTCTTCCCCACCAAAATCGCCACCCCCCCCCGATTCCTCGCATCCAACCCCGAATGGAACACTTGCCCAACCCACCCCTTTCTCAACCTTACCTGATCCGCCACCCTAAGGTGCGTCTCCTGGAGCATAGCCACATCCGCCCCCAGCCCCTTCAAATGTGCGACCATCCGGGCCTGCTTGACCGGCCCATTCAGCCCCCTTACATTCCATGTGACCAGCCGAATCGGGGGGCTATTCACCCTCCCTCTCCGTCGGTCAGCCATAACTCTTCCTCGGTTAACCACGTGCCCGCAGTCCCCGCACAGCCAGTTATTGGTTTTTTTTAAAAAAGGTTATGGATGATCAAATAGTAAATACATCCATAGCTTGAAATTTGCACATCACTAAATGAACACTCCTTGAATTCTAACTACATTCCATCATGAGCGTTCACAAGTAAATAACTGTGGGGAAAATGTTGCCTTTGAATTAAATGCATATATCTCAATAGTATTTTTCGAGATGAGGCTGTTCCAGCTTTTAAACTTCAAGATGAGGCTGTTCCAGCTTTTAAACTTCAATCGGGACAGAAAATTTGCAGATAGTATATGCTCACAAATGCAATTTTAAACTCATTTATATTATTCAACTCCACCAGGGCAGCACGGTGGCCTAGTGGTTAGCACAACCGCCTCACGGCGCTGAGGTCCCAGGTTCGATCCCGGCTCTGCGTCACTGTCCGTGTGGAGTTTGCATATTCTCCCAGTGTCTGCGTGGATTTCGCCCTCACAACCCAAAAACGTGCAGAGTAGGTGGATTGGCCACGCTAAATTGCCCCTTACTTGGAAAAAATTATTGCGTAATCTAAACTTATAAAAAAAAATTCAACTCCACCATAAAATTACATAATTTCACTACTTTTACGCATCCACTTAATAATTTAAATGGTTATTAACTGCAGGGGTGTAAACAATCGGATGCATAAATTGGCACATTGCAAGTTAGTGCTGAAAGTGCAGTACTGGATCTCTTAGATTTAGCTGGAATTTATTTTGTTAAAATAGAGGACATTTTCAATAGAGGATGGTATGTCTGCAAAACATTCTCTTTCCTTGTCCAACTTGAAAAAACCTGAGACCCACAAACTCCACCACAACTTTTTATATTTACATTTCTAACTCAATTTGTAAACCTCCGCGGGGCAAATAAATGTTTAATCGTCCTGCATAAGGAAACATCTCACCTTACAACCCTGTTGAGAAAGTCAATTGTCATCACCAACCATTGAACTCGTACAGCAACTTCAACAGGACTACAACCTACCAGAAAAGCTAAAAAGAGTAACTGCCCAAAAACGAGGGGAAAAAAAAGCGCAAAGAACACAAATAAAAACTGGCTCACCGGTTCACAATTGAAACGTACTTACCTTTTCCACATTCCCACTAGGTGCAAGTTTTATTTTTAAATGCCAAAGTTTCAGTATGTTGGACTGTGATAATACGAGCGAGTAACCACTTTGAAATTCCTTTCTGTTCTACTGGAACAATTGTATTCCCAGTCACTATTGAATTGCTAAAATGTATTGGTTTCAGTCCATTGGACAAGTGCACACTTTGCTTAAAACTAATCACCAGTTAAAGAAAGTGACTGATTCAAATACATTACTGGGTCCCTTGTAATTTCTATATTAAACTATTCTAGTTTTACAGTTGAACTAGGAGCATTTAAAATATCTCTTACTGGTATTTATTTTGTGAGAAATCCATTACATCTTTCAATGCAGCATATCAGTAACAGCTGTTGATTTCATGCTCCACATCTGCGCCTTGACTAATTAGCTGTCAGTCACTAAGGTCTTGAAAGAACGTAAAATTTATACTTACCAGTTGGTAGGCCTCTCAGATTGATCAACGTTATAAGCCCTATTGCAACTAATCCCATTTATTTCATCGTACAAACTGTATTTTATGCCCAACGATATTAGATAAAAGAAATGCATGTCGTATAATGGTTCAGCATCAACAGACTACATCTTAATACAAAGAGAACAAAGAACGGTACAGCATAGGAATAGGCCCTTCGGCCCTCCAAGCCTGTACTGGTCATAATACCACCTTTGGCCAAAACCCTCAAAGAACAATACAAACAATGACTATTTTCTCAGTTTTGAATTTACATATTTGTACGTTTTAAGCGACCCTCATCATTCAGCCCTAATAAACTAAAAGTTCATGCAAATTCAATAATGCTGACAAACTAAGTCTGGTTCCCATACATAAAGCAATATATTTGAATCATTACATCCAAACTTACTTCTCACCAACTTCTTTTTTGTCACATACATTCTCAAGTTGGCATCTGAGATAAAGCTGTAATGAAGCCAGCTGATAGCCACATTAGGAGGCTACATCAATTCAGTTTCACAGCACTATTACTCTTTGCTCCACTGGAGGGCACAACACGAGTCAGATTTTAAAGATCGAGCATCAAATGTGTGAAACAATTCAATTCTTAAAAAATAGCAATAAATGTACAAGGAAACAATTCAATCCTACATTCGATCCTATATTTGAATCAGCCTATATGGACATCAAAGTTTCTAAGACACCAAGAAGTTTGATCTTTAAGGAACTTTATTAGCAATTCACATCATAGATGCTTATGCATTGAAAAGATGCTTATGCATTGAAAAATTGTTAAAATATAATTTTTAAGACTACGCAGCACACATGAATGGAGCTGTGGTAATTTTTTCCAGCGATATAATTTATTTTATTCCAATGTAGTTAACTGTAAATAATATTTGTTTTAATATACATAACCCTCTTTATATCAGAATTCAAGGAGCCAAGCAGTTTGCCAGGATATAGAACTAAAATAAATGAGCATAGAGTTCCTGGCATCAAGGTAAGCATCAGACTTAGACACAGCAAAGGCACAACCAGCCCAGTCAATCCTACAAAGTTCTCCTCACTAACATCTCGGGACTTGCGTCAAAATTGAGGGAGTTGTTCTACAGACCAGTCAAGCAACAGCCATATTCACAGAATCGTACCTTTCATCTAATGAGGCCGCTTAGTGGTACAGTGGTGTATAATTAGAATCATAGAATTTACAGTGCAGGAGGAGGCTATTTGGCCCATCGAGTCTGCACCGGCTCTTGGAAAGAGCACCCTACCCAAGGTCAACACCTCCACCCTATCCCCATAACCTAGTAACCCCACCCAACACTAAGGGCAATTTATCATGGCCAATCCACCTAACCTGCACATCTTTGGACTGTGGGAGGAAACCGGAGTACCCGGAGGAAACCCACGCAGACACGGGGAGAACGTGCAGACTCCGCACAGACAGTGATCCAAGCCGGAATCAAACCTGGGACCCTGGAGCTGTGAAGCGATTGTGCTATCCACAATGCTACCGTGCTGCCCTTATTGGGAGGGAGTGGTCCAGAATGTTCAACATCGACTCTGGACCCAAAAGCCTCAAGGCATAAGGTCATATGGATAATGAAACCTCTTGCTGATTACAGCATTTCAACCTCCTTCAGTTCAATATTTTTTCATGTTGAGCACCATTAAGAAGAAACATGAATGACAGAGAGAGCACAGAATGTGCTTTGGTGGATGTATTAAAAATCCATGACCAAAACTGGCTTGGCAGCACCATTCCTGACTGAGCTGGTCAAGTCCTGAAGGGCATAGCTTCCAGCGTGGGCTTACGGCAGGCAGAGAGTGAAGAAACATTAGGAAAAAAATCTATTTGATCTCATCCTCACTAATCTACTTGTCACAGTTATATGTTTGGCCTCCAACAACCATCTTCCTTTGTGGTAGGTATGACCCCAACTAGTAGAGTTTTTTGCCCGATTTCCATTGGCTTCAATTTTCCTGCGGCTCCTTAATTTCGCACTTGGCCAAATGCTGGCTTGATGCAAATGCCAGTTACTCTCATTTTACCTCTCTAGTTCAGTTCTTCTTTCCCCCACATTGAACCAAGACTGCAATGACGTTTGGAGCTGAATGGCCCTTATTGAACTCAAACTGAACATTGGTTAGCAGGTTATTGCTGAGCAAGTGCGACTTGATAGCACTGTTAATGACCCATTGCATCAATTTGCTGATGATTAAGAGTAGTCTGATTACAGCTGGACTGGATTTGTCCCGCTTTTTGGGAGCAGAAATAACTGGACAATATTCTACTTTTATTTTCTATTTCATTTGTGGGATTTATTGCCTATCAAGGGTTATGGCAATCGCTGGCTGGGACACCATTTATTGCCCACTGGCCCTTTAATTGTCTGGTTTGCTAGGTCATTGCTGTGGGTCTGGAGTCACATGTAGCCCAGACCGGGTAAGGATGACATTTTACTTCCCTAAAGGACATTAGTGAACCTGATGGGTTTTTTGGACAATTGACAATGGTTTCATGGTCATCATTAGACTTTTAATTCCAGTTTTAATGGATAAAAATTTCAAACTCATCTGCCAAGGTGGGATTCATCAGGGTCTCAATACTTCTCTGCAGACTCAGAGGGAGAGAGACAAGAGAGAGTGAGCACAATACACTAGCTCTCCTCTCAGCGTCCAGGAGCTTTTTTTTTGCCGAGTCCTCTGAAAACCCCCAACTGGTAGAACCCAATTGCTGTCTGTTGCCAGGCAGAATATTGTCCTTCGCCAATCAATAGGCCACAAGCCAACCAATTGAACCGAATCCCTCCAATTTCCCGGGTGCCATAAAGTCTGAAGCTCTTCTGTTCAAATCTAAATCTTCTTAGTACAGTGTACTATTTTTCAACTTTTGAGTTCCGCACTTTCACTGCTCGATTTAAACCCAGGTACCCAAAGCATTAACCCCTGGTCTCTAGATTACGAGTCCAGTGACAATATCACTACGCAGTGCCAGTGTAGTCGCTGTACTGGGACAGCTTGCCTAAGAAAGTAGCTAATTCTAGAGCGAATGCCCTCAGTACCATAGCCAACACGTTGCCAGGGTCCACATCTTTTGCTGTATTATGGCCTTCAGCTATTTATTGATATCACCTGGAGTGAATTGGGTGATATCTAGCATCTGAGAGGTTGAGGACCTCAGGACCAGGCAAACATGGACCATCCATCAGTACTTCTGGTGGAAGGTGGTTGTATCTACAAAGCAACATTAAGGTGATTCACAAAAATTCCACAATAGACAGGAGCACACTGCAGCATTTGATTTACGGGTGCAAGCTGTGCTCGCAGGGCAAACAGTTAAATTGTCATCTCAGTGAAGGAATAAAACTAAGGAATGTGCAAGTTATGGGGATACGATAGGGGAGTGGGACTAAATACAATGCACTTTTAGAGAGCCTGTACAGACCCAATGGGCCGATGGCCTCCTTCAGCACTACAAAGATTCTATGAGTTCAAAAGTGCTTCATTGGCTGCATCTTGAGACATCTTGAAGACCTGAACAATGCCACATAAATGCAATTTTTGTTTTCTTTCTTGAACTTAGAATATTTAAGTTAAATATAGCAAGTTTTAAGGAGCATCTTAAGGCGGGTATAGAGGTGGAAAGGTTATGGCGGGTATTCCCAGAGCATAGGACTTCAGCAGTTGAAGGTACATCCAATGGTGGAGCAATTAAAATCTGTGATCATCGAGAGGCTAGAATTGGAATGCAGAGGTCTCAGAGGAGCGCAGGATTCAGGAAGATTATAAAGAAGGAAACGGGCTTGGTCAAGGGGCTGGTTTAGCAAACTGGGCTAAATTGCTGGCTTTTAAAGCAGACCAAGGCAGGCCAGCAGCACGGTTCAATTCCCGTACCAGCCTCCCTGAACTGGCGCCGGAATGTGGCGACTAGGGGCTTTTCACAGTAACTTCATTGAAGCCTACTTGTGACAATAAGCGATTTTCATTTTTTCATTCATGGAGGAATTTGAAAACAAAGATGAGAAATTTTAAATTGCCTAACCAGGACCCAACACAAGTCCATGAGCATAGGAACGATGAATTGACATAATTACGTGTGAATTAGGGTATAAACTGTAGAGGTTTGGATGAACTTAAGTTTATAGAGGACAGAAGATGGTAGGCTGGTCAGGTGTACGCACCTGATGAGTTGAGATAGGGCAGACAATGTTATGCAGGTGGAAATAGATGGTCTTAGTGATGGTGTAGTTAGGTGTTTGGAGATTCAACTCAGTGCCAGATAAAATACCAAGATTGCTAATAGCTTGGTTCACCCTCAGGAAGTTGCCAGAGAGATGGAGTGCAGCATGTAGGTGAGAAACAGGAGTGGTCCAAGGATAGACTTGTGCATGACACCAGCAGTAATCGTGGAGTGGAAAGAGAAGCCATTGCTGATGAGGCCCTGGCTGCAACTAGATCGACAGGAATGGAACGAGGCAAGTGCAGTCACATACAGCTGGGTGACAGGGGAGAGACACTCTAGGGGGACACTGCGGTCAACCATGTCAAAGTCGAGAAAAAATAGCTTCTGATCTCAGTGACATGTCATCTGTCACTTTGAGAGGAGTTATTTTGGCTGGTACTGAAACCTGATTGGAATAATTAAAACAGAGTTCTGGGTAATGTGGGATGCAACAACAACACATTCAAGGGCTTGAGAGGAAAGGGAGACTGGAGATGGGTGGTAGTTTGCAAGGACAGCAGGGTTAAAAGTTGTTTCTTCTGATGGAATGCTGATGATGGCAGATTTGAAGGGGACAGGGACAGGATATGAAGGGAGAACTGGTAGCATTATCAGTTAAGGTGGAGGCACGAAGTAATACTAAAGTCATTTTCGAAAATCAATTCAGAGATTATTCAACGCTGTACACTTTTAACAGGCATTTCATGTTGCTGTGTCATGCAGAAATCCTTATTTTAATATGCAAAACGTTTAGATTTATGACTGTTCCCCAGCAGGTCAAATATGGCAAGGACAGCAGCAATTCAACTGGAATTTCCCAATATCATTTTTTTTCAGGAATGTATCACCTGGTTTCAAATTCCAGCGTCTGCAGTAATTTGCTTTTACTTAGAAATACATTATGATTTGTTCCTAAATAGTGTTTTGCAACCTGTAAACAGCATGTACCTGATCTCTAAACTATATAGTATTGACAAGAGAAATACTGAAATCCTCAGTTGCTGATTTACGCTGAGGATATACCTGGAAGCAACTATATATTTTCTGTAAATGGAAAATGAGTCACAACATAGCGCAAATCAGTTCATAGACAACTGATTTAAAAAGGCATTTAAATAAAAGAGTTCTTCAGAGTAGCAACCTAGACTTAACCATCTTCAGCTGCTTCATCAATGATATTCCTTCCATCACAAGGTCAGATGTGGGAATGTTCGCTGATGAATGCACAATGTTCAGTACCATTCACAACTTCTCAGATACCAAAGTAGACCACATCCAAATGGGGCAAGACCTGGACAATATCCAGGCTTTGGCCGATAGGTGGCAAGTAATATTCGCACTACACAAATGCCAGGCAATGATTATCTCCAACAAGAGAGAAGCTAACTATCTCCCTGACATTCGATAGTAGTACCGTCGCTGAATACCCAACTATAAACATCCTAGGGGTTACTATTGGGCAGAAACTGAAATGGGATAGTTATATACTATAGCTACAAGAGCAGGTCAGAGGCCAGGAATCCTATGACAAGTAACTCATCTCCTGACTCCCCATGGTCTGCCCACCATCTACAAGGCATAAGTCAGGAGTGTGATGGAATACTCTTCACTTGCCTTGATGAGTGCAGCTTCAACAGCACTCAAGAAGTTCATCCAGGACAAAGCAGCGCACGTGAATGCTCCCCCTTCCACAAACATTAACTTCCTCCACCACCAACGAACAGTGGCAGCAGTGTGTACCAGCTACAAGATGTACTGCAGGAACTCACCCAAGGCTCCTTCGGCAGCACCTTCCAAACCCATGACCATGACAATTTAGAAGAACAAGGGCAATAAATGCTTGGGAACACCTGGAAGTTCTCCTCCAAGCCCCTCACCATCCTGATCTGAAAGTATATTGCCATTCTTTCACTGTTGTTGGGTCAAATTCTTGGAACTTCCTCCCTAACAGCACTGTGGATTCACCTACATCACATGGATCGCATTGGTTCAAGAAAGCAGCTCACCACCTTCTCATGGGCAATAAATGCAGACCGAGCAAGTGATGTCCAAATCCCACAAATGAATAAAAAAGGAACACTAATATGTTAATTATAAGATACACATATGAAGGAAATTATTTAATCAAGTACCTTGAGCACTTATAAAGAGACTGTTGGGACACCAGGGAGGAAGCTGACATATATAATGCTGCATTCTATAAATAAATCTATTATCAAGAGAAGTATTAGTATCTAGTTTCATACTTCAACTGGCTTGGAATGGACTTAATATATTAGATGCATTTAAGTTAGATAAGCACTTATAGAAAAATAAAATGGAGGGCTACACTAAAAGGGTTAGAAATGGAGAGGGATAGGAGGAAGCTTCTGTAGAACATAAACATAAGCATTGACCAGTTGGGCCGAATGGCCTGTTTCTGTGTCGCAGTTTTTATCATGCTCGTGTTATGATTCATTGGCTGTTTCGGGTGCATATTTCAAGAATTTTCTGATTTCAGGCATTTACAGCTTTTTAACACAATGTATCAGGTACCAGCAAAAAGGAGACAACGACAATCTTATCCTTCAGTCTAATTACGAGAAAATAGTGCAAACTGAATAATTTTAAGAGGTGTTACTTTGAATCACACAATTGAATAATCATTTTAAACGTCAGACATATTTTCCCGATAATACGTGTAGCTACAGTCACGTAGAAATGTACAGTCAAATGTCTGGCAACCTGAAGAATCTTCCATCAAAAATGCAAATACTTACCTAATGGTTCTCAGAAGTTTGAAAAATACGCACAGGAAATTAAACCAGCATGTTAAATTTACATAGTGAAATTCTAAACTGTTAATGGACCATCTGCATTTTATGAGGATTTTGACAACATTAATGAGTCAATTGGGATCCCACTCTCTGGAGTTTGCGTACCTGCTGTTGTCTAACCTCTCCTACACTGAATTTCTGTACACCTTGATAAATGTTAAATGTGAAAATGAGCTATCCTTGGATTAATCCTGCTGTACTTCAGAAAATGAATGGCAACTGGATTCAGTGTGAAATTCTCAGAAATATGTCAATATGAGCAATACTTGCAGAAATCCATTAGGTGCAATGCCAAGTCTGCATTTTGTTACTTCAATCATAGCTACAAACTGCTCATACTGCACACTACTGTGATTCACATCCACAATGCAGTGATAGCCAGAAAGGTGACAAATGAGAGGAATGAGAAAGTGAAAAGAGCAATCAAGTTGCAAGACTCAAAAATGGCAGGCATAAAGAAGGCTGGAACCACATTAATCTCCACCAGCAGATAGGGTGATACACAGGAAGAGGGATTAAAAATCAGAAAATATATTTGCATAGAGCTTCAAGTATTTTGCCCCTTTAAACTACATGGAACCCATAAAGTATCTTCGTCCAAGCTTTGTTGGTTAACAAACTGAAATTAAAAATTGAGCCTTGTGTTGAGTCTTGACAGGGTTTGGTTTACAAATATAAGATGACTTGGGTGAACAAAATTGAACACAACAAAATTTAATTCCCACCTTTGACACAAGGCATGTAAAATTCCAAACCAAAGTTGGCTACTGTCTCCTCGTAATTCAAAGTTCTCCAGCACTAAAATATTTGGATCATCCAATAATATGAATAACGTAATACAGCTTTGATGCCTGGGAAATGTTAGGAAATTGGATCAAAGATGCAGTGGGTAATTTAGGAAACAACAATCTGAGGATAAAACTGCTAGCAATGAGTCAGAGGTATACATCCACACTTGGCCTGAGTTACGTTTCCCCATTCAGACTTAAACTGGTGAATGGGAATAAACAGGATACCCTTGTTCAGCCGGGGTGATTCAGTCAAGGTCTATTGTCCTCCGGGTCACTGTTGTCTGACTGGCTATTAGCCCTTTACAGAGCCCGATGGCCTCTTTTGTCCGTAGACTGGAGGTTAGTTGCATATTCATCGCATGGACCTGTTCTTGTGTAAGTGGGTGGGGGTAATCAAAAGCTCAGAAAGCGATGAGGTGGTCAAATCTGGACACGTCTGGACAGAATCTTCCTTGAGGGGCTGGACGGTGCTCAGAGAGATAAAAGAATCCTGTTCGAAGAGGTGGGAAGCAGAAGGATTTGGAAAGCCACCGGGAGAGGTCATGAGAAACTGCCACAGAGACATGCTTTCGGAAAAGGATCTGAAGAAGCTGCATTAACAGCAGGAATATGTTCTGTAAATGCAAGTAGCATTTTTGCCTGCCTGCACAAGATTTTATTTTACGTGGTTTAATGGGAAATTGTGTGTTAGGGTTAAGAGATACATGTACGCTGTTCTTGTTAGGTTTGAAGTTTAAAAGTTTAAATATTGTTTTTCTTTTGTTTTAATAAAGTTTTGTTTGTAAAAGTAACCAAGCCCTATTTCTTATGCAATCACTCCTGGAGTGAAATGATCTTTCCGCACAGTCTTAAAAATATAAAACAAATTGCGGTTCTGGTCGAGTACCGTAGTCACTGTTGGGACCTGGCTAGGCGTCCATAACAAAAGTGAGAATTGTGCTTCAAAAAATTGAATCTTATAATTTCAACTCAGTCTACTGTACAACACAACGCTCTCAAGACTTAGCTACTGTTGTCCTGGTCATACTGCCCCCTTTATAAATTCATATAGAAGATTCAACTGGGTGAAAGATTAATGTTTCACAATTTCTTCTAGCTGCACCCAATATGCATTGCTGGGAAAAGATTTAAGGAGAGAAAAGACCTTGTGCTTAAGGAACATTACTTGGCTACAACAATCCCCTTTGCGTTCCTGATTAGAGGCTGATGGCATTCAAACCCCCACACGGCCTTTGACTGATCTCTCACAAGTCATGCAGAAAGGTCGCGGGGCAGGTTATCTCATCCTAGTTTCTTCCCCCACCGATGATTCCCCCACCACCTAAACACGTTAACTGAGAAGCCCTGGAAATATAATTTTCAAAATTACTGCATTTCAGACGGTTTTCTGCTACTCTTTAAGAAAATTAAAATATATTGCGCAGAATCTGAATGGTTTTGGCAGGGCGTGTAGGTGCATCCTCGTGTAGCCATTGAAATTGCTAATTTACTCGATAAAGCATTCCAGTTAAGTTTAGCGAATGTCATAACCATATGGGAAAGAATACTTGTGGAATTAACAGTATAATTTATATAATTTTCATAAATCTATATATTATGTTGGACTAATATTACCACTTATAACTGTACAAAATGGATTTCCAAACTGCAGAGTGTAGATTGATATTCTTACCTCAGTACAAAGGTTTTTCAAGATAGTAAAGTCCCATTTCTTGGCATATCCGGCATTGTACTTCAGTATTGCATCCTTAAAAGACAACAATTTTCAAGTGATGGTTATTTATACCTGTGTCGTTGATCGGCGACAAACGCCACAGTTATGCCTTAACTAGAGGTTCGTGCCCCCAGCCAGGAAAAGCGCAGGAACCATGGTTCATGGGCTGAACTTATAAAACTAGGCAAGTTTGAGCACTCCAGTGGATGATAGACCAGCAAAGCAGTGACAGCTTAAAATGAGGGAGCCTTAAAACACAATGGTATGAAATCACCAGCAATTCCACAAAAATTAGGATCAACTTAAAAAAACAAACCCAGATAGGCAAAAATACAGAAAATCCAACGTTTTTTTTAAATTACAGCTGAATACTTTGATTGAAACTAAATGCAAGTTGGCCAAATTGAAAATGTACTCCCATTATCTGCCTCAAGCACTGTTGAAATCCATGAAAATAATTTTCTTCCATTTTTATTTAAAATCACAGTGACACTTAAAGATTACTTGACTTTACTATTTTAAAATTCCCATTCACCCTCTTAAGGTTTATTACAAAGCTTTTACTATTAAGGATAAACCCAGCTTTATTCTTTGGCCCCTACTGATATCAGTCAAAGAGGCAGCAGTAGTGCTAGTTACCCTCAAAATCACTGACTCGGGCGATGGGAAAACAAGAAAAATCATGATCAACATCTTGCTGCAGTGGACGAGCAACTGAATTTGTTGACAGCCTCCATGGCAAACAGTCCATCAACAATTGACTCTCTTTGCTGACATAACAAACATGGCCATCAAACCTATGGCAGCTCTGTGAATGAGCTAATCCTCACATTGCACTCCTATTTTACACTTTTAATCATTTCACTTTTTTAATAATTGACCACTTCTCTTTTGGAAACTTATCATTGCTTCTGACCATTTCTGATTCCATTTGCTACAGGTTTAAAAAAATTGCTCAACTTAATTTCTTATATTGGTGATGGCCATAGGTTTAAGCCCTTTAGTTGCCAACGCATGACAGTTTTTCCCCATTTGCCTCATCAAAACCGCTTTTAAATTTCAACACCACTATCAATCATTACTTAATTTTCCTGGCAGTAATAAAAAAAGAGCCTCAGCTCCTCCCTCTGCCCTCTCAACTGAAGTTTCTTCTCATCCTCTGCATCATTCAATTTACTTGTTTTTCGGATACGGTTCATATTGGAGAGTCTACATCACTGCCCAAATCAACATGCCCCGAGGCTTTCTCTCTACAGTCCTTAACGTGATGGTGCTCAAAAAAGGGAATTCCAGGGCATTATGAGAGTGGAGGGAGGTGCTGCTGGACTAAACTGGGTAATTGCCAGGAAAGGGGGATGGTGGGGGGAAGAGAGCGAGAGAGAGAGAAAGAGTGTATATTGAATTGTGCTCCAATCAGGTAAACTGCTCTGTCCTAGATGATGGTTGTATGGGTCCTTCCTGTTGATTCCCTTATTTTCCCTTTCTTTATTTCTTTACTATTATCATTTTTATCCATGAATGCTTAATGGACAAGTCAAGCAGCAGAAAGAATGAGGAATTCAAAAAGTTGCCACATATTATATGGTGCTAGTCTTCGAGCAACAAAACTCAAACTCTGTGGCACCCGAGAGGTGGGCTGGGATGGGATTCGGTCTGATTGGTTGGCTCGTGGCCAATAAATTGGCCAAAAGGCTATATTCTGCCCGGTAACCAGTAGTGATTGGATCCTGCCCGAGTGGGAAAACAGTGTTGGGTCCTGGGTGCTCAAAGGAGGAGGAGTTGCAAGTGTCTGCTCCCTCTTCTTTCTCTCTCCAGAAATCCGGTGAGCTGCTGCATTTCTGAACCTACAGAGAACCTGAATTCATGAATCTACAGTGAAAACCATTACAGACTGAAGACTGAGACCTTGACCTGAAAGTCTAGTGAAGAAAGGTGTGCTTAAAGACAACCACCTGAAACGAAAAATGTATTATTTTACTTATTATTTTCATCCCTCTCTTCCTCTGTGTTTCTCCGTCGTGTGTGTGCATGTGTATATATATGTACAGAGGGTGGGGCAAGTTAAAGTGGAGGATTAGAAATGAGATAGTTAACCAGTTGTATTTGCTGCATATTTCATTATGGTTCCTTCTTAAATAGTGTTTACATTTACAAACCTGGTGACTGTAATTATTGGGCAGACAAGGGCCAAAGACTTTGGGTATTTTTCTAAGAATTATTGGTTAATTCAATCATGTTGTGACTGCAGGTCAAGTGGGGTGGTTGGGAGGGGGGGGGGAAGAAGAGAGAGAGAGAGAGAGAGAGAGAGAGAGAGAGAGAGAGAGAGAGAGAGAGATAGAGTGCTCAGGGTTCATCTTAGTTAACGGGCCGTCTTCATGATTTTTATACCTTACTAAACTAGGGTTGCCAAAACCGGACAGAACGTTAACCAATTATTTGTCCATGCTTTGCATTATCTCTTAGACATTTTGCTATATGGCTTATCCGAACAGGCGCCAGAATGTGGCGACTAGGGGCTTTTCACAGTAACTTTATACTTGTGACAATAAAAGATTATTATTATAAAACCCCATTTATAACACCTAGGATTGAACAGTTTTTCTCCCCCAAATTTCCCAACAAGTAAGCGTTTTAAATTCATATGTGCCTCACCTGACAGATCAGACAAGATGGCTACTCGCTGCCTTGGCAATGACAGTTTCAGTTAAGATGCAGAATACTAATTTACTGGTAACATAGCGCATCTTTAAAAATGTGTGAAGCATTAGGAGGGCATTATTTCAAAGTAACACTGGGGAAGGCCTTTTGGACAATTTTTTGCAGATTGTTAATAATTTGTGAAGGCGATTTCACGGAATAGGAAATGCAGCCAACCCATGTCAGCCTGCTGTCTGAAAGAACTATTCACATAATCCCATTTCCCCATCCTGTCAGTCCCTACAGTCCTTTAAGGACTGCAATTATCGTATGATAGTAAGAATGCATCGACTGCAATCATGTGAAAAGTTTAATCAGTCCCTCAATAAAACACTAGAGTGCCTCTTTGTTCCTTCATCAGTGCTACAAATATACTGCCGATGCATTGATGATGACTGTACTGTCAAACTACCAACTGCTAAAATACCAGAGACCGGAAATTTAGAAAAAAATGATTGAATCTACTGCAATATCCTGCAAATGTCCACACTCGTGCTGCTAAATCCATTTGCAGCCTTGCTGTCTTAATATTTGTAAAATATCTTTAGAGTAAAAATGCGAGCTTCTTCAGAGATCTCAGTGCTTACTTCACTGATGGTGAAAGAGAATTTTTCATTCAACATGCAAATATGTTCAAAAGAACTGATTTCTGGGCAGCACGGTGGCGCAATAGTTAGCACTGATGCTTCACGGCACCGAGGACCAGAGTTCTATTCCAGCTCTGGGTCACTGTCCGTGTGGAGTTTGCACATTCTCAACGTGTCTGCACGGGTCTCACTCCCACAACCCAAAGATGAGCAGGGCAGGTGGATTGGCCACTCTAAATTGCCCCTTAATTGGATAAAAAGAATTGGATACTCTAAATTTATTTTTAAAAAGAACTGATTTCTAGCAACAATTTGTCAAATAAACTCTTAATGAAACCCGACCCGAGCCCACAATTGCAGATTTAACTTTGTTTCAAACTGCACCTTCACATCCTCCGAGTTAGTAAATGTTCTCAACAGTGCTGATTGAATCAACACCCAACGACTGCTCACATTCTTGCTTCCATACTGAAAAGTAAAAACAAAGTAATGTTACCTTGGGTGTGGTTTATGTTCACAAGCAGTACAGTACAACTTACACATTCAAAAATAATTCAAAAGTGCAACCTTTAAAATTTGACACTTCCTTGAAAATACAAATGTTGTATCATAAAATAATCAATTGGATATTTTAAAAACGGCCTTCATAATTACATCTGCTGTGCATGCAACATTACATTACATATCCAATGGCAATATCATCACCGAGTCACTCACCAGCAAATCATTGACTAGAAAATGAACTGAACCAGCCATAAATAATGCGGCCACCAGGGCAGGTTAGAGGTTGGGAATTCTGCAGTAACTCACCTGCCAATTCCCCAAAAACTCCACACGGACAGTGACCCAGGGCTGGGATCGAACCTGGGACCTCGGTGTCATAGGCAGCAGTGCTAACTACAGCGCCACCGTGTCACCCTTAGGTCCAAGTTCCTTTGAAGACATCCCAGAACGAACATTTAAAACTGTATCTCTCATAACTAGATTAGGTCATTAATCACAGAACATTACAGCACAGGAGACCATTCAGCCCATTGTGCCTGTGCTGGCTCTTTGAGAGATTTCCAATGAGTCCCACTTCTCTGCTCTTTCCTCCATAACCCTGCAATTTGTATTCTTTTTGAAGTATTCAGCCAATTCCCTTTTGAGTTATTCCTGAATCTGCTTCCATTACCCTTTCAGAGAGTGCATTCCACATAATCAGAACTGTGTAAAATAAAGTTCTTCTGCCAATTATCTTAAATCTGTATCACTTACCTGTCTCCCACTGGAAACTGTTTCTCTTTATTCACTCTTATCAAAACCCTTCATAGAACATACAGTGCCAAAGGAGGCCATTTGGCCCATCGAGTCTGCACCGACCCACTTAAGCCCTCACTTCCACCCTATCCCCGTAACCCAATAACCCCTCCTAACCTTTTTGGACACTAAGGGCAATTCAGCATGGCCAATCCACCTAACATGCACATCTTTGGACTGTGGGAGGAAACCAGAGCACCCGGAGGAAACCCACGCAGACATGGGGAGAACGTGCAGACTCTGCACAGACAGTGACCCTGCAGGGAATCGAACCTGGGACCCTGGCGCTGTGAAGCCAGAGTGCTAATCACTTGTGCTACCGTGCTGCCCGTATGATATTGAACAGTTTCATTGTATTTCCCTTCAGCCTTCTCTGTCCCAAGAGATCACCAGCTTCTCCAGTCTCTCTGTGTAATGGGAGCCCTGTATCACTGGTGCTATTTCAGTAAATCTCCGTTATGCCTGCACTGTCTATTATCACCATCTCTCAGGCCATTACAGCTTCCTTATAATGTCCTCCCCAGAACTGGATACAATATTTCATCTGGTATCTTGAAGGATTCAGCATGTGGCGAGCAAGAAAGAGCCCAATGAATAAATGACAGACACAAAGTGTCATCCATACTAGCATTAGAACAAGTAATGTTTTGTGCAGATGCAGTAACTCAAACATACTGATTGAAGATGTTCCACAAAGCCACTTGCATTCGGTTTACAATCACAAATGGTCAGGTTTTCTGGACAATGGTAGTATACAATGTGTGTGTTGACTCTTCAAACAAAGGTATGGAACAGGGTAATCTAAATTGCATGATCAAATCGAGATAAATGGCAATTAATGAGTTCCAAAGACAAAATGCTTGTGCATCAACTGTTCAAGGAGATGCAGTACATTGCACTCTAACTGATCTTAAAGTGACACCTGGTGATTAAAGTTAAGAACTGCAATTCCAAAACAAATCATTTCAACCAATTTTTCCTGAAGTGGAAATAACCACAGAATCCTCTAGCATAGAAGATCATTTAGCTCATTGTGTTTGTGCTGGCTTTTTTAATATATTTGTTATTAGGGTTTGCAACTTTTGCTGGACTGAGAAGAATGTAAAGTATCGACCCATAAGGGTTTAGTGTCCTCCAAGTATCCACATATCTCACCTTCTCACACACCGAGGCCAACACCTTAGCTTACAGTGTGGGAGGGCTCCCAGTAACTGGGAGCTTGTCTATCAAAGGGTTCCGGTGGCACTTAAAGTTATCAGCCACTAAGGAGTTAGCTGAACCCAACTCTGCAAGTCCAACAAAATCTTATTTGGAGGTCCATACACATTCATTATTGAGACAATGTCTCCATGCACTGAACTGCTAATGATCACATATCTAGCACCCTTATCCTTAGTATCTTCATGGCAATGTTTTATTGACCAAGATTGCCACATCTCTACTACTCGATGAAAAAAAGTCGAACGAAACCTACCCCACCCAATCCCACTTTAAGTGCTCCTTATCATCCAAATGAGTTTCTTGTCACAAAGCTATGTCCACTTTCCCTTTAGGAAAGGAGAGAATCTACTTCCTTTTTATAGGATAAATACCCCATACATCCCATGAGCAAATTTTAAGATTAACTGCCCCCATTACATAGGCCACAGAAGAAGAATAGGACCAGATGTTTGCGCCACAATCGAGTGTGTGCCATGACACCCCTCCTCGAACTCATTTTACATCAGAGGCACCAAAGCAACCTCAATATGTTCCTCTTCCGGATAAAAGACCTGTCTGTACCAATGCAGGATACTACCAACAACACAGACTCCCTTATAATAATAAAAATGCAAAAGAATCACAACCCAATAGTTCTATGGGGATTATTCCTCAATAAGACGGAGGACCCAAAGAATTAACCTCACAGCCATACTGTCATTACCACCAGGATGCAATCTCACAAGGACAGGGGAAAAAAGCCAACAAGGGAACGGGAGTCATATGCCCCTTCCGCATTCGAAGTCCACCCATGAAGACCCAAATCCACCACCCACCCACCCTCCAGCAATGGCGCCACTCGATTCTGCCACGAATAAGACACGGATAATAAGAAAGAAAACGACAGATTATTAGCACATGGTAACATCTAATATGACAAGCTAAGATTCCCTAAAATATTCGAGAAGATGACGGCCTTCCATATAGTGCTCAAATATTAGCCTTAACGACAGGATACGGTGTGCTCTTTCCAATTTGAAATGCCCAGCCTTCACATTCAGTTTAAGAAAATGTGGTAGTCCGTTCTCAAAGAACTAAATAGGAGCTTCACCCTCCCCACCCTTGGGCAGATAGTGACTCGGGCAGATCGTGATTTGGATATTCTTTCTCCACCCTCGGTTCTCCAACTCTGCCTGGATTTCTGAATAGCACAAAGCCGATTTTCCAAGGATTGAAATCAGTGCTTCAGTTAGGAAGCAACACGTTCAACATTCTAGGATTCTCTCCTCCGTATTATCAAGCCGGTTATTAGCGTTCTGCAACTTGGCCTCACGAGCACACAAGCTTCAAGGTCAGCACGTCGAGTCAATGCTCAATAATGCAGATAATGTCGGCAGTCATCATTTTCACTGCCTCGGAGTTTGCAGGTCAAGAGACTTCTCAGGGATCATGCCACCATATTGAAAGGGTGGCTCCAGCCCCGCTGAATCCACCTGCGCCCCTTTATCTCTGGATTTCTTGGGGCAGCACGGTGGCAAGCATTGCTGCCTACGGCGCTGAGGACCCGTGTTCGAATCCCGGCCCTGGGTCACTGTCCGTGTGGAGATTGCACATTCTCCCCGTGTCTGCGTGGGTTTCACTCCCACAACCCAAAGATATGCAGGGTAGATGGATTGGCCACGCTAAATTGCCCCTTAATTGGAAAAAATAATTGGGTACCCCAAATTGAAAAAAAAATCTCTGGATTTCTTGATGTTTTTCGGTATATTCTTACCAACACTAATTTCAACGTTTTCCAGGGACATCATATCAATTATTAATTAAAGCATTAGGCAGATGAGTGTCGGGTAATCAGGATAAATGAGGGACAAGCGAGTTGCACAGAGCCCATGGAAAAGCGACTATTCCTGTACTTGCATCACATTGTCGCCTCTGTGCTGGCTTTTGCAAAGAACTTCCCAATTCAGTCCTGTTCCCAGAACCCTACAAACAAGTAATTTCCAATTGCCTTCTGAAAGTTAATAGGGAATCTGATTCCACAACTTTCAGATACTGCATTCCAGTTCTCAACAATCAACAATGAAGAAATTCCTCTACATTTTCCTTCAGTTATTGTCAGTTATTTTAAAACTATGGCCTCCGATTATCCACTTATTTGTCAGAGGAAATTGTTTCAATCTTGTTACTTGTCCAGTAAACCAAGGAGACTTTTGGTCACTAGATGTTCCCCAGCTCCTGAATCCTCATCTCCTGGATCCTGACACACAGACGTCTGTGAGTTTCAGGAATATCATTAGGAAATCCTTCCCCTCTCAAAGCCCATAGCCGTAGCAACGTGAATCACGCATGTATCTAGGTAGAAATGCTGATTAGCTATGTGAAGCCCCAACTCAATCTTGGAAATAAATGAACCGTTTGAAGCATTGTGGTTGACAACACAGTTATCAACAACTTCCTGGGGCATGGAAGACCAGTAGACTAACCACTATAAACATAGGTGCTTCTGCCACTCCCTCCAAGTGCGAACACCTTACATCTTTCCAGCAAACAATCTGGGCTTGCGTTTAACTGCAGCCATGTCACCCAGGCCTGTTATGAGGCAGACTTCAGAACAGGTCACATGATCCCCCCTTTTCATTTTACCCTTAAAGACAAATTACCAAATATAACTAACCTATAAATCTGATATTAGTAACACTCTGCTTGCCCTCTCAAAACCCACATACTTTTGAGTAAGGCTCCAAGAAGAACAACCTCAACTTTGCCAATCTTGGGCAGCACTGTGGCACAGTGGTTAGCATTGCTGCCTACGGTGCTGAGGACCCGGGTTTGAATCCCGGCCCTGGGTAACTGTCCATGTGGAGTTTGCATATTCTCCCCGTGTCTGCGTGGGTTTCACCCCCACAACCCAAAGATGTGCAGGATAGGTGAAATGAAATTCGCTTATTGTCACGAGTATCCTTCAATGAAGTTACTGTGAAAAGCCCCTAGATGCCACATTCCAGCGCCTGTCCGGGGAGGCTGGTACGGGAATCGAACCGTGCTGCTGGCCTGCTTGGTCTGCTTTATAAGCCAGCGATTTAGCCTTGTGAGCTAAACCAGTGGTGGATTGGCCACGCTAAATTGCCCCTTAATTGGAAAAAAATAACTGGGTACTCTTTAAAAAAAAAAATTTTTTTTAAACTTTGCCAATCTCTCCATATAACTGAACGTCCGCATTCCTGGCATCATTCTGGTAAACCGCCTCTGTACCATTTTCATGGGCTTGACATTCCTTCATAAATGTGGTACCTGGAATTGTACACAATACTCCAGCTGAGGTCTAAACACTGCTTTGTAAACTTTTGTTTTTATTTTCAATGTTCTTTCTTACAATGGCAAGTACTCTCTCGTGTACTTTCTTAACTGCCTCACCAGCTTGCTCTGGCACATTCAAGGATTTCAAGCCAGACAGATGGCAGATAGAATTTAATGCAAAGGATGAAGCGATGCACTGGAGGAACAACATGGGATGCAGCATAATTTAAATGCACCCACAATACCCTCTGCTCTTTTACATCCTCAAAGTAGTACAAATTATGCCTCCCCACTTTGTTCCTCCAGTGCATCACTTCATACTTTGCATTGAATTATAGGTGCCATCTGTCTGGCTACATTCTCCTGAAGTTTGCAATCAATACAGTTTAAGATTACACCAGTAATCTTAAAGTCTGAATTTTCTTGTTCCTATACTGCTATTTTGTTGAGTAAAAATTTTAAATACAAGGGACCCATAGTATTTTTAAACAACCTTCAAAGACTGTTACCTTATGACAATCCACTTCTCTTCATTCAGCTAATCCATTTACAAGTCAGTTAGCCTATATAGGTTATTAAACGGCCACATGATTTATTGATGGTGTTGCAATAATCCAAAACTACACAGGAAAATATAGTTGAAATTTGTATCAGAAATAATATTGTACAAACCTGCAAGTCCTTGAGACTCCCAACTAGGTACAAATATTAGAGCTCCAGGCCACTCGTCACAATGATCCATCTGTTTTTTACGAGGTAGTTTTCACCAGTTCCCAGCTAAACCGCCAGGCACAACACTACGTCAAGACAAACTCTAACTTGGCAGTGGGGTAATCAGATGATATCTGGCCACTTGCTGCATCTGAAGGATCAATCCTGCTGGCTAATCACAGAATTACATTCTTAACAGCCATAGCAGAATGAGCGATAAGATGACTAGTCATTTAATCAAGTGCTGGATTAAGTTGCCATGTTAAATCTAGCCACAAATTCTGCAGGGTTCATATCTAGGTGGCCTACCTACCCAGCCATGATGATCAGGTATTTTACATATTCCAGCTAGTTAAATTAACAATTTTCCAATTTAAGGAACTGCAAGTTGCAGAAAAATGAAACGATTTGGAAATCAGGCTCAGACTTGTGTGGTAAACTGTAATCCAATTCTACTCAGTTGAGCATGTTTGCAACGCACATAGAAAAATGAACATTAACATTTAATTACAGTATGGGAATCCTTTACCTCATTTTCAACAGGGAAAAGATTTTGCTCAGAGCAAGGCATTTTCACGTGTTTGTCATCCCAGGCATCTTTACAAAATGTGGGATAGGGTCGAGGGACTTCACCGCTTTTCAACAAGTCTGTCTGCAATATAAGCACAAAGGTAACCAGCAACAGTGTCATGTTCTGCAGGCAAAACAGTTTTTCACACCAAAAGATGTACATATCAAAAAGAAATACCCCATGGTTTGACATGCCTAAAATATTAGGGTACAAAGTAGCACCCTAATATTGCTGTACAAGGCAAATATTAGGGTACAAATAGTACATTAAAAATACTTGGCAAGTTTCTTGCTGCAGTTTCTAGTTTATTGGAGTGCTGTAATTCTTTTGTATAAAGTTTTTTGAACTACTTTACTAAATTTGTAAATAGAAAGCGGCTTGCTGCAGTTATTGGAGTGCTATAACCATTTCGCCTAAAGTCTTTTGAACCACTTAGAACATAGAACATAGAACAGTACAGCACAGAACAGGCCCTTCGGCCCTCGATGTTGTGCCGAGCAATGATCACCCTACTCAAACCCACGTATCCACCATATACCCGTAACCCAACAACCCCCCCCCCTAACCTTACTTTTTAGGACACTACGGGCAATTTAGCATGGCCAATCCACCTAACCCGCACATCTTTGGACTGTGGGAGGAAACCGGAGTACCCGGAGGAAACCCACGCACACACGGGGAGGACGTGCAGACTCCGCACAGACAGTGACCCAGCCGGGAATTGACTAAATTTGTAAATGGAAAGTGTGCAAAATCAACAAGTGACAACAATAGATTTCAACCTTGCTCAGTTGGATGATCTTGTTTGCCTTGTACAGCATTTTAGGTCTGATGTGAAGTGAGTTTGGCAGTCTCAATGCAAATTTTTGTGGATTTGGTCCCAAAGCACAGCACTTAGCAATAAGTCAGCTTTACGGAGACAGTTCAAGTTCTTCTTTCCGGACAGTTCAGCTGGATAGGATAGTTATGTAGCCAGGCTTACCTGTAACAATGCTTAATAAATAGATGTACATGGAATAATAAGTTGGGTATTCATATTTTCAACCACTGGGTATACTGGTTAAAAAGAGATTTTATGTAAACTTACTCGAATGGTCACTGAGTGATTGCTGGATACTCTCAAAAGTGGCAGAACACCGCTGCATTCTGGCATCCTTTGCATCTCATTGATTGGAGTTCCAAGACATTTGATATCCACAGGGCACCTTCCGCGGTTAGGTCTTTTGTCTTCCATCTCAGGATTCCCTCTGCTAGAAGTCAAATACATTTTAGCATAATACTGCAACTCACGTTGGAAAGATAACAATTAATTTGTAGATCATGGAGTGCAACGTTTCCTTACTTTCAGAGGATGAAAAAAATCCAAAGAATTAAAAACTTAACACTTAAAATAGTTTACAATATTTGTTTTTCTTATAGCCTGTTTTACGTTTCTTGGTTCGATGCTGCAATCCTCCAGGTGAACAGAGATCTGTTCACCTGAGCCAATGTTCAGATTTGCCCTTCAAACCAATTTACAGGCTATTACACTGAATATTTCAGATAGAAAATAACACTACTCTTGTTATGCAATTGGTTCAAAAGGATGTTAAATATTACCTTTGGGAGAAAGCATCTATTCTGATGTTAATTCTCATTACCCTACTTAATAAAACACGATTGTGATGGAAACTAGTAATCTATGTCTCCAAATGAGCTTCAACTAGAAAAATATTCAAAAACTAAGCAAGGTCATTTAAAAAAATGTATATTGCAATCTCATTTTAGAATCATACAATGGCCTTTTCTTAATTCATTCTTGGGATGTGGGCATTGCTGGCTATGCCATCTATTGCCCATCCCCAAATGTCTTTGGGAAGGTGGCGGTGAGATACATCCTTGAACAAAAGGCACAAAAGGCAGCCACGTGGCTCATCAAATCCTGTTTAATGTTTTGAAAATCCAGCGAGAGGTTGTGTTGTTTAATTTTTACCCACATTGTGTGATGCCTCCTTGTAGGAGCACTCCGAGCCTGTTAACTACCAAATCAATAGGAAAATACATGGAAATGGGAAACCAATTGATTTACACAGTATAAACAGAATGAATATATCAGAGGTCAAAGAAAATGAACCATTCACGGAATTGGCAACTAAAGATACTACTGCCCCCCCACATATGCTTGAAAATGCTGCAGCATTAATTTGCTTTGTATGCCCTATCATTCTCTTATCTACTGTGGAAATATTGCTAACAATAGCAACAACTAAAAAGAGATTTTGATGCCCCCCCCAAAAATCTCCAAATAGTAAAGTCACTGATTAAATTAAGAACTCTCCATTGCCTTCCAACAGTACTGTGAAGGGGCCTATTGAAGGAAGGGGGACTGGTTATGATAGTCACCCACCCAAAAAATACTGCACACAATAAGCAAGTTGCAGTTACATGGAAACCAGGTTATATCAATTTTTTTTTAATTCCTCAGATTTCTTTCAGGTTCATGTAATCTTGGCCAAAATGAGGAGCTCAGCACAAGCTTGCACAAGTTGCAAACTGTGCAGCTGCTGATGTTCATTCCCAACTTCCACAGGCAGGCAGTCACTTCAGAAATAATCACTGATTGTGTAATATTTTAAGATTAATTGATCATAGAACAGACACAATACAATAAGTGATTTGGGGATATTGGAAAAAAGCTCAAACATTCACTTACAGACTTTTCCATTTTTGACGACACCAGATGAGCAACCCAGAAGCAGATGATTGCTCCTGATTCCTGTCCCTTCCATTGCTGGACATACACATTACTGCAGCACTTCTGCAGATGTAGTACTTTACTGTCTGTCAATTACACAACACGCTTAATTCAATGCAATTACATCCCTGGGGGCAAAAGTAGACTGTCCAGCAAAACTGTAACCATACAATAACCAAATACATTAATACATTAACCAGCTAATTTTATTAAAAAGACCAAGCGTGGGTACTGCTACTCCTAACTAACAACGCCAAACACATTTGCCCAGAAAAAAAATAGGCTTTTATAGTATTAAATTAGTAAAAGCATTACTTGAGGGCTCAAAGCGAAATTGTTTCAAAATGTGTCACCATTGATGTTCCAATTAAACCTGATAACTAACCCCTGAAGGATGAATTCCAAAATTAGGGTTAAACACAATAAAAGTCAGCCGTGTCAATGTTGGCATGCTGCAGCTCTATTGTCACATGCACTAACACTGTGGTGTGATGAGTGTCTCATCTTTTCATCATATCAGTAGGAAGTATTGACGCAGAGCCTGCGTCACATCAACAGCTGACCAAAGTTAATGGGGATTCAGCATTAGTAACACATCCACGCCTTCGGGATTGTAACTTGTGATGGCCATGGCAAGCATTTAATGTCTGCAAATGTTTTATTTGATTTGGTTGTGATATTCGAATAAAGTTATAAGATTTTTGATTACATTCCAACTTTTAAAAGCAAACCTCCTCGCCAGTCCTCTGCCTTCCATCACTTCTTCTTAAGCTTTGCTTTCACTTTGTTCTTCTATTAACACATTCTGCTGTCTTACCTTTATGCCATTATCAGCACCTTCCATATCCTTCACACTGCTATTAACCCTTCCTTTGCCTTGTGCCCTACGCATCTTTGTTGCAATCTCTCCTAGCTCCCACCTATCACTGACTTTTTACTTTGTTCGCCATCCCCTCTTATGTAGTATATAATCCATCACATTTCTCCCTCTCTTGAGCTCTGAAGTCATGCAGACTCAACATGTTAACTGTTTCTCTCGCCACAGAAATTTCCAGACCTGCTGAGTTTTTCCAGCATTCTGTCATTATTTGAAAAGCATGGGTTTGTTTATTGTCAATTGAAACTGAGATCCATAACTTCAATTTATGCTTTTGTAAATCAGACTTATTGCAACATCCAAGGTTCTTCTTCACTGCACTATGCTGGAAGCATCAAGCATAAACTGCTGGCAAACGGCTTCCAAATTCAACAGACCATTTTTTTTGTGTTTCTAATCCAGTAGGCCTTTTGAAATTTTATCAAAAAGCTCCATCCCTTCTGAAGTGGAGGGGATGAAAAAATCACTTTGTAACCAAATCTGTGCCTGAACAAAAACAAAAGTTCATATTTAACATTTGAACTTTCAAACAAAAAGTATTGAGTTCCCAATATATTAAGTAAATGGCATATTATAGCACAGCGGTTATGCTCGGTTTGTGCTCCATTAGCTTAGACACAACTTGAATTACCCTACAATAGTACACCCGTCACAACATAAAGTGGGCATGCTGGTGTTAACGGATTTCATAGAATTTACAGTGCAGAAAGAGGCCATTCGGCCCATCGGGTCTACACCGGACCCTGAAAGAGCACCCTACCCAAGTTCACACCTCCACCCTATCCCTGTAACCCAGCAACCCCACCTAACTTTTCGACACTACGGGGCAATTTAACGTGACCAATCCACCTAATCTTTGGACCGTGGGAGGAAACCGGAGCACCCGGAGGAAACCCACACAGAGATGGGAAGAACATGCAGACTCCACACAGTGACCCAAACCAGGAATCGAACCCGGGTCCCTGGCGCTGTGTAGCAACTGTGCTAACCACTGTGCTACCATGCCACCCTAACTGATGTTATTAATTCATTACAAGCAGCACCTTTACAATTTGCTCCTATGGTACTGACCATTTAGTGCTATTTCCTAACAGAGGCAGCTGCCCATGATGAGCATGGAAGGTGCAAGCGCTGAGGTCTGTTTAAGAAACTTATCAACTCAAGTGAACACAATAATAGCATGCACAACATTTCACATTTTTCCTGGTGTACAACATCTTAGAACTAATCCAATAACTGGCTGTACATCTTGTTTGTTTTTGTAGGGTCTTGTTGTGCCATTTGGGTGGTTACTGCAATTGCCCAGATAACAAGCGACAGCACTTGAAAAATAAGGGGAGATCAAATTGCATACAGCTAAACTGAAACAGCAGAACATGTCGTCTACCACCATTCTCCTGTATTCTCAAACTATCACAAACAGTGCCACAGCAGATCCAGCACTGCAAATTTTCAGGTCTCACCCTGTTAGCAAAATAACACGGCAATTCTTGCTGTGAAGTAAAACAGAACACCGCCGTTGTTACTTTCACTTTCATTTCTAGCTCCCGGGGAAGAGACAAACAAATCGAATCTACTGTGCATGTAGAAAATCCTTAATCAGTCCAATCATTTTACAGTTGCTGTGGATTCACATTTCCACACAAATGTGTTTTTATAGTGTTTAATTAGAAACGGGTTTTACTTCTCAGCATCGTGGTCTAACTGATCAGCAAGAAGCACTTATTCTGCATATAACATTTTTCCTGGTGCAAGCTTTCATTCAGCTCCATTTATATTACTTGAAGCAGCAGAATATAAAATCATTCAACATCTATAACACAATTCTTTTCAAGAAAACATTTCCAAGCCCTTTTCCTTAAATGGCACTGTGCAAAACTGGGAGCATGACTTTCTACACAATACAATACCTTACAGGCAGATTGACAGAACTGCTCCCAACTGCCTGATAAACCAGCAAACACAACAAAGCTACAGTACACATTGCATTAACCAAACTAATACCCAAGCTTCACAGCATCTCCCACAAACCTTCATGATCACAAACCACACAATAGCCACAGTACAGTAACTGAGTATAACTTTCACTCAGTTGTCCAAGCTGAAGTAAAATTCAGCTAATTGACAGGGCTGCACAGCAGGTACACGCCTTTGCACATGTCACTGAATCCTTTCAATCAGCTTAGCAAATCAGCTTCCTGCACACAGGAACAACCCACTGTTTGCTTCCTGTTTCTGAAGCAGAGCCAATCGACCAAACCTCAGGAGGTCAGTAGATAGGTTTTAGTGTGTTTCACTTTGCGCCATCAGAATCTTCCAAATTTTAAACACAATTCAGTGTTAAGTCACACACACCATCCCACAAACAGGCAGACACCCTCCCACCCATACGACACCCACTCACACACCCTGTCCCACTCAAACACCCTCCGCACTTAGGTGAAGAATATAGATGTAACCAGGAATGGAACTTGCATACCTTTTTGATAAAGCCAATTCTACTCTCTGGTTTACTGAGGTTAGTGACTCCAAAGCTTGCCGCAAGACCATTGTTTAATGCTCAAATTTACCATTTCAACAAGTGGAAAATCACAACTGGGTCAGTGTGTCCTTGCTTGATGGCCGCATGAGAACTTATAGCAAATGTTCTTTGAGTAACCTGGAATGGGAATCTTGGGTGATTTTCCACTCTCTAACAAGTAGACATGAAGTTAATTGTAACATCCTCATCATCACCTTGGCAAAGTTTAAGTATGTCAATTTAGAGTGGAAATATAAACCATTTTTGGCCATATGGCTCACAGCTACCTGGGCAAACTTGTCAAGCCTTACACTCTTGTGAAGGAACTGTTCAGTCTCTCAGGCACTGCTGAGATTTTCTACCTACACACTGACCTGCAGAACAGGAAAAATTACAAGAATGTTACCTGTTCATCCGTTGTTGCTTCCTGTCCACGAACCCAAAATGATCCGTCAATTTTTTCATCCTTGGGGTTCCCTTTCGATTCCCCAGCTGTGAAGATGAACTGGTTGATGGGTTTATTTTTTGCTCTGGCTTTAGTGTTTCATTTGTTCCACAAAATGCTTTAGGTTGTCTCTTTATGAATGGATCCTCACACTGGCAATTTATGCCTTTGTCCACTTCCATCATTTCTTCAACTTTTTTATCAGAATATGTATCAAAACAGTACGTCTTCTGGGTAACAGAGGTGTCGTCCAGACCTTCTGAAACTTTGGCTGATAAACAAATATGTTCAGTCTCTGATTCATAGGAACTATTACCTGAAATATCTATCTGCATAGGTAAGACAGACTCAGTCTCTTTCTTAACAGAGGGCCATACTCCTGTGTCTCTTTTTCCACTATCTTGGTTTCCAGCTCCACTTGGGCCTGGCAAATACTGGTCACAGCTAGAATCAGAAAGCGGGCTCTCTGGGACAATGTACATCTCATCAAATGGATCCTCAATTGACTTTGTGGCCTCAAGATCAATGGTGTGATGGTCCTCTTTAAGAGGGGTTATCTCACAAGCTTGTGTGACTGTGAACGTTGCTCCTTTTGTACAAGAAGGTTTTATTAACCATTCTTCAAGTGTCTTACACTTCTTTTTATGTGGAGTAATGCTCTTACTGTTTTCCCCAGAACCAGAACCTTCCACTTGGGTACTTGGTACTTTTTGGTTGTCCCTATCCCTTTGAGAGGTGCACCTAGCTACACTTTTGGAGGGCCAATCAAATCTCTCAGCCTCTGAACTGAAGGGATTTGTCACTTTCTGTTTTTTACTCTTCTCTTCGGCCTCACAGTAACCTGCTGTTTTACTGCTTTTAGACTCATTTTCTGAAGTACTTATTGTACTGTTCTCCTGCACATACTGATCTGCTTGTATGTCCATTCTTCCATCTTCAGTAGGCACCTCCAATCTTCCACCTTTGGCATGCTGCATTTGCACAGTGCTGTAAAATAATACTTTTGTTGAGCTGAAAGAATTATTTAAATACAGTTTATATCAATGTAAACTTGATAAATTGATCGCCCTGTTAAAAGTGAACCACTTGTTTTAGGATTTTATATCCTTCCCCACACACTCCCAAAACCTAAACACTAGTATATACTTCCCAGTTACACAACAGTAGCTTAATCCATGGATACTCCTTGTTAATTCTAGGCTTTTCCAAAAGTAGCTGTATTTGAGAAGGGACACCGACAAACCAATTGCTATAGAGAAAATGGATTGCCATTCTGCCCCTAGACCCTCTGAAAGAGCACTCTACCTAGGCCTACTCCCCTATCCCCATGACCCGATCTAACCTGTACATCTTTGGATTGTGGGAGGAAACCAGGGGACCCAGAGGAAATCCATGCAGACACTAGAACGTGCAAACCCTACAGTCACCCAAGGCTGTAATTGAATCTGGGTACCTGGCGCTGTGAGGCAGCAATGCTAACCACAGTGCCACCATGCAGCCCCAACTCACATAACCTGAAAATGTTTCAATCATGTCTCGCTCAACCTTCCAACTTAGGCCAGTGAGAACTGTGCAGTGCGCTCCTGAATTTGACGGAATAAGGCCATGCCAATTTTGTTACGGCACAGGTTGCTGCAAATCAGGTAAGTTTAAAGGTCGAGCCATTTTCAAGCCAGGGAGTGGTTACAATTTGGGGTGGGGTCCGATTGCACAGTTGGCTGGAGGTTGTCACACAATTGGGAGGGGGGGGGATGGGTATGGGTCTGTAAAATAGAAACTGTAAGTGGTTTTAGTTCTAACTTTTTCTGGATAACTACTGACGGTAACAGTCGGAACCTTCTGAAGTTTGTAATTTAAATCAAATCAAATGTGAAGTTTGCGCTTCCCAGGCAATCTTTACCTGGGTCACTGTCCGTGTGGAGTTTGCACATTCTCCCCGTGTCTGCGTGGGTTTCACCCCCACAACCCAAAAATGTGCAGAGTAGGTGGATTGGCCACGCTAAAATTGCCCCTTAATTAGAAAAAATAATTGGCTAATCTAAATTTTAAAAAAAATCTTTACCTGGGAATTTCCAGTTGGGGTTCCCCAACACATCATTGTGGTACCCCCTCCCCTAAATACAACGCCCTGGAGTTCAGGCGATTATAGCCCATTATAAATTGAGGATTATACCTGGCTTGGTCCATCTTTAAATCTTTACATTTGCCCGCAGCTAAAACCTCCCACATTTCTCTTCGCCCTGCAAAATATCAAAACATACATTAATGTCTAAATTATAATTTAAAAATTCAAATTTTAAAACTCCAAAAAGGTACTTCATATTAATACCATTTACATATTACAGATCCAACTGTTTAATCCACAATGACAATCATCTCTTCATTTTTTATTCTTCATGTGCACCTCCTCCTAATTTCCTCCAATATTTCTACTCAAGTTCTTTGCATCTCAAAGGGTATTTGTGCATTATGAAGCAATTCTTTACAGACTTTACGTCGGATATACAACAGGCCATTTGGCTCACTTCTATCCAGGGGTGCACTTTTCCATTTGTGCATCATTTCCCAGTCCCATTCTCTTTTTATCAAAACATTACCTCATGCAGGAGTCAGTCATTCTCTACTTTCTCCATTTAAAATATTTTTAACTGTAATCAATGGCAAACTGTTTCACATTTCATTTACAGCCACTCCTACAAAGGATAAGCACTCCAGTATGTGCAAAGACTGGTTTGTACACAATAGTAATAAACAGAATGTTTGTATTAATATGCCACAAAAAAAAATCAGTCAACTAATTACAATTACTTTCGAAGTGTAAATAATTAGGCAACTTATTTTATTGTTGTTGAGGGATACATCCCTCTTCTTCTTAACCAGTCCCTTTCGATTGAGGACGACTTGCTTCCACTCCAGTTTGATGTGTTCTGAGATCGCCGATCCACTGTGCAATCTGCAGACTCTGCCACACGTGGGGCAGGTAGTACTCAAAGGGTTGAATAGATAGGTTGTTCGGAGGTTTGTGTGCTCATATGCCTTGACTTCACCTCTACACGTTCCTGACAAAATCTCGCAGTGTGTTCATTGCGTTCCCGAATGAGCCTTCTCCCTTTTGGTTGTTCAGAAGCCAGGGTCTCCCACGAGTTGATGGGGATGTTTGATCTCTTCGAGGATCTTTCAGGACATTTAGAAGCATTTCTGCTGTCCTCCTGAGAGTCTCTGCCGTGATCAAATTGTGAGTGAAGTTGCTTTGGGAAGTCAAACATGGGCAAAGAAACCACTACCGACCACGTGCTAAAGGACACAGCTAGACCTGGTCTTTGCCAGGTGGTGAGAACACCAACAGACTGGGAAAAAACCTACTTAACGTCATCCTCACCAATCTACCTGTCACAGATGCATCTGTCCATGGTAGGAACAGCCACTGCACAGTTCTTAAGGAGACAAAGTCCTGTCTTAACATTGAGAATACCCTCTAGCGTGTGTGTACCTCTACTATCATGCTAAATGGGATAGAGTTCGAATAAATCGAACAAGTCAAAATTAGAAACCATGAAGCCTTCAACAGCAGCAGAGTGGTATATAACTACAATTTGATAGCCCAGCATATTGCCCACTCCACCTTTACCCATCAAAAACTGGGGATCAACAAAGGCAGCCAGTAGCAGCACCAGACATACCTAAAAATGAGCTCGCAATCCAGTGAAGCAACAGCACAGGATTACTTGTGCTAAACAACATGCAATAGACAGAGCTAAGCGATCTCACAACCAACAGATCAGATCTATGCTCTGCAATCCTGCCACATCTAGTCGTGAAAAGTGGTGGACAATTGAACAACTATATCCTGGCCACTAACCAGGAACTGAACCAGCATTATAAATACTGTGGCTAAAAGAGCAGGACAGAGGCTAGGAATTCTGTGATGAGTAACTCACCTCCTGACTCCCAAATCATGCCCACCATCTACAAGGCACAAGTCAAGAGTGTGATGGAATATTCTCCACTTACTTGGATGAGTGCAGCTCCAACACTCAAGAAGCTCAACACCATTCAGGACAGAGCAGTCCACTTGATTGGCATGCCATCCTCTACCTTCAACATTCACTTGCTCCATGACTGATGTACAGTGGCAGCGGTGTGTACCGTCTGGAAGATGCAATGCAACATCTTACCTTCCAAAGCACCTTTCAAAACCACAACCTCTTTCACCTAGAAGAACAAGGGCCGCATATGGGGACACCACCTTTCCAAGCCATCCACGATCCTGACTTGCAAATATAATGCCGTTTCTTCACCGTCGCCGGGTCAAAATCCTGGAACCTCCTCCCTAACAGTACTGTGGGTGTACTACATCACAAGGACTACAGTGGTTGAAGGAGGCAACTCACAACCAGCTTTGCAAGAGCCATTAGGGATGGGCAATAAATGCTGGCGGTGCCAACGACACCCACATTCCATGAATGAATAATGAAAAAAAAACCAATATCTCAAAGCTGTGGTTCTGGCTTATTGAAGTGAAAAACTGTATGAATCCATAAAGCATGTAAGCAAACTGTCAAATCAGTATCTCAGCGATAGAGCCATTTGCCAAAGTCTTGAGACCCATCCACGATTGATGCTGAAATTACACATTTCATTGTGGAACTACTTTTGTCAAGTATGCCTGCAACTCACATTCCCAGTCCATGGAAGTGGTGCTGCAACACGGTTTCTATATCAGCCAGTTGGAATATGAGTCGACTGCAAGTGTAACATGGCATTCCTTCATAGCTGCAATTCATGAACATTTGGCTGCCGTGCTTAACTTCACCAATGGCTGGATAAGCAGCATGCACCACAGATTGCAAAATGTCTTCGTTGATGAGTCCACTGGAGGCTCAAAACCATTTCTGTGAAACAACATAGAACCCTAAAACCTATCAAACAGAATCACTGTCCAGATAGGTAACAGAGAGTCAACCTTCAGACGCTATTAATAATATTTGTTTAAGAAGGGAAAAGGTAATGGCAAAACTTGATTCATTCATTATCTTAAAAATGAATAGGGTGGCTTCCCCAAAGGCATAGCATATTTTTCCAGTGAGCTGTTGAATAACACAAAGTTTCCAGATCCGATGCCTCTTCTGCGTTACATTACTGATTGCAACCAAGGATTCGGGATTCAGCGATCCTGTTAAGGATTGGCACCCTATGCACCACCTTAAATATTCACTCTCTCCACCATTGGTGCACAATGGCAGCAGTGTGTACCATCTACAGGAGGCACTTTAACATATCAAGCTCCTGCAACAGTATCTTGCAAACTGTGACCTCCACCACATGAGAGAACAAGGCTGCAGGCACGTGGGACATCATAGAAACTTACAATATCCCCTTCAAGCACACACCGCCCTGAATGGAACTATATTGCTGTTCCTTCATCCTGACTTGATCAAAAACCTGGAACTCCCTCCCCCTTACAGCTTTGTGGCTGCACCAACACCACATTGACTGCAATGGCTCAAGAAGGCAGCTCACCGTCACCTTGTCAAGAGAAGGCTATTAGGGAGAAACAATAAATGTTGGCCTCGACAGCAGCATTCACATCCATGGGAGTATATGATCCCCATCCAGCAACACCTACTGGAAGCTGGAAACACATTTTAATAGAAGGCAAGTGATAACAGGCAAATCCCCAGACATGATATTCCTAAGGTTAAATAGTCTGTCAAAATAATGTCAGGCTTACACATGTAAAATTTACACTTAGTAAGGGAGCAGAAAAAACAACTGTTTAATTGTATCAGAGGAGGAAAAAGGAAAAGCCGGCAAGAAAAACAGAATCGAGAGTAACACCAAGATGCTGGCTGATTCACTCAATATTATAACAAAGGAATTTCAATTTTGAGATCAGGTTCAATTAAAATGTTAAATTGGATTGTGTCCTGTAAGGGTGCGTCCTGTTTATTCCCTTATTTCCCCTTTCTTTTATTGGTGCCATGATATTTTGATCCATGGATGATTAATGGACATCTCACTTTAAGGAAAGAAGCTTGCATCTCTTAATTCAAGCAGGAAGAATCTTGTGCTGGTTTAAACAGAAGCTGCAGACAGGCCAGCATCAGTGAAGAGTTGGGTTGGAGCTCGGTTTGACTGATTGGCTGGTGGCCAATGGATTGGCCCAAATGGTTGTGTTCTGCCTGGTAACAGGTGGTGATTGAATCCAATTCCACTGGGATGGTTATCAGAGTTCCAAGGTTTGAGTTTGATTCCATTTTTGATTCTGGCAGCACTGTGAAAGAAAGATCTCCTTCCAGAAGGCAGAGGGCTGACTCTCTTGCTCCAGAAAATCTCTGGGTGTTCTTTTCCTTGAACTACAGAGGCCTGAAGACAAACTACAAACTGAAAGCAGTTTGATGAGAAATAAGGTGCCACTCCAGGAAAAGCTGTGAGTAATGCATTTCTAACCTACAGAGTACCTGAATAAATGAATCTACAAAGATCATTACAGGGTGTAAACCAAAAACTTTAATCTGCCAGCTTGCTGTGAGGAAGAGTGTGCTAACGAATATCATCTGAAACAAAGAAATGACCGCACACTTGCCCAGGGTGATGTAACAGTCCAGAAAATTGTTACAATACTAACATAACTGTTTCAACATATCTTCCACAACCACACTACAAGTACAGTGACCTCTTAAATATATACAAGAGTGAAGCTATGCAATGTGTGTGAATAACTTAGTGTGTAGAAAGACAAATGAAGTCTACTAATTCATGAATAATTAAAACAGTGTACAACCAGAGAATCTGCATCCTTATTTTGGAGATATAATGAATGGCTCGATTCGATTCTGTCCATTTTTCATGTAAACATGTAGTAGTGACATTGACAATAAGTCGCAGTACCAAAATCTCATTCATAAACAAGCACCCTACATTTAATTGCTCATTCGAAAAATATCTCAATGTGCTCAAAGAAATGTCAATATAAAGTAACAATTCACAATTACAACTACATGACCATCGAGAAGTGCCAAGTAGTTCCCCACAGAGATGAAAACATAATTAGGAGGAAGAATGGTGGTGCAAATTACAACACAAGACAACCTGTAACACTCTTATTCGGCTTTCTCAACTGCAGTGTAACACAGACCTGGGAACCCTCAGCCCCTGAGGGATTGGTGCAGAGCACTATAGATTTATACAAAGCAAGAAAATATATGAAGAGTTTTGGATAAGAGTTTGCTTTGCACCAACACCAATTCAGAGCTCAGCATTTATGTCAGAAACAAACTTCTACTTAAGCGGCAACAACATTAGAGTAGCGTGTTCCACACAGATTTTCTAACTTGTGAAAGAATGATTTGGCCCGCCACAGTCAACAAGAATGCCAGCCCTCGACTGGAGATGAATTTCCAACCTGGACACTGTCGCCAGCAGCCAAGGAGAAAATTTTGATTATTGTTGAATGTTTTTCATCCATTGCCTCTTTTTAAAGAGGCAAAAGACCAGAGAGGGGAAACCCAGTTGCTGAGAAAATCTTAAACGTGGCAAAGCATTTGGGGAGGCATTCCGATAGGGTCTGCAGCCTTATTCAACAACTGCACACTCTCCTTAAAACTTTCCATCCAGCACAGGGGAGGAGGTGGTGGTGGCTGTTCGGCTGGAAATGAATAGGTTGCTGCCTTCCTTGGGTGGGTGGAGGTTTCTGCAGGTGAAGTGGGAGCACTGCTGGGGGACGGGGGAGATGACAAGAGGGGGGCAGAAAATTACTGTGCAATCTCAGCAGGTCTGACAGCATCTATGGAGGGAGAATGAGAAGCCAACGTTTCGAGTCTGGGTGGCTCTTTGTCAGAACCCTGCCGTGCGGTACTGAGGGACAGTAGACAAACCTTTCCTGCGGATGAGTGAGCTGGTGCTTCTCTCCCCTGGCTGACAAGTGCTGGAGGAGGATACAGGGGAGGAGGCGGTGGAGGAGGGTACAGGGGAGGAGGCGGAGGAGGAGGGTACAGGGGAGGAGGCGGAGGAGGAGGGCACAGGGGAGGATATGGGGAGGGAGGGTACGGGGAAGGAGGAGGCGGAGGGTACGGGGAAGGAGGAGGCGGAGGGTACGGGGAAGGAGGAGGCGGAGATGGGGAAGGAGGTGGAGGATGAGGGGAGGGTGGAGGAGGATGAGGGGAGGGTGGAGGAGGATGAGGGGAGGGTGGAGGAGGATGAGGGGCGGGTGGAGGAGGATGAGGGGCGGGTGGAGGAGGATGAGGGGCAGGTGGAGGAGGATGAGGGGCGGGTGGAGGAGGATGAGGGGCGGGTGGAGGAGGATGAGGGGCGGGTGGAGGAGGATGAGGGGCGGGTGGAGGAGGATGAGGATGAGGGGCGGGTGGAGGAGGATGAGGGGCGGGTGGAGGAGGATGAGGGGCGGGTGGAGGAGGATGAGGGGCGGGTGGAGGAGGATGAGGGGCGGGTGGAGGAGGCTGAGGGGCGGGTGGAGGAGGCTGAGGGGCGGGTGGAGGAGGCTGAGGGGCGGGTGGAGGAGGCTGAGGGGCGGGAGGAGGATGAGGGGCAGGAGGAGGAGGATGAGGGACAGGAGGAGGAGGTTGAGGGGCAGGAAGAGGGGAAGAAGGAGGCTGAGGGGCAGGAAGAGGGGAAGAAGGAGGCTGAGGGGTAGGAGAAGGAGGCTGAGGGGTAGGAGGAGGAGGCTGAGGGGCAGGAAGAGGGGAAGAAGGAGGCTGAGGGGTAGGAGGAGGAGAGCTGGAGCCGCTGCGGCGCTGGAAGGGCACTCTCCAGCCTCAGCCTCTTCCTGGGGGGCTGGCAGTCGGGCAGGCCACTCATGGCTGTGTTTGGGGGAAGTGTGAGGGTCCAATGGCCGCCCTGTGAATAATAATATTCAGGAGAGGAGCTGGCCCCGCGGCCTCTGCTCAGGGCGCCGTGCGCGCGCAGGGGCCGCGGAATCTTCCAGAACCCCCTCCCCCAGGGGCGCCGCATCAATGGTGGCCACCAAGAAGGCGCCCACTCCCGCGTCCTCCGTCAACCAGCGCATCTCAACCTGTCGCGTCCGCCGCCTGGCCTCCATCGGCCTCTCCTCTCCGCTCCGGCTGCCCCGCTCCGCTCCGCGCCCGGCGCCGTGCGGCTGTAGTTCCCGGGCGGCAGGGCGCAGCCGCGGGCCAATAGGGGCAGGCGGCAGGTTGGACTACAACACCCGGCCTGCCCCGCGGCCAGCCCTGACGGGGCTGCGCGATGACGTCACCCAGGGTCGGGGCTGGAGGGAATTCCAGGAAGTGTGGGTCTTTTCGGATTATACCAAAAGAAACAGTCTGGGGGACAAATTAAACAGGGGTTGCTTCTGGGAGGGGCACTGTACAAACATAACAAAGAGCAACAGAAACTTACCAAACATTGAATTAAAATGTGATTAAGAGGGTCTATAAATCAGTACAGCCCCTGCGGTGCCCACCGGGCATGGAAGGAAGTGATTTTTGTCCCAGGTGATGCTTCTTTCGTTAGCCCTAACGTTTATCAAATCAGTCCTTCAACAGTTCTGCTCATTTTGATTTAACTGGTCGTTAAGTAATTCATTTGAACCATTAAACCGTGCCCCTTGGCATTCACTGACATGACCACAGATGAATCCCCAACTATCCACATTTTGGGGAGTTACCATTGACGAGAAACAACTGGACCAGCCATATAAATAATGTGGCAACAAGAAGGTTTTGAGTCTGTATGACTCTTCGGAAGAAGATACATAGACAATAGGAGGAGGAGCAGCAGGAGAAGAGTCATATGAACTCAAAACATTAACTCTGTGCCTTAAACAGTCACAGTAAGAAGTCTTACAACACCAGGTTAATGTCCAACAGGTTTGTTTCAAATCACTAGCTTTCAGAGCGCTGCTCCTTCCTCAGGTGAATGAAGAAGGAGCAGTGCTCCGAAAGCTAGTGATTCAAAACAAACCTGTTGGACTTTAACCTGGTGCTGTAAGACTTCTTACTGTGCTCACCCCAGTCCAACGCCGGCATCTCCACATCATGGTTAAACAGTGACCAGTGGCAGCAGCGTGTACCATCTACAAGATGCACTTCACCAATTCACCAAGGCTCCTTCAGCAGCACCTCCTAAACCCATGATCTGTGCCACCTAGAAGGATATGGGCACCTATAAGTTCCCCTCCAGGACTTACACCATTCTAACTATGTCATTGTTCCATTACTGTAAAAATTCTCGAATTCCCAACAGTACACGATGTGCACTGCAACAGTTCACCACTTTTTCAAGGGCAATTAGGGAGGCGCAATAAACCGTGGCTTTGTCAATGATGCCCGCATCGCACAAACAAATAAAAAAAATAGATCCAGTGGAGAGAGAAATCTCACCCGACTAATTCCTGCTATGAAGTGGTTTTCTGCTTAAGAGGAAAGGTTGGACAAGCTGCGCCTGTATCTGAAAGAGTTTAGGAGAATGAGAGGTGATCTTAATGAAACAGACAAAATTCTGAGTGGCCTTAAAAAGTTAGATACGAGGAGGATGCTTCCCTTATGGGAACCAGGGGACACCTTTTAAAAATAAGGGATCTCCCTTTTAAGACAGAGAATGAGATTTTCTTTTCTCTCAAAGGATTGTTGGTCTGTGGCATTTTCTTCCCCAGAGAGCAGTGGAGGACAATTCATTGAATATTTTTAAGGCCAGCTTAGATTAATTTGTGTTTGACAAGGAGGTAGGCAGGAAAGTAGAGGCCTCAATTAGATCAGCTAAGATATTTTCAAATAGCGAACAGGCTAAGGGGTCAAATGACCTAATACACCTAATTCATAAATGGGGCCAAATGTTTTAATGTTTTTACAGTCGGTATCATTACTTCCCTGAACAAATTTCACTGCTGCCATTTCCTGGTTGTTGCCAACCTCAATTATTGATTTATCACACACGTTGTGGAGTTGACACTTAAGAAAATAGGAACACTGAAGATTATCTGTATAATCATGTGATATATTTTCTGTATTGTTCCCAGATGTATTATTAAAGCATCGATTTGTGAAGAGATATGCCAGATGAATGAATAGACCTGTTTCAAAATCTGAATATTTACAAACCTTTACTAGGTGAAATTGTATGCACAGAATAATAGTGCAGAAGAGATCCTTTGGCCCATTGAGACTGCTCCGAGGCATGAAAAACACCTGATGTGACTACCGAATCCCATTTGCCAGCACTTGGCCCATAGGAAGGGATGTTATGACATGCCAAGTGCTCAACCAGGTACTTTTTAACGGATGTGAGGCAACCCACCTCTATTCACCTTGTCTCAGTAATGATAAGCATGAAACTATATCGATTGTCGTAAAAATCGATCTGGTTCACTGATGCCCTTTAGAGAAGGAAATCTGCCACCCTTACTTGGTCTGGCCTCCATGTGACTCCAGACCCACGGCAGAGCTTAATAGATTTCAAGAGCATTTAGGAATGACCCTGTCAGTGACACCCACATCCCATGAATGAACACAAAAACATTAGCTTCTAATGATTCCATAAATCTTGAAGATACATAATCATGACATTTCAGGAAATGAGATTCTCAAATTCCCAATTACATTTGGGCAATAAATGCTGGCTCAGCCAGCAATGGCCACATCCCGTGAATCAATTTTTAAAATGTGGAGAATTGATTGTAGTATTTGGTTTGAGAACATATTTTTGGTTTAAAAAATCTTTGATGAATATTAAAGAAAATATTAATACCCAATATGGGATTCAAAATTATCACCCTGAGATTCAGAGTCCTATTATATACTATAGAGTAACATGAGCTGTGTAGAAGCTCCCTGCACAAAGCAGCACAGCGCCAGGGTCGATTCCCGCTTGGATCACTGTCTGTGCGGAGTCTGCACGTCCTCCCTGTGTGTGCGTGGGTTTCCTCCGGGTGCTCCGGCTTCCTCCCACAGTCCAAAGATGTGCACGTTAGGTGGATTGGCCGTTAGGTTAGATGGGGTTGCAGGGTTACGGCGATAGGGTGGAGATGAGGTTAAGTAGGGTGCTCTTTCCAAGAGACAGTGCAGACTCGATGGGCTGAATGGCCTCCTTCTGCACTGTAAATTCGATGATTCTATGAAAGCCTCAGTTGAAGCAGTTTAATTGCAGTTTTAAAACAGGAGTTTACAGGCTTTCAGCTGAAGATAGCTAATTAGGCAATTGGTTTAATCCAGAGGCAAAAGTCAGTGATGACGGCGAGAAATTCAGAATCCAGCAAAGGATGACTAAAAAGAAAATAAAGTGAGAAAAAATAAACTTTGAAGGCAAACTAGCGATAAATATAAAAACTGACAATTAGAGCTTCTTTAAATATAAAAGGAAGAGAGAGGTCAATAGTGCAGGGCCATGGGGAGAATATTTTATTTATTAAATGGTAAACATTAAAACTGCACAAAATCAAATGGTACAAGCACAAAACCACAACAGTGCAGTTACACAAAGAGAACCAAATAGGTGTTGAAAGGTGAACAGGGAGCTATGGGAAGAGAGTGAGACTCCTTCCACCCTGCTTACCCACTCTTCCAACGGGCAGGAGATACAGAAGTCTGAGGACACACATGAACAGACTCAAAAACAGCTTCTTCCCCGCTGTTACCAGACGCCTAAATGATCATCCCTCTTATGGACTGACCTCATTAACACTACACTCTGTATGCTTCATCCAATGCCGGTGCTTATGTAGATACATTGTATACCTTGTGTTGCCCTATTTTGTATTTTCTTTTATCCCCTTTTTTTTCCCAAGTACATAATGATCTGTTGAGCTGCTCGCAGAAAATTACTTTTCACTGTACCTCAGTACAGGTGACAATAAACAAATCCAATCCAAGGATTCATTGAGTCAGCTCTTTGATGAGCTGGCAGAGGTACACTGGGCAGAAGGGCCTCCTCTTACACTGTGATTCTATACTGAAAATACACAGAGCAAACCTGAGATGGGGGGGGGGGGGGGGGATAAACGTGCATTGTTTTATTTTAAGGGAATGCACGCGTATTTATTTATCAAATAAACACTTAAAGGATTGTGAGGTTAAGAGAGGTTTCCAATCAGGCAGTTGCGTTGGCCCTCCCGAGGGCATATGATTGACAGGAGCGGGGTCCTTCTTCCTTTTCCGAGCCGAGCGACGAGGCGGCCGCCGCGATGGTGAGTGAGGCGCCGGCGGATCCGTCCCCAATCTCCGCCATCCGCGGCCATCCGAACCCGGCTCGGGGCCGGAGAGCCGGCCAAGGGTGCCGGCCGCGGCGGCGCGCGTTTGTAGCCGGTCGGTTCGATTTAGTGACGGGCGGATGAGGTCGGGAAAGGCGCCGCCGGGGCCTGGTCCGCCCGCCGGAGCGACAGGAGACCCCCCTCCTCCCGCCACTGCCCGGCCTCAGCTCCATTGCAGGGTGGGGTGGCTTCTCCCATGTGAGGTTGGGGGAGAGGAGCTCCCAGACAGCGAGAACTCGGTGCAACTTGTTAATGGAGCTGTTCGTGTTGTGAGCTGCTCATCATGCAACCTCCCCCCCCCTTTCAGACTGGAACTGGGTCACTATCCTTCAATAACCCACCTTGATGTAGAGTGAATGCTTTGAGGAGGCAGAGAAATAGCAGCATTGATCTCGGAGGCTGTTGGTCACAGTCAAGTAAAGTTCTCATCCCGAAAGGAGTTTGTTTCCTTACAGTGGTCAGCACTGCTGCCTCACAGCTCCAGGGTCCTGGGATCGATTCCAGCCTTGGGTGATTGTCTGTGTGGAGTTTGCACATTCTCACCCCCCCCCCCCCGTCTGCGTGGGTTTCTATCCACAGTCCAAAGATGTCCAAAGACGGGAAGCATGGTAGCATTGTGGTTAGCACAAATGCTTCACAGCTCCAGGGTCCCAGGTTCGATTCCCGGCTTGGGTCACTGTCTGTGTAGAGTCTGCACGTTCTCCCCGTGTGTGTGTGTGGATTTCCTCCGGGTGCTCCGGTTTCCTCCCACAGTCCAAAGATGTGCAGGTTAGGTGGATTGGCCAGGATAAATTGCCCTGAGGGTCCAAATTGCCCTTAGTGCTAGGTGGGGTACTGGGTTGTGGGGATAGGGTGGAGGTATGGGCTTGGGTAGGGTGATCTTTTCAGGGGCTGGTGCAGACTCGAAGGGCAGAATGGCCTCCTTCTGCACTGTAAATTCTATGTGCAGGTTAGGTGGATTGGCCATGCTACATATTGCCCCTTAGTGTCCAAAAGGGTAGGTGGGTAACGGGGGATAGGATGGATATGTGCTTAAGTAGGGTGGTCTTTCCAAGGGCCGGTGCCGACAAAAGGGCCAGTTCTATTCTATGAAAATCTATGTTTTTTTTTAAATGAACCGTGCAACAATACCATCTTCCTGCATCTATTCTGTCTAGTCCTATTAGAATTTTATAGGTTTCTAAGCGGTCCCCCCTCATTCATCTGAACTCCAGCGAAGTTCCCAATGGAGGGGGATGTCCAGAACCAGGGGTCACAGTCTGAGGATGCAGCGTAGACCATTTAGGACAGAGAAGAGGAGACATTTCTTCACCCCGAGAGTGGTTGGCCTATGGAATCCGTTACCACAGGAAGTAGTTGAAGCCAAGACATTGTATATTTTCAAGAAGCAGTTAGATATAGCACTTGGGGTGAAGAGGATCAAAGGATATTGGGGAAGAGGTGGGATCAGGATATAGAGTTGGATGATCATAGGGAATAGTGGAACTGGCTTTAAGGACCGAATGGCCTCTTATTTTCTATGTGTCTATGACTGATGGCCTGGTTAAAATAAGGTGACACATACATTCGAGTGAGGCGAGGCTTGCCAGATGCAGGGAAATTTTGGGGAGGATTTACACAGAACAAGGCCAACGTAGCTGAAGGCTCTGCCGTGGTTTCAGGTTGGGACACGGCATGAAGACGGTCTCAAAAACAAAGGGGAAACGAAACGTGGGTGGTGGAATAGGGGGTGTGTTGGAGGACTCAGTCGGCTGGAACTTAGGAGGGAGTTATTGTAGAAATGGAGCTTTCAGGTGATGAAAGCATGGGCAAAGGTTTAATCAGTGAGAAGGAGGTGACAGTCCATGCGGAGGTAGTCTTGGTGATGGTTAGGAAAGGAATTTGATCCATTTTACACTCTGGCTCAGACTGGCCTAGCATCCTGGAGTAGGAATTTAATAATCTTTATTAGTGTCACAAGAAGGCTTGCATTAACACTGCAATTAAGTTACTGTGACAAGCCCCTAGTCGCCACACTCCGCTGCCTGTTCGGGTGCACAGAGGGAGAATTCAGAATGCCCAATTTACCTAACGAGCACGTGTTTCGGGACTTGTGGGAGGGAACCGGAACACTCGGAGGAAACAAACCCATGCAGACTGATTAAACCATGCAAATGTTTAATTACTTTTGTAGTCCCAATTTGTTTGTGTAATCCTTAAGTAAAAGGGAGGTTTGCACTTGGATTGTACCTCGCATGGTCTTGAGATATTCCAAAGCATTTTACAACAACTTGAAGGTTAGTCACTGTTGTAGTGCATGAACAGCAATGAAATATAAGGACAGATAATCTCGTATTATTTTGAGGTTGTTCAACCTTGCCCCTCACCTGAGTTGTGGTGACCCTCAGGTTAAATCACCATCAGTCAGCTCTCCCCCCTCAAAGGGGAAAGCAACCTATGGTCATCTGGGACTACAGTGATTTTGCTTTTCACCCCTTGATACTCTGCTAGATGTTTAAATGTTTGCTGTTTCTACTTTTAGAATGACACTGTGACCGTCAGAACAAGAAAGTTCATGACAAACCGCTTGCTCCAACGCAAGCAAATGGTGAGTAGAAATATCTTGCTATTCTCTCTATTGCATGTTTTATTTCCGTAAGGGTATATTATTGTCACGTGTACCGAGGTACAGTGAAAAGTATTTTTCTGCGAGCAGCTCAACAGATCATTAAGTACATGGGAAGAAAAGGAATAAAAGAAAATACATAATAGAGTAACACAAGATTTTAAAAGATTAGAACGAGTATAAGTTAAGTAAAAAGTGGATCTGTTGGGGAGAGCTCGCAGAGTCGCCTCGCTCTGGTGCCATCTTGAAAAAATAGACATTTTGAAAAACGAGAAGCTCATCCATAACACTTTTTTTCTCTCATTTTCACCATTTCTTGTTTCTCCTTCCATCTTCTGCTTTGCTGTCCACTTGTTGAAACTGAGACTCCTCAACCGCCCCTACTTTAACTTTTTCTTTACCACGGTCTCATGTAGAATTATTATCTTTCCTCACTTTTCCTTTCTCTCCCTGCGGCCTTCAGTATTTGATGAACAAAGGTTTGGTGTCTCATCAATGCTTCTTCCTGCCTGACCTTGTTTCCTCCTCTTGTGAAACAGGGTCATGACCTTTCACTTGAGTTCCTCCATTTAAATGGGAAGGAAAATTGTATCGGTGGGAAGCTGAGGGTAATTCTAATCCTTCAATTGGATATGAAGGATTATGGTCATGATAGGTTAAATTGGGGGGGGGGGGGGGAAGAGAGGGGGGGGGGGGGGGGGGGGAAGAGAGAGGGGGCGGTGGCGTAGTATTCTCGCTGGATCTGTAATCCAGAAAACCAGAGTCATGCTCTGGGGACCTAGGTACAAATCCCGCCATTGCAGATGGTGAAATTTGAATTCAATACAATTCTGGAATTAAAAGTTTAACGGTGACCATGAAATCATTGTCGATTGGTGTAAAAACACATCTGATTCACTAATGTTCTTTAGGGAAGAAAATCTGTTGTCCTTGCTTGTTCTGGCCTACATGTCACTCCAGACCCACAGCAATGTGGTTGCTCTTAAATGCCCTCCGGGATGGGCAATAAATGCTGGTCCAGCCAGCATCCCATGAAATAAATTTTTTGAAAGTTCAGCGTTGCTAGTCTGTACCGAGTCTTCGGAGTTCATTCTTTTAACAAGCAACTTTTAAACTCCTTAAGTAATATATCTGCTTCAGTGTTTTGGCAAACTGCTACAGTAGTCAGCCCTGTTTGTGCAGATTTAACATTAATGTGTAAGCAGTGCAGGTGGGAGCATAAAATTACAAAGAGTTCCTGATAGGTTAAGTGAATGAGCTAAGATTTTGCACATGGATTTCTATGTAGAACTCATTCACTTTGACCTAAAAGAGATAAACAGCAACCTACTGAAAACAATGCAGGCCCAAAGAGATTTGGGGACCCAGGTATCGTTATTAAATGGGTACGGGAAATATTAGAGAAGGCTCATGGAATGCAGACCTTCATATCTGGAGAACTGCAATACAAGAGTGAAGAAGTCGTGCTTTGGCTGTACAAAGCCTGGTTAGATCACACCTGGAGTACTGAGAGCAGTTACACCTTAAAAGATGTATTGACCATCCAAGGAGTGTAACTTGAATTTACCAGATTTATGCCTGGACTCCCAAAGATTACGTTCTGCGAGATTACAGAAACGAGGGTTGTATTCCCTAGAATTTAGACTTGTGAATGGCTGATTGGTTTGAAGTGTTCAGGATATCGGAGAACTCGTTGGGGTAGATGACGATATCCACTGAGTGGAGAATCTAGGACCAATAGGCATTTTCAGAAGTGAAATGGCAAGTGACACCATTCACTGATATTTATTTTTTTCCAATTACGGGGCAATTTAGCATGGCCAATCCACCTAAACTGTACATCTTTGGGTTGTCGGGGTGAAACCCACGCAGACACGGGGAGAATGTGCACACTCCACACGGACAGTGACCCAGAGCCAGGATCGAACCTGGGTCCTCAGCGGCGTGAGTCAGCAGTGCCGCCCTTGCCATTCACTGATTGATTGTATCTTATATTCCCTTTGGTGTTTTCTCTGATATTTGGCCACTCTATCCCTAAAGTCTGGAAACTATGGCGTATACTACCTGCGTGTCTGTTTTGGTACGGTGCGATAGCAGACTGGTTTAATGTTAACTGTGGATTGAGAGAGACATGCTATTTCTGACATTGGCAATGCCTTTTGGTACAGTCTCACATGCCCCTTGACCTTTCTGTAAGAATAGTTTTATTTTCATGAATTTTGTTTAAAATTTAGAGTACCCAATTCTTTTTTTTCTAATTAAGGGGCAATTTAGAGTGGCCAATCCACCTAGCCTGCACATTCTTTTTGGGTCGTGGGTGCGAAACCCACGCAAACATGGGGAGAATGTGCAAACTCTACACGGACAGTGACCCAGAGCCGGGATCGAACCTGGGACTTGGGCGCCGTGAGGCAGCTGTGCTAACCCACTGCGCCATCATGCTGTCTTTTTTCATGAAATTTATGGAATGAATTTAAATATTGCACTCACTCAAACCTTCACTTTTTACATCTAGGTTGTTGATGTCCTCCATCCTGGGAAAGCCACAGTTCCCAAGACAGAAATTAGGGAAAAGTTGGCAAAAATGTACAAAACGACACCAGACGTCGTGTTCGTTTTTGGCTTCAGGACACAATTTGGCGGTGGCAAAACAACGGGGTTTGCCATGGTCTATGATTCCTTGGATTACGCTAAAAAAAATGAACCCAAACACAGGCTGGCAAGGGTAAGAATGAAAATAGTCTTACTTCAGTGGTATTTGTGGGTGCTTGGCTCCATATTTACAGATTATTTTTTTTGTCCATTGTGTTTTTAGCACGGTCTGTTGGAGAGAAAGAAGGTTTCCAGGAAACAGCGAAAGGAACGCAAGAACAGAATGAAGAAAGTTCGTGGCACAGCTAAAGCAAACGTTGGTGCCGGCAAAAAGGTATGAAAACTTGTTGTCAAAGAAAATGTATTTGTGCTTTGTTTTGTTTCATAATTACATTTTACTTTCAGCTATCCATTTGAGAGCTTCACTTTTCAGTTTGTCCTTTTTTTGTTCAAATTTGCTATCTTTTTTTTTCTTCTGGACCATAGAAGGTAATTAATATTGTATTTGTGTGTAGGTGCTTTAGTCTTCAGTTTACTAATAAGCTTGACTTTCCCGGCTGTGCCACCGAATCTCGGGTATAAATCCACGTATTTGTAGTTGGCTGTTGTGGCATGGCATTTGGTAAAGATGCCATTTCTCGCATCGTATTCACCCCTAACATAGCATGTTTTAAAACCCTGCAATTAATTGTTTCACGCTAGAGTTTGCTAATGTAAATTAGCACAGGGGTGTCTGAAGTCTTAGCTGCACAGCTGTATGATTCAGCCTGTGAAGCTCATGTTGGTTCCATCCAAGTCAACGTCGCCGTTGAATTTTTATCATAGAATTTACAGTGCAGAAGGAGGCCATTCGGCCCATCGAGTCTGCACCGGCTCTTGGAAAGAACACCCTACCCAAGGTCAACACCTCCTCCCTATCCCCATAACCCAGTAACCTCACCCAACACCAAGGGCAATTTCGGACACTATGGGCAATTTATCATTGCCAATCTACCTAACCTGCACATCTTTGGACTGTGGGAGGAAACCGGAGGAAACCCACGCACACACGGGGAGGATGTGCAGACTCCGCACAGACAGTGACCCAAGCCGGAATTGAACCTGGGACCAATTGCGCTATCCACAATGCTACCATGCTGGACGAGGAGGACTGGTAAATACTGCTCAGGGACTTTACTAGTTTTATGAGTCCATCAACTTTAAGAGGTGGAAGTTTTCAGACTCCGTGGGTGGACAGACATCATGTTCGGGGGGTTCTTTTTTAACTTCCTCTCCGTGTTAATGTTGACACACACCCCCCCCAAAACCTATTTGGCATAAGTTTGGAAGGGACCAGACACCCCTGGTTTGGAGTAGGTTGTAGTTTTTTTTCAGCCAAACAAGAATTCGCTACCAAGCTACATGTTTTCAGTGCTTGTTGTAACATTGTGCCGAAAAGTAGTTAGTGGGTAATTTGAGAGTTTGGTGTATAATCCTCCAGTCACCAATAGCTAAGTTTCCACAGTTCATTGTCTGATTTGTTCCTTTACTGTAATCAGTCAATAACTTTGTTTTGCCTTTCTTGTTCTTGTGGATTATGTCCTTCAGAAATGAAGCGTCCATGACAGGTACTGGATTCCAAGCATGTGTGCTGATATAAACTGCATGCCATTTAAATTTGCACCGTCTTGCTTTTTATAATCACCCACTTCGTGCTCTGCATGCTTGCAATTGTTCACGTAAATCTTGTGCTTATTGTAATCAAATCAGGGTGTTTCAAATTTTTCTGTTGTGGTTGCTTCAATTTAATCATGACTGGACGAGACACAAAATGTGATTTTTTTTTTAATAGTAAAAACACAAAATATTGGAGGTGAATCTGCACTGGTAATCTTATTGCCTCTGAATTAAGATAAATTGATATCTCATCGATTTGAATAACTTCACTTGCACCTGTGAAGTCGGGTTACTTAAGATAAAGCAAACTTCAAATATAATGAGTATAATTCAAAGACTGAGGTAAAGTGCTGGTGCGATCTCATAGTTGAAGGTGGATATAAAATTGGTAGCTATTTTATCACAGATAGAATGCTATGGACAGTTATGTAGAGCAGTGCTTCTCAAAGTGTGGCACGCGTACTGGTGCCGGTACGCGAGCCATCGTCTGCCGGTACTTGGAGTGTTTCCAGAAAAGAAAGAGACAGTAATCCTGGATTGGCTTGTTTCGCTCACCGGTCCCTGGCACATTGGAAAAAAAAACTGCCGGTACGCCACATCAGATAGTTTGAGATGCACTGATGTAGAGTACATTGCCAGCTAGGTGCATATGCTGTTGACCCATATTTAAATTCTAAAAATAGATACATGCTCCATCTGCTGGTCATTCTAGAGCTAGTTACTGAACCTTAATAGGACCTTTAACCGCAAACAATTCAGTGAGGAGTGCATAATGGTGGCTTTCAACTGTAGATGTAAACATCAGGCAAATCGAAGGGAAGTTAGAAAAAGAGGCTCAATGTTCATGTCTCAGGCTAATCTGCGCTAACCTGTCAGTCACAGCGTGTGTATGAGGTGCGCAAGAGGGGTGGCTATCCTGGGCAATGGTTAAATGTAGGACCACATGGTGAAATTAGGCTCAATACATGACCACTTTTATAATAAACTAGTGAAATCTGGATAAATATAGGAGCAACATTTTGAGATTTATGGGAAGGTGCGGTGCTTGGTGTGTGAAATAAAATTCAAGGCTTAAATCCTTTTGCTTCCTTGTCCCTTGTGATATCTTTTCACTGACTAGTCTTTAGAAGTCTGCTGTATTTCAGTTATATTTCGAAACTTGATATAATAGAGAATAAATCTCCTGTGGATTGTGACAGCTTTTTATTTCTGAAATGTAACATTGTCCAGCTCGTTGAGGATGTCTCATCTGTCACCCGACATTTTGCTGCTTACACCTGCACAATCAACATGTTCCAGTCTGAAAATTGATTCAAAGCAAAGTTGCTTGGTGCTATGAAATTTTCAGTGCATAAACTTTTCCCGTATGTTGCTTCAGTGGCTAATTTTAAGTGGAACTACTTCACATTGTTTGGAGACTCATTGTGAGGTTTGTCGTTTAGATTGATTTCTGCGACTTCTCTGCTGCCTGTTAATCAGTTTTTTTCAAACTGGGTTAATTAGTGATGTACGTCCCCCCCCACGTGTTCGGGAGAGGATTGCTTTGTAACCTGGCATTTTTGTAATGGTTGTTGCCCAAAACAAGTATAAAATGAAAGCTAGAATAAAGTTCTTAAAGATTTTTGATAGTCTGAAGCAGTCACTGGCTTCTGAATGCTGTTTCGATTAGTAGTTGAGAGGTATACAAGCTTTCCTGGGTACTATCTCCCCTTGACTTGTACTCCGTCTTTCTCTCTAAATAGCACAATCACATTTTGCTCCAGGGAGGGGATGTGCTGGGCTATGTGATGATCAATAGATGCTCTCGTGCTTTGCTACAAAATTATTTTTTTAAATAACTTGTGCTCTGGTAGATGGGCTTATTTTGTTTTATTTTGTTTGCCGCAGTAACTTGGGAAAGACATTGAAGACTCCTTGAAATGTGAGTAATTCATGTACTTTTGATTTTAAATAGAAAACTTATGCTGAAGAATAATTTCTCTAATGGAACTGAAGCCTGTTGCCTCGTAAATATTTTTAAATCTTAAAATGTTGAAAGTGATTCAGATTGTTTCTAAGGATACAGCCCTTGAGCTATTAAATGCCCCTGATGATGTAAAGATGCAAACTTCTAACAGTTTCTTTTTCTTTTTGTTTGCTAACAGACTAAGCAACCCACGGATCACCACTTGTAATTATTTGTCTGCGTCCTCAAATAAATTCTATTAAATTGAATTGCTGTCATCATTTGTGTCTATGCTGGGATTGGAGCTGTTGAGGATGTACAGCCTTGGAAAAAGTATTTAAGTTGATGTTACTTCAGAGAGTATGCAAACCAGTGGTGTGTGGATATATGGCATGCAACTCACTTCAGGGTAGGGGGCAAGTTAACTTTGAAGAAGTATTACAAATGGACAGAAGTTAGACTAGCAGCGAAACTCCCTTGCGGCCAATGGACCAGGCGGTTTTATCCCATCAGCCTTGACTGAGCTTTAAGCCAAACCGAAGAGTTTGCTCACAATCTATTGTACCTAAAATAGTTCAATGATTTGTGAATTATATTAGCAGCCTGCAAAAGGCCACCAACTGGAGACGAATGTGGTTCATAATTTTCTCTTACTTAAAACTAACTTATCCTTGTGTCTCCCAACAGCTAGTATCTCATCTTGCCCTTCATGTCATGATTTAAATGAACAATTAAATGCATCTTCTGTGTAGCATTTTCCTGTCCACTTGTCGAGTAACTCTCGCAATGGTTTCTCTTCCTGTCCCAGTTACTTCTGGAGACTCTACTGAGCTATTGATGACCCACTAATACTATTAGCCTGCTGCCCCCTGCCATCATTCAGAAATCCGTCAGATTTTACACATACGATTATGGATTTTTGTCCAATGAAATGTGTTGGCTGAAGCTATGGCCTTCATTCCCCCCCCCCCAACCCCAAACTCTTCCCCAGCAACTGATTCTATCCCTCCTTTCCTTGCCACCGACTCATACTTTAATAAATAGATTGGCAGCCTGTTTGGGGAAGGACAGCCTATTTCTGTACTTGCATCTGTCCCTACATTTGCCCCAGTCCACCTGCTGTTGATGCCCTCGTCCGTGCTTTTGTTTTTTTAAAAATAATTTTTATTGAAAAATTTTGTATTTATACAACAACGGACCGTAATAAAATACCAACAATAACAATAATGATAGCAATCATAAACATTCGCCCATCCTCAATGAACAACAAAACATATTAACAACAACTTAAATTAACACAATGTTAAGGTACCTAACCATAGAAACAATAATAAGGAACACCCCCCCCCCCCCCCCCCCCCCCCAAAGAAAAGGCTGCCACCGTTTATAGAACCCTTGTATTGATCCTCTCTCGGCAAATTTGACCCTCCAATTTTATAAATCCCGCCATGTCACTGATCCAGGTCTCCACACTTGGGGGCCTCGCATCTTTCTACTGCATCAAGATCCTCAACTGGGCTACTAGGGACGTAAAGGCCAGGACACCGGCCTCTTTCGCCTCCTGCACTCCCGGCTCCACCGCAACTCCAAAAATTGCGAGTCCCCACCCTGGTTTGACCCTGGATCCAACCACCCTCGACACCGTCCCCGCCACCCCCTTCCAGAATTCTTCCAGTGCCGGGCCTGCCCAGAACATAAGGGCATGGTTTGCTGGACTCCCCGAACACCTGGTGCATCTGTCCTCGCCCCCAAAGAACCTACTCATCCTAGTCCCGGACATGTGGGCCCGGTGCAGCACCTTGAATTGGATGAGACTAAGCCTCGCACATGTAGAGGAAGAGTTGACTCTCTCCAAGGTATCCGCCCAGGTCCCGTCCTCTATCTGCTCCCCAAGTTCCCCCTCCCATTTAGCCTTCAGCTCCTCCACTGACGACTCCTCCACCTCCTGCATTACCTTATAAATGTCAGACACCTTCCCCTCTCCGACCCACACCCCCGAAAGCACTGTCCATCGCCCCCCGCGAGGGCAGCAAAGGGAACTCCTCTACCTGTCGCCTAGCAAACGCCTTTACCTGCAAGTATCTGAACATGTTCCCTTGGGGAGCCCAAATTTATCTTCCAGTTCCCCCAGGCCCGCAAACCACCCGCCAATAAACAGGTCCCTCAGTTTACTGGTGCCCACCCTATGCCACCCCCTAAGTCCTCCATCAGTGTTCCCCGGGATGAACTGATGATTTCCACCTAATGGAGCATCCGTGCTTTTGTTAACCACAGACTGAACTATTCTGGGCTTCCCATCTACTGCACTTCAGCTCATCCAAAATTTTGCTGCCCATCTGAACTCTCAAAGTCCCATCACCTCCTGTGTTTATTGATGTTTGTTCCCTCGTGCTATACCTTGATTAAAAAATTTTGATCCCTATGTTCCACTTCCTGCATGGCCTTTCTCAGGGTGGAAACGGCCCCGTTACATGCCAAAATATGCTAAGACAAGAATATCACTGAAGAAAGATTAAATCTCCCCTACCAACAGGTGGATGGGTGAAATAATCTTGCTTTCAAATTTCCAGAAGGCCAAGTCCACATGTATATGAAATATGCTTCAAAGGTTCAGCTAAATCTAATGAGCTCCCTGTCTTTTTGGCCTGTGATTTTTACAGACTGAATTCTACAGGTGAGCAAAGTAAATGCCTTCCAAGATGTTTTGCTCGCTTAATATTGCAAATTGTTGCCTTGGTGTGACGTTTCTGTGATTTGAATGACATGTTCCTTGAGGAATTTGTTTCTTTACTATCCCTTACTTAATGCTGATTGATGGTACATATTCCTGAAGGCCTTTTACATCCTCCCACCGATTGATTGCTAACACGAAAACACTCCCAGCAAATGGTGGAATCTGAAATAAAAACAATTGGTAGAAATCCTCAGCATCTATGGAGAGGGAGAAACAGTTTTGTTTCCAGTTGACAACCTTTAATCAGAATTATGAGTAGCTTCAGCATTTTGTTTTTATATCCAATTACGCGTTATATTTGAGAGAGTATGTTCTGTGTATCCACTGCTTGGGCTGATGGTGGCGGTACGGAGACCTCTTTCAAATTTTGCTGAAGTTAACGGTGTACTGTAGCCCTCCACTCAATCCACAGAGTTTCTTGAAGTTAATTGACATGTTTTTTCGTAAAAAGACCTCCATAATGTCTCGTCTGCTTTTCACCAGTTTGAAGTTCAGTTCAAAAGACACCTTTTCAATTGTAAAAATGTTCAGTCTGGTGCGGTAGCTTATGTACGGACAATCTGTCATTCATTTTACCGAGAGGAGGTCAAATGGAGCCAGTGTAAGTCCCGAAGTATGTGCTTGTTAGGTAATTTGGACATTCTGAATTCTACTTCCGTGTACCCAAACAAGTGCCAGAAGGTGGCGACTAGAGGATTTACGCAGTAACCCCATTTCAGTGTTAATGTGAGCCTACTTGTGACGATAATAAAGATTATACTATAATTCATTTTTTAAATACTTTGCTAGCTTTAGTTTGATTTAAAAACATGGTGGGTAAGAGAAGCAGTTATGGGCCATTCAGCTGCTTCAAAATTTTATCAATCTCCTTATATTCGTCAATGAAAAGTATAGCACCAGAACTGGCCCTTCGGCACTCCAAGCCTATGCCGACAGTCCCGTATCCCTCTATTCCCATCCTATTCATCTATTTGTAAAGATGCCCCTTAAAAGTCACTATCGTCCCTGCTTCCACCTCCTCCGGCAGCGGGTTCCAGTCACCCACTACCCTCTGTTTTTAAAAAAAACTTGCCTCCTACATCTCTAAACCTTGCCTCTCGCAGCTTAAACCTATGCCCCCAGGTAATTGACCCCTTTACCCGGGGAAAAAGCCTCTGACTATCCACTCTGTCTATGCCTCTCATAATTTTGTAGACCTCCTATCAGGTCACCCCTCAACCTCTGTCGTTCCAGTGAGAACAAACCAAGTTTATTCAACCTCTTCTCATAGCTGTAAGGACGAACAGGACGACATCGGACTACTTTAGACTGCACCGTAGGACAAGACAGGGCTGCCCTCTCTCCACTCTGCTGTTTGCGCTGGCCATAGAGCTGCTGGCAATTGCACTGAGAGCTTCTAGTGGCTGGAAAGGGCTGGTCTGGGGGGGGGGGGGGGGGGGGGGGATGGAACATAGAGTCGTTATAGGCAGACGATCTGCTGTTATATATCGGAACCAATGGTGGGGATGGACCGTATTATGGAAATCCTGAGGGAATTCACCTACGGGGTGCTTTTGCTAACACTGTTGGGGAGGTTTTAAACTAATGTTGCAGGGTGGTTGGGAACCAGATTAGGAAGTTGGAGGTCAGCAAAGAGGTAGCAACTAAAGCTAGTAAGATGCTAGATAAACTCATTGTGACTAAAGGGAAGAGTAGACAGGGAAGAGATGATGAACGCAAAGGGACAGGTGGTCTGAGGTGTATTTGTTTTAATGCGAGAAGTGTAACAGGTAAGGCAGATGAACTTAGGGCTTGGATTAGTACCTGGGAATATGATGTTATTGGTATTACTGAGACTTGGTTGAGGGGAAGGGCAAGATTGGCAACTAAATATCCCAGGGTATAGATGCTTCAGGAGCGATAGGGAGGTAAAAGGGGTGGAGGAATTGCATTACTGGTCCGAGATGATATCACAAGCTGTGATTAAGGAGGGCACTATGGAGGATTCGAGCACTGAGGCAATATGGGTAGAGCTAAGAAATAGGAAGGGTGCAGTAACATTGTTGGGACTTTACTATAGGCCTCCCAAAAGCGAGCGTGAGATAGAAGTACAAATATGTAGACAGATTATAGAAAAATGTAGGAGCAATAGGGTGGTCGTGATGGGAGATTTTAACTTCCCCAACATTGAATGGGACTCTTGTAGTGTTGGAGGTGTAGAAGGAGCAGAATTTGTAAGGAGCACCCAGGAGAGTTTTTTTTAGAACAGTATGTAAATAGTCCAACTTGGGAAGGGACCACACTGGACTTGGTATTGGGGAATGATCCCGGCCAGGTGATTGAAGTTTCAGTTGGTGATTACTTTGGGAATAGCGATCACAATTCCGTAAGTTTTAGAGTACTCATGGACAAACACGAGTGGTCCCAAAGGAAGAGTGCTAAATTGGGGAAAGGTCAAGTATAACAAAGTTCAGCAGGAGCTAGGGAATGTGGATTGGGAGCAGCTGTTTAAGGGTAAATCCACATTTGAAATGTGGGTGTCTTTTAAGGAAAGGTTGATTAAAGTGCAGGACAGACATGTCCCTGTTAAAATGAGGGATAGAAATGGCAAGAGTAGGGATCCATGGATGACGGGTGGAATTGTGAGACTAGCTAAGATGAAAAAGGAAACATACATAAGATCGAGGCGACTCAAAACTGATGAAGCTTTGGAGGAATATCGGGAAAGTAGGACAAATCTCAAACGTGCAATAAAGAGGGCTAAAAGGGGTCATGAAATATCTTTGGCTAACAGGGTTAAGGAAAATCCCAAAGCCTTTTATTCGTATATAAGGAGCAAGAGGGTTACTCGAGACAGGATTGGCCCACTCAAAGACAAATTTTTGTGTGGAGTCAGAGAAAATGGGTGAGATTCTTAGAGTACTTTGCATCGGCATTTACCAAGGAGAGGGACATGACGGATGTTGAGGCTAGGGATGGATGTTTAAATACTCTCGGTCAAGTTGGCACAAGGAAGGGGGGAAGTTTTGGGTATTCTAAAAGGCATTAAGGTGGACAAGTCCCCAGGTTGGGATCTATCCCAGGTTACTGAGGGAAGCGAGGGACGAAAGAGCTGGGACCTTAAGATAGCTGCAGCATCCTTGAGCACGGGTGAGGTCCCGGAGGACTGGAGAATTGCTAATGTCCCTTTGTTTAAGAAGGGTAGCAGGGATAATCCAGGGAATTATAGACCTGTGAGCTTCAGTGGTAGGCAAAGTGTTGGAGAAGATACTGAGGGATAGGATCTATTCACATTTGGAAGAAAATAGACTTATCAGTGATAGGCAGCATGGTTTTGTGCAGGGAAGGTCATGTCTTACAAACCTAATAGAATTCTTTAAGGAAGTTAATTGATGAGGGAAGGGCTGTAGATGTCATATACATGGACTTCAGTAAGGCGTTTGATAAAGTTTCCCCTGGCAGGTTGATGGAAAAAGTGAAGTCTCCTGGGGTTCAGGGTGTAATAGCTAGATGGATAAAGAACTGGCTGGGCAACAGGAGACAGAGTAGTGGTGGAAGGGGAGTGTCTCAAAATGGAGAAGGACGACTAGTGGTGTACCACAGGGATCCGTGCTCGGACCACTGTTGTTTGTGATATACATAAATGATCTGGACGAAGGTATAGGTGGTCTGATGAGCAAGTTTGCAGATGATACTAAGATTGGTGGAGTTGCAGATAGCGAGGGGGACAGTCAGAGAATACAGCAAAATATTGATAGATTGGAGAGATGGGCAGAGAAATGGCAGATGGAATTCAATCCAGGCAAATGCGAGGTGATGCATTTTGGAAGATACAATTCAAGAACGGACTATATGGTCAATGGAAGTGTCCTGGGGGAAATTGATGTCCAGAGAGATCTGGGAGTTCAGGTCGATTGTACCCTGAAGGTGGCAACGCAGGTCGATAGTGATCAAGAAGGCATACAGCACGCTTGTCTTCATCGGGCGGGGTATTGTGTAAAAGAGTTGGCAGGTCATGTTACAGTTGTATAGGACTTTGGTTAGGCCACATTTGGAATACTGTGTGCAGTTCTGGTCGCCACATTACCAGAAGGATGTGGATGCTTGAGAGAGGGTGCAGAGGAGGTTCACCAGGATGTTGCCTGGTATGGAGGGTGCTAGCTATGAAGAAAGGTTGAGTAGATTAGGATTGTTTTCGTTGAAAAGGTGGAGGTTGAGGGGAGACCTTTTTAAGGTCTACAAAATTGAGAGGTATGGACATGGTGGATAGCAAGAAGCTTTTTCCAAGAGTGGAGGTGTCAATTACAAGGGGTCATGATTTCAAGGTGAGAGGGGGAAAATTTAAGGGAGATGTGCGTGAAAAATGTTTGACGCAGAGGGTGGTAGGTGCCTGGAACGCTTTGCCAGCGGAGGTGGTAGAGGTGGGCACGATAGCATCATTTCAGATGCATCTAGACAGATATATGAACGGGCGGGGAATGGAGGGAAGTAGATCCTTGGAAAATAGGCGACCGGTTTAGATAAAGGATCTGGATCGGCGCAGGCTGGGAGGGCCAAAGGGCCTGTTCCTGTGCTGTAATTTTCTTTGTTCTTTTGGTTCTCAGGATATCAATTGAACATGGCTAAGAGCGAGATGTTCGTAATTCAGGCGAGGAGGCAGGAGAGTAGACTGAAGGGGTTGCCATTCAGGCTAGTGGGGGAGAGTTTCTGATATTTGGGGATTCAGGTGGCATGGGATTGGGGCAAATTGCATAAACTCAACCTGTCCCGACTGGTGGAACGAATGAGGGAGGAGGTCTGAAGGTGGGATTCGCTCCCGCTGTCATTGGCGAGCAGGGTGCCGACTGTTAAGATGACTATTCTCCCGCGGTCCTTGTTTGTTTTTCAGTGTCTCCCCATCTTTATCCTGCGGTCCTTCTTTAAGAGGCTGAATAAAATTATTCTGGGACTTGTATGGGCAGGGAAGTCCCCGTGGATGAAGAGGGTGATGCTTGAAAAGAACAGAAGAAGGGGGGCTGGCGTTGCCGAACCTCAGCAACTATTACTGGACGGCCATCATAGCGATGATAAGGAAATGGATGGTGGGTGTGGGGTCGGTTTGGGAGCGGATGGAGGCTGCTTCATGCAGGGGCACCAGCTTAGCAGCCCTGGTCACGGTGCCTCTGCCGCATCCGCACGATACTCCACCAGCCTGATAGTGGTGGCGGCTCTTCGGATCTGGGGCCAGTGGAGGAGGCATGTAGGACAGGTAAGAGCATCGGTGTGGACCCCAATCTGCGGCAACAACCGATTTGTCCTGGGGAACATGGACGGGGGATATTGCCTGTAGAGGAGGGCGGGGATTGTGAGGATGGGGGATCTGTTCCTGGAAGAGAGCTTTCCGAGCATGAGGGCGCTGGAGGGGTAGTTTGGGCTGGTGAGAGGGAGTGACTTTAGATACAGGTGCGGGATTTTGTACACAGACTGGTGCTGCCAGATCGCATGTGCCTGCTGATTGGTGCACCCCGATCATGAGCCTGGCTGTCCTGGAGGCCCCCCACCCCGCCCCCCCCCCCCCCCCCAACCAGGGCGGCCATGGACTGGGTCTGCAGCCGCCACTCCACGCTCCCGCCGGGTAGGACCATGAGTGAACCTTGGCCAGCTGCAGGCGAGAATCGCCGTGGGGGCCGCTTTCAATGGCCCCCAACCGGCGCCGTGTCGACCATGCAACTGGCAGTGATTCTCCGGTCCGCGGAGAATCGCGGGAAGGCGTCGGACTTGATCACGGGTCTGACGTCCCATTCTCCTCGTGCCCAGCGTGATTTTGGCGTGGTGGCTCGGAGAATCCCACCCATCATTCCAATTCCCAAATAAGTTTGTGTGCATAATTTTTGATAGTAGAATTAAACAACAAATAGAGGTCTCTTGGGTCGTTTTGCCACTTTGAAAGCTATCCAAGTCTCCCCCCCCCCCCCCCCCCCCCCCCCCAATGCTGCAAGTGTTTCCTTTTCAAGTATTTATAAAATTTGCTTTAATACTTACTGTAGGAACTGCTTCCACACCCTTTCAGCAAATATCTGCCCACTGGTTCTTTTACCAATTATCTTAAATCTGTGTCCTCTGCCACTTGACAATCCACCAAGGTTGTGTGGAAATGTGTACCGACTTATCAAAACCCTTAATCGTTTTGAACACCTATGTTAAATATTCCTTTAACTTTCTCTAATGAAAGCAATGCCAATTCCTCTGGTCTACTTAACCAAAGTGACCCACCCCTGGCATTGTGCTCATAAATGAGGTCTGGTTATGTTGTACCTGACCAGGAGTGCCTGACGAGGGCATCAAATCCTTCAAAGTGAAAAATGTTCATTCGGCTGACATCCCTTGTCTTGAGTCCGTAAAAACAGCCCTCATTTCCGTTCAAAAAGCTGCCTAATTTCTCAGGAGCCACGCACAATTGGCCATTCCTTTACTTAAAAGTACAGACATGAGGTTAAATTGCTTTTCAGGGCAACTGACATTTTTCCTTATTAAAAAAAAAAATGGACAGCTGAATGTTATAATTGAAACACAGTTGACTGTTTACAGAAGGTAAGTGATTATATTTTCTCTGTAGAAAATGTAATATCAACATTTCATGTTGCTTTATCGTCGGGGATTTTGCTTTGCGTGCAAATGAGGTTTGGCTGAACAAGTGTATATTTCGTACAAGCTGTCTTTTCAATGAAGTACTTTCCGTTTCATGGTGTTTAGACATTAGCCTGATCACATCAACAACAACTTGTATTTACAAGTACATTTAGGATGAAGTCCCAAGGTGCTTCACGGGAGCATTATAATTTGACACTGATCCCTGTCAGCTGATATTAGAGGAGGAGATAGTCAAATATTTGTTCAGAGGTGAGTTTTAAGAGTTTTAAAGTAAAGAGAAATTGAGAACCATGAGGTTGGAATTCCAGACCTATAATTTTGTATTGTATTGTGCTAAAATAGAAGCAAATTACTGCGGATGCTGGAATCTGAAACGAAAGAGAAAATGCTGGAAAATCTCAGCAGGTCTGGCAGCATCTGTAGGGAGAGAAAAGAGCTAACATTTTGAGTCTTGATGACCCTTTGTCAAAGCGAACAGACAGAGAAAGTGGGAAATATTTATACTGTGGAGTGAGAATGAAAGATGAGTCATAGCCACAGAAACCTAGGGAAACCGGGTGCTAATGACCACAGAAACCAAGGGGAAAGAGTGCTAATGGCAGCCCCCAGAGAGGACAAAAGATGTGAAAGGCCAAACAGCAGAGAAACTAACATCAGAGGATGAACTGTAGATATGAGGGGAGGGGAAGGGGGAAACAAAGGGGAGAAAGGGTAAGGAAAGGTGGATAAGATTGGGGGGGGGGGGGGGTGTTAAATATATATAAAGAAAGAAATGGTAAAAGACAGTTAAAATGAAATGGGATGGAAACAAGTGGGTCGAGATGGGGTAGAGCCGATCATAGAACATAGAACATAGAACAGTACAGCACAGAACAGGCCCTTCGGCCCTCAATGTTGTGCCGAGCCATGATCACCCACGTATCCACCCTATACCCGTAACCCAACAACCCCCCCCCTTAACCTTACTTTTATTAGGACACTACGGGCAATTTAGCATGGCCAATCCACCTAACCCGCACGTTTTTGGACTGTGGGAGGAAACCGGAGCACCCGGAGGAAACCCACGCACACAGGGGGAGGACGTGCAGACTCCACACAGACCTCGGACCCTGGAGCTGTGAAGCATTTATGCTAACGACCATGCTACCCTGCTGCCCCTTCTGAAGTTCATCTGAAGTTCATCTGAAGTTCATCCTCAGACGATGGCTTTGGTCTCTGGAGGAAACTCGTCGGGCGGCATGGTAGCACAGTGGTTAGCACAGTTGCTTCACAGCTCCAGGGTCCCAGGTTCGATTCCTGGCTTGCGTCAATGTCTGGAGTCTGCAAGTTCTCCCCGTGTCTGCGTGGGTTTCCTCTGGGCCCTCCGGTTTCCTCCCACAAGTCCTGAAAGACGTGCTGTTAGGCGAATTGGACATTCTGGGCTGGATTCCCCGCAGCCCCACGCCGAAATCGCATTTGGCGCGGGGGGGCGGAGAATCCAAGTGTGAGCTTTGACAATGAGTCACCTGGACTCGAAACGTTAGCTCTTTTCTCTCCCTACAGATGCTGCCAGACCTGAGATTTTCCAGCATTTTCTTTTTAACTGGTATGAAGTACATGTGAATTAACAGACAAACTGTGCTCAGATACACTGCAAGGTAAATGTCAGGTGCATCCATGGATTGTATGGATTTATATGTTTCTATGAGATCCCCCCTCATTCCTCTGAGCTCTAAAGAATACAAACCCAGACCGTGTCTCCACAGAACAAAGGAAAACATCCATTCTTACCCATTTTCTAAACAGCCACACATCCCATTTCGGCTGGACCTTGTCCAATAATATTGATTGTAGATTCCGTACATTAGTTATATACCCAATTAAATTTGATATTACAGAAAGTGGGTTGATACCTTACCAGCTCCTGACTTCAGGAAGAAGTCACGTAGATTAACTGTCTTTCCTGCCTGCACCTTAGGCTGGTGAGGAGACACAATGCTTCTTGTCCTGTGGAGCTGTTATCACTCGCTGGTGAAGAACTCCCTAAAATCTCCCTTGACTCCATTCAATGCCTTAATATCAATCCTTGTCTCCCTGACTATCTCTGCTCTCTGTAATTAAATTATGTTTTGTCTATACCAGTTTGCAAATTAATCCAGCTCATGGTTGTTCATGAATGTGGCTAATTCAGCTAAAAGTCATTTTGTGTCTTTAGTATTGGTAACTCAGCTAACAGCCATTTTGTGTAACTTCTTTTTAATTGTATGTCTGTCCTTTCTGATATTAGTCATTCTTCGGTTATAAAATCACATGCATTGTTTATACACTATCTGTTCCTACAAATTGCCTCTTGTACAGGCATCTAAGACCTTTATCCTTCTGAATCTGACTTCAACAGGGATCAAATGATATTGGGGGAAAGCGGATTAGTTGGATGATCAGCCAGGATCATAATGAATGGTGGAACAGCACGCAGGGCCGAATGGCCTCCTCCTGCTCCTATTTTCTATGTTCCTATGTAAAAAAGGCAGTAGACCGTGCTGAGGCGGACAGGGAATAGTTTATTATTGTCATTGGGTTATTGTGACTTTTTGATGAGAGCCATTTCAGGACTGTGACAGGGGCAGACACTTGGAGGGACTTGAACAAGGAGTTCAGGGAAAGATGGGCACGGCATTAGGAAATGGTGATGCAATAAAGGACATTCGAGAGGAAAGGGCGGTTGTAGATGGGGCAACAGTTTGCACGGGTGGTCATTACGGCAATCAGAGGGAGGGACAACATCTTAGAAAGAGAACTTTTGACAATATCAGCTGGTCTTGGGACCAGGAAGGGAAGCTGGGTGATCGGCAGTTTAGTGGGCACAGGGCTAAGGGAGCAGGAGGTGATGGCCATTAAGAAATTCTTCCACATGATTTGATTATTTTCATACTGTATCTTAAAAGACTCTGTCCTGGTGACAGTACAACAAATGCAACACGCAAGTACATCTCATTCATGTTGTTTCAGTGTATGCAAATAATAACCCATGTTAAAATAAAACCATTCAGGGGCGGCACAGTGGTTAGCATTGCTGCCTACGGCGCTGAGGACCCGGATTCGAATCCCGGCTCTGGGTCACTGTCCGTGTGGAGTTTGCACATTCTCCCCGTGTCTGTGTGGGTTTCAGCCCCACAACCCAAAGATGTGCAGGTTAGGTGGATTGGCCACGTTAAATTGCCCCTTAATTGGAAAAAATGAATTGGATATTCTAAATTTGTAAAAAAAAAAATAAAAAATAAAACCGTTCACGCAATCAGTCCCAAGATCATTTAATATCTACGTAATATTCAAATGTACTATTAGAATAATTTATATTGGCATAAATACATTGGCTCCTGCTGTGACATATTAATGTTTTGGTTGAGGTATGGAACTGAAGTTGGTTTGGGAAGGTTTAAACAAATCATTCAGATCACCTAGAGGGAGTAATTGTCTGAGACCCATATTTCTAAATTGGAGCATTCAGTGCTGGCACTTGGTGAAGTAATGGGAAATTGTTCAGGCTCCAGCACATACTGATGAATACAAATATTTAAAAGGAAGGAACCACCTGGAATTTGGTCTATAACAGCATCCATATTTGGCTTTGAAGTCCCTTTGATGTTTCCATCCAAATTTTGTTGACTTCATTTCAAAGTGGCTTCAGACATGCGACCAGTTGTGCACAATATAATCATAGAATTTACAGTGCAGAAGGAGGCCATTCGGCCCATCGAGTCTGCAACGGCTCTTGGAAACAGCATCCTACCCAAGGTCAACACCTCCACCCTATCCCCATAACCCAGTAACCCCACCCAACACTAAGGGCAATTTTGGACACTAAGGGCAATTTATCATGGCCAATCCACCTAACCTGCACATCTTTGCACTGTGGGAGGAAACCCACACACACACGGGGAGGATGTGCAGACTGCACACAGACAGTGACCCAAGCCGGAATCGAACCTGGGACCCTGGAGCTGTGAAGCAATTGCGCTATCCCCAATTAATCACGAGGCATTTAACAAAACGGTCCTGAGGGCGAACGTCCTCTGTGATCCATAAAAATAATCATGGTTGGAATCCGCAGGGAGGATTTGTATGGAGGCTGCCAGCTGAAGAGCTGGCAAGGGACCCAAGCTACTTCCTCCAGGAAAGTGTTCAGCAATTACATTCCAATTGGACAGCAGAGAGGTCACTGGCAGGGCTTTCCACCGCGGGTTTAGGATCCGGGGGGAGGGGGGGGGGATCCCTGCAGGCTGAGTGCTAGGAGCCAATAGGAGGCCTCTGATTCTATTGCTCAGCAGTGTCACCTATCATGTGGCTGTTGTGAGAAAGGCACTTGCCCAAGTCCTGGATCTGCATTCTAGAGACCAAGATACTGGAAGAGGGGCTGGTTTAGCACAGTGGGCTAAACAGCTGGCTCGTAATGCAGAACAAGGCAGCAGCGCGGGTTCAATTCCCGTACTGGCCTCTCTGAACAGGCGCCGGAATGTGGCGACGAGGGGCTTTTCACAGTAACTTCATTGAAGCCCATTTGTGACAATAAGCGATTATTATAAGATTGTAGCCACCTAGGAACAAAGGAATTAGCGGCAGAAGTAGGCAATTCAGCCCTTTGAGCCTGCTCCCCATTCCATCAGATCATGCTGATCTCTTCCTGGTCTCAAATCCACATCTTCACCTATTCCCCATATCCTTTATAACCAATTTTTTAAAAATTAGAAATATATCTATCTCCTTCTTGAAACCATTTATGGGTGGCAGGGCGGCACAGTAGCACAATGGTTAGCACCAGGGCCCCAAGTTCGATTCCCGGCTTGGGTCACTGTGCGGAGTCTGCACGCTCTCCCCGTGTCTGCGTGGGTTTCCTCTGGGTGCCCCGATTTCCTCCCACAAGTCCTGAAAGACGTGCTGTTAGGGGCAGATCTTAGTTTATATCAGTGTTAAGATTAGTTGTAGATAAGTGTAGTTTATATGTCAACAATCAACTGTATTATTTAGAAGTACGTGTCGAATCCAAATTAGCAGTGTTGATAAATTTATAGCTTTGTTTAAGTGCAAGCTATTTTGTGGTCTTTGTGAACACTACGCCAACCATCCTGAATTAAGCAACATAAAGAACATCCCATACTGGAGAAGATGTTTTTGTGAAGCTGCTGACACGTTCACAACATCCACGACAGGCCCAAGGTGGAGGCCCCGCTGAGGCAACAGAGGGAGCTCACCAAGACGTGAGCGTCCCTCCTACCCGCCTCATTAAGCATAACGTGCCCCCACCTGCGTCAGAGTGAGCCAATCCAGTGCTGGGACTTTTAGTCACCTCAGCACACACAGCCTCAGACTGGATGAAGGTCACCCTCAAACCTACCTACGGCACTTGGCCCAAAGGATGTGCTTTATTCCAGGAGACATAAGAATGGACGGCAGTTGCAACTTAAGCACGTGAAGTGCCGCACCCATCAATGCTTTCTTTCGGAAGAGCCTCGTCAAGGGCCTGATTCTCCATTGTTAATATTACAGTAGCATGGAAGTGAGCTGGCAAATGTAAGTTTTAAGCCCTTGGCTGACAATTTACTGCCCATCTGGGGAGGAAGGCTAGTCGTACGGCCGGAGAACCTTACAATAAAGATTTTCTAGTGTTTTCTGTGGTATAACAATAGTTTTGTCCCAGATTCTCTCCCCCCCCCCCCCCCCTCATGGAAACTATCAGTAAGCAGTATTGAATTGAACAGAGATTATTCTGCATGCTTGAAAATCAGCATAGTCCCTGATGAAAGATCTCGAACCAAAATCTTATCCTTTCTATAAAAGGAACAAATAATGTAGGGTCATGGCAGAAAGCGGAGGAGTGAGAATGTTTGACTAACTTTCGAGGGAACCAGCACCGACACAATGGGCCAAATGGCCTCCGAGTGTTCTGCAAGGTTTAGTGATTCTATTTTCAGCTGCCGCTGCACATTTCTGTGATTTTCTGCTTTGTGTCAAATTTCCAACCGTGTTTGAGGTGCCTTTCAATTTTGCTTTTGCCGTCTCCTGACCTCATAAATGGTGCAAAGTAGAAAACTCCAAATCTACCTCTCGCATCACCCACATTTGAATCCCAAACGGAGTCTCCTTTAAGCCAGTCCTTTTTCTTTTGTGCCGGATACAATGACAAGCAGACTTCAATTGAGTGCTTCTTGATTTAGCTACTCTTTGTCCCTATCTGTGGGGTATTAGTATAAACAAGCTTTTGTCTGCCCTGTTATAGGCTTCAGAGTGCTTGGTGCTGTCAGTTCATATCTATTGATCAGGAACTGAATTTGATCTTCCTCAATATTTACAAGACATCTTCTCCCTAAAGCAATACATGCACCAGGCGGGGGAGGATACATCAATCGCATGCAGTATGTTACACAATGGAGCAGGAAACCAGAGGGGATTTGCAAACTGTTTACACCACACTAATTTGCTTCACAGCTGAGTTAAAACTAGCATCATAAGGTAGGTATTCAGTGAGAGCGGAACAAACACATTTGCATCATTCACACTGTGGATTTTATTTCAAAATAGCTCCACATCGGTGCAAAGCTTAATCAGAGGCTGCCATGTAAAAAGGACATTAAGCGATCATCATTCCTGCTGTGCCGAATAGCGCAGTGTGGATAAAATCGATTCTGTTAATAATGAACGGAGGGAAACCGTAAACTGAAAATTTGTTATGTAACGGGAATTTGTCCTAGTTTATAAAATAGCCAACCAGGGTAGTGATTCTCAGGATTATTTTCATTTGTCTCATTAAGCACAGGATGAAAAAGAGAGTACATGCAACACAGGGAAGACTTGGGTGCACTGTTTTAACATTTACTGCTTTCCATTTGATCAAACCTGAACTTGATGCCCATTAAAATGTGCCAACAAGTCAGTCATCTCAGGGCCTCTAGGTTCTGGGCAATAACTCAATTGTGGGCTTGACCTGTGAGTCAGTGCGTTTCCTAACTCTGACTTGACTTGGTCCCCAGCGCCGCCTCCTTCCTGCCAAGTTGGCCAGGTCTGGGGTTTGACCTCCTGACCTAGCTCCACCACAGATCCCTAATAATGTAACCGCAATTCCAGTTGCCGGTGTGAGATTTCCCACTATTGGATGTGCAGCCATGAATGAGGAATTTTGCATCCGTTTTCTTTGAGTGTGATATTTTAAAAATCCTTATTCATTTTCCGAAGAAGGAGAGGAGGGGCGGCACTGTGGTTAGCACTGCTGCCTCACAGTGCCAGGGACCCGGGTTCAATTCCGGCCTCGGGTAACTGTTTGTGTGGAGTTTGCACGTCCTCCCCGTGTCTGCGTGGGTGCTCTGGTTTCCTCCCACAGTCCAAAGATCTGCAGTTTAGGTGGATTGGCCGTGCTAGCATTGCCCCTTTGTGTCCAACAGTTAGGTGGGGTTACGGGGTTTTAGGGATGGGGCAGGGGACTGTACCTGGGTGGTTTGCTCTTCCAGAGGGTCAGTGCAGACTTGATGGGCTGAATGACCTCCTTCTGCACTATAGGGATTCTATGGTTCGATGAAACCAATGTAGCTGTGTTAGATTGGTATAAGTGATTATTCTAGAGTAAACTGAATACTGCATCAACGTGGCTCATGTAAATAAAGTGGGGTTAACAAACCATGAATCTATTGTGAAGGTTGGATTCTACTTTTTGTCTACAGAACCTTCTATGTTTTTGTTAACCACCCTTCAAGGGTGGCTTGAGATGTATTTTCAATTATACAATGGTTGTCCTAATGGTCACTAAATCAATAGTTAAATCAGGCAGCACGGTAGCATAGTGGTTAGCACAATTGCTTCACAGCTCCAGGGTCCCAGGTTCGATTCCTGGCCTGGGTCACTGTCTGTGCGGAGTCTGCACGTTCTCCCCGTGTGTGCGTGGGTTTCCTCCCACAGTCAAAAGATGTGCAGGTTAGGTGGATTGGCCATGCTAAATTGCCCCTGTGTGTTCAAAAAATTGCTCTTAGTGTTGGGTGGGTTACTGGGTTATGGGGATAGGGTGGAGGTGTTGACCTTGGGTAGGGTGCTCTTTCCAAGAGCCGGTGCAGACTCGATAGGCCGAATGGCCTCCTTATACACTGTAAATTCTATGTCTATGCAATAAAGATTCTACCTACATGTTTTTTGCACTATTTTTAATGCTTGTTATAAACCAATAGGCTATTTATTTGGGGCATAGGAGTTAATTTTAAATTAAGAGGATCATGCAAATGCATCTGTTTAATTTTTCAAAATTGAATTGCACAACTTAAAAGAATTAAAATGATCTCGCCGATCTAGATGAATTTAGCCGATTCTTCAGTTAACCTTTCTCGTTCTTCAATTGAGTGGGTGCCATAAATTAAGGTGAGAAGGATTAGTGTAAATTAGAACAAATACCGTGGCTGCTATTTCAATTTTGAACTTGCTCCTGAATACAAAGTCTGAATTTTCCACTACTTGTCTTTAACTATTCCAGTTCAGGGCGTCAACCTTGACTTAATGACACAATTAGGGGCTGTTTAGCACACTGGGCTAAATTGCTGGCTTTGAAAGCAGACCAAGCAGGCCAGCACCACGGTTCGATTCCCGTAACAGCCTCCCCGAACAGGCGCCGGAATGTGGCGACTAGGGGCTTTTCACAGTAACTTCATTGAAGTCTACTCGTGACAATAAGCAATTTTCATTTCATTTCAATCTCTCTCGTTTTACTCAAGATGAGATGTGAGGCTATGTCTGGATGTTTGCCTCCTCAGGTGGATCTGAAAGATACTGTGACACTGTTTAACAAAGCACAGTAGTTATCACAGATATGCTGGGCAATATTTATCCAAAAACAACGTTATTTAAAAAAAAACACAGGTTACCTAATCATCATCCAATGTCTGGGAGTTCTCTGTGTGCAAGTTGGTTGTTCATTTTCCTACAATTCATAGAATTTACAGTGCAGAAGGAGGCCATTCGGTCCATCGAGTCTGCATTGGCCCTTTGGAAAGAGCACCCCACTTAAGCCCACACCTCCACCCTATCCCCGTAACCCAGTAACCCCACCAACCTTTTTGGACACTAAGGGCAATTTATCATGGCCAATCCACCTAACCTGCACATCTTTGGACTGTGGGAGGAAACCGGAGCACACGGAGGAAACCCACGCACACACGGGGCGAACGTGCAGACTCCGCACAGACAGTGACCCAAGCCGGGAATCGAACCTGGCACCCTGAAGCTGTGCTAACCACTGGGCTACCTTGCTGCCCGTGCTCAAAAAGGTAAAAAAATAATTCACTGACTGTGTGATATATAAATGCCTCTTCCTTTCCTTTCCTCTTCCTTTCCATTTATTATTGCTCTCCCCTTTGTTGTATGTAGTTTTTGTTGAAGTAGATACTGGTGTGGGATGGAGTGTCATGGGAAATAGCTGAGCCATGGGAAATAGCTACTGACATAAGTTTGGTGAACCAAGTAGAATCATTGGATAACGCACCCTGGAAGGAAGTGGTGGCCTAGTGGTGGTTTCACTGTACCAGCGACCCAGGAAATCTGCCACTCTTACCTGGTCTGGCCTACATGTGACCCCAGATCCCCTTGCAATGTGGTTGACTATTTTATTAAATGGCCTTGCGCGCTCAGGTCAAGAGCAATAAATGCTGGCCCAACCAGCGATGCCCTCATCCCATGGAGTAATGAAAAGAAATTCAGCCCATCACACCCTGGGCAGAACTCTAAATATTCATTTTAGTGAAGCTGTTACCTTTTGGATGAGCCATTGCTGTCTTCTAAGATACATGGGAAACATTTGCTGCTGCTTAAAGAAAATATGCAAGAGGTGAAACCAGTTCACAATTGGGTTCGATCACCAGAGCCTATCTGTTGCTGAAGGTATTGGATTTAACGTTAAGAAGGTGTAATCAATTAGGTTGAAGCACATTGCTGAATCAGTCATAGAAACAAGGGGCAGAGTTTTAGGTGCCTGGGCAGGTGTACACCTGACCTGGAAGAGTATAAAATAGTGTGTAATGACGTTGGGCGTGCATTCCGATGTCATCCCACACTCGTGCAATATTTTGGTTAACGTTAGCAGTGCACCCACTGACTGTTATGGAACCAATTGAAGGAATTACCTACCCTATTGCCCGGAATATCACACTGCCCATGCAGATGGGAAGGGGTGGGGGCACCTCAATTTGAAGGCCCCTTCAGATTTGGGGCACCCTCTCCTCCGGGACCTGGGAGCTCCAGCCCTTGCTCTTCACCTTGCTCCACCCCCCACACCCCTGGCCTACACCCCGATGCCACACTCACCCTCCCCTCCCAATCCACCAGGGCATCACCAGCCATTCCTCCCCTGCGACATACTTTGGAAATGGTCCCAGGACGGCTGAGTGCTGCAGTGTCTCTTCTGGCCACTGCAGCGCTGTGCCTGGAGGGTTGCTGAGCTGTCGACCAATCAGATTGGCTGACGGCTCTCCTCGGTGGAGACATCCTTCCAAGGGTGGACAGATGTCTGGCCCACAGCCAATCAATAGCCAATTGAACATTAAATGGCGGTGGGCTTCTGAGAGTTGGCGGCAACACATTACGCGTCAACGCTCTGGGCGCTCGCCAACCTAAAAATTCTACCCAAGGAGTTTCCTCCGACTTTTGTTATCATAAATTTTTCTTTGCAACATTTACAATTCATGTGTATGACTGGGATGGAATGGTTGCTAAATTCGCTGATGACACGAAAATAGGTAGGAAAGTAAAATGTGAAGAGGAGAGAAGCCGCTTACAAAAAGTCATCGATAGGTTAAGTGAGTGGGCAAAGATTTGGCAAATGGAGTATAATGTGCGAAAATGTGAAATTGCCTACTATGGTAGGAAGAATTTAAAAATGCATATTATCTAAATGGTGAGAGATTACAGAGCTCTGAGGTGCCGAGGGATCTGGGTGTCCTAGTGCATGAATCACAAAAGGTTAGTTTTCAGGTACAGAAAGATATTAGGAAATCTGATAGAGTGCTATCCTTTATTGCGAGGTGAATTGATTACAGAAGTAGGGAGGTTATGCTTCTGTTAAGTAGGGCATTGGTCAGACCACATCTGGAGTACAGTGCACAGTATTGGTCTCCTCATTTAGCACAGATGAGGGGGAATTTCTCCTCTCAGAGTGAATCGAAATTCTTTGCTACAGAGAGCTGTAGAAGCTGGACCGTTAAGATAGACAGGTTTTTAATCAGTGAGGGATTCGAGGGTTACGGGGATAAGGCAGGAAAGTGGAGTTGAGGATTATCATATCAGATCAGCCATTATGTCATTGATTGGATTGGATTGGATTTGTTTATTGTCGCGTGTACCGAGGTACAGTGAAAAGTATTTTTCTGCAAGCAGCTCAACAGATCATTCAGTACATGGAAGAAAAGGGAATTAAACAAAATTCAAGAAAATACATGAGAATACATAATACATTGAGTGGCGGAGCAGACTCGATGGGCCGAGTGGCCTACTCCTGTTCCTGATTCATGTGCTTGTATGTAAGTGGAGGTAAAAACACAACATTTTGCTCAAAGGGTGCGGTCAGCTGAGCCAAACTGACTATTTAAAAAAAATCATTCGTGGGTGTGAGCATCTCTAGCAAGTCTAGTATTTGTTTCTCATCCCTAATTTAAAAAAAAATAATTTACAGCATCGCTGGCTAGGCCATCATTAATGTGGGCCATCACTAGGCCCATCCTTAATTGCCACTTGAGAAGGTGGTGGTGAGCTGCCTTCTTGAACCGCTGCAGACCCTGAGGTGTAGGTACACCTTCAGTGCTGTTAGGGAGGGAGTTCCAGCAAGTTACATTCGTGCCAGACAATGACCATCTTCTGCAAGAGAGGATCAAACCATCGCTCTTTGATATTCAATGGCATCCCCATCACTGAATCCCCCACAATCAACATCCTGGGGGTTACCATTGGCCAGAACCTGAACTGGACTAGCCACATTAATACTGTGGCTACCAGAGCAGGTCAAATGCGAGGAATCCTACGTCGAGTAACTCACCTCCTGAAGAGTCAGGAGGTGAGTTACTCGCCACAGAATTCTCAGCCTCCGACCTGCTCTCTTGGGCACAGCATTTGTAACTGTTCCCATTACATTTCTGAGAGACAGAGTGTCACCACCAAAAAAAAACCCCCAAGTGACCCTGTGCATCTGAAAACGTTTCCGAGGAAATTCAATGTTCTGCATGCTCCAGAGTTGTGTCAAGGCAATTGGGAGCAAAATAAGGGATGATGTGTTTGGGAGGATGAGTTTGAACAGTGAGCCATACAGGACAATTGGTCCTGGAGGCTTCCCAGGAACCTGGATAACTTACTAAATCCTGCAAGCATGCCATTCATATGGGCAACAGTGCCCAAGTGGGTGATGTCCAGGTTGAAAGCACTGAGCAGTCAATGAAAGCGAGCAAATATTTGAAATGGATCCTCTGGGAAAAAATGTTTATTCCGAAAGATGGAAAGCTGCTCAAACTATCATAAACTGATCCTTTGCTGGCTGTTGCTGACATGATTGTTTCATCTTAAGCCTTTGAAATGAATTATATTGCGAAATCGGTAAGCAGTGCTTCCTGGAGACAAATATTGACTTACATTCATAGAATCATAGAATATACGATGTGGAGATGCCGGCGTTGGACTGGGGTGAGCACAGTAAGAAGTCTTACAACACCAGGTTAAAGTCCAACAGGTTTGTTTCAAATCACTAGCTTTCGGAGCTCCTTCCTCCGGTGAATGAAGAGGTAGGTTCCAGAAACATATATATCGACAAAGTCAATGATGCAAGACGATACTTTGAATGTGAGCATTTGCAGGTAATTAAGATTACAGATCCAGAGAGAGAGGTAGACCTCTTATATAGAATTTACAGTGCAGAAAGAGGCCATTCAGCCCAACTAGTCTGCACCGGCTCCTGGAAAGAACACCCCACCTAAGTCCATATCTCCACCCTATCCCCGTAAACCAGTAATCCTACCTAACTAAGGGCAATTTATCATGGCCAATCCACCTAACCTGCACATCTTTGGACTGTGGGAGGAAACCGGAGCACCCGGAGGAAACTCACGCAGACACGGGGAGAACGTGCAGACTCCGCAGTGACCCAAGCCGGGAATCGAACCTGGGATCCTGGAGCTGTGAAGCAACTGTGCTAACCGCTGTGCCACCTACAATGCCGACTTGAAAAGGGGTTGTGCTAGGAAGACTAAGATGATGGCCTTGGATCAGTACCAAACAATTGCAGATTTCTGAAGCTGCGACCATTGCTGTGACCATCCTGATTTGCCCTTCGCTGCGCACTTCCTGCCTTTTTTAGTTTTAGATTTTTCTCCTGGGTTGCTCGCAGCAGCGATTAATATTTAATTCCTGGAAGGTTGGCAGACTTAAGAAATCCCGATATTCGAACTTTAATGCTTTTGTCAACAGCAGCTGCTAATCCGAGGCAGCAGGAGTTTCGTTGACAGACCAGCAGGTGGAGCCTGTAGCAAAGTACTGTGCTTGTGGGTCACACAGTCAAAAAACATGACATCATTCAGCCTCGGTGAAAACATAAAGCATCGTGACTTGGGCGCTGGTTCTGCAGAGTGCCTGTTTAAGACTAAACAGAATGGTTTGGTCACCATCCGGTGTGTGAAGGTCGAGGAGAGTGCCGAAAGGTTCGAAACGTCCGTTGACAAACGGAGTGAGTTGGTGTCACAAAGCAGCGAGAATCGGAATTCTTTGGGCACCAGTAGACCCGAATCCCCGATGGTAGACTCCAGTCCCCTTTCTCCGAGTCCTCTTTCTCTGAGGCTGGATATTGTTTTGCGAAAATGAAAGGGAAGCAGTTGACAGAGCTGAAGGTGCCCGTGAGCGCATTGTTTTTGAAAAATATTTTATTGAGGTATTTATTGACACGTCAACCGCAACCCTAAAACAAAACAAGCCAACAGGGCTGTAAAGAATCAAACCAACGAAACATCTAACATCCCCCCATCCTGCCTCCCGCTCCCCCCTGCCCCACTGCTGACATCTTAACTGTTCTCAATGAAATCGATGAACGGCTGCCATCCGGTCCGGGCATTCCCCTCCACAGACTCTCTCAACACAAAATTTATCTTCTCCCACCTAAGAAACTCTGCCAGGTTACTCACCCAAACCCTGTGGTTTTGGTGTCCCTGAGTCCCTCCATTCCAATAAGATCCGTCTCCGGGTTACCAGGGAGGCAAAGGCCAAGACATCGGCCTCTCTTGCCCCCTGGACTCCTGGGTCTTCCGGAACTCCAAAGATCGTCACTTCTGGACTCGGGACCACCTTCACCTTCAAGACATCCAACATAACGTCGGCAAACCCCTGCCAGAATCCCCCAAGCTTCGGACAGGCCCAAAACATGTGGACATGGTTCACGGGCCCTCCCGAACACCGCCCACACCTCTTCAAAGAACCTACTCATCATGGTCACCGTCATAAACGCCCTGTGAACCATCTTGAACTGGATAAGGCTAAGCCCAGCACAAGACAAGGATGCGTTCACCCTCCTCAAAGCCTCCCCCCACCCGCCTCTACCTCCCTCCTCACGCCCGTGCGCCTCTAAGGTACACGGGCGACTGTGTTGATCGGACCCCAAGGCAATAAAGTTTGTTTTCTAATCTGCTTCAATATGGATTATGTGGTTAAACGTTTGTTGCTGAGTCAGAAGATTCTGGGCTCAAACCCCACTAGGACCTGAACATAGAAAGGATTATACTTCAGTACAGTACATTTTTAAAAAAATGTAGAGTACCCAATTCATTTTTTCCAATTAATGAGCAATTTTGCGTGGCCAGTCCACCTAGCCTGCACATCTTTGGGTTGTGGGGAAACCCACGCAAACACGGGGAGAATGTGCAAACTCCACACAGACAGTGACCTAGAGCCGGGATCGAACCCGGGACCTCCTTGCCGTGAGGCAACAGGGCTAACCCACTGAGGCTGCAATGCTGGGCCACCGTGCTGCCCTTCAGTACAGTGCTGATGGAGTGCCACATTGTCGGGAAGTGCATTAAACTGAGGTCCATCTGATCCTTCAACCGTCCTCTTCCAATATCCTGTTGTTCAGACCACAAGCAAAACCATCAACTAATTAGCCGAGTTGCTGATCACGGGATCTTGCTGTGCAAAGAATTCCGATTCCAGATTATTCCAGAGCAGTGCAGGATAAGCAAAGCACGACAACCAACTTGTTCATAAGCATGACAAATGTGAGGGTCAGGGGTCAAGCAGCAGGCCGGGTTGCCAACCAGAGAGACAAGAATTGCACAACATCCCTTTTGTGCATTGAATTTCCTCGATAACATGCAAAAAGCAAATTGTTTTCTGTGGAATTACTCATTCTATTGGTTGCTGAATTTGCCGACATAACTGCATATGAAAGTGTATTGGTTGTAAAGCACTCCAGCACATTCTGAGGATTTGAAAGGTGCTGCATTGATGGGAACCCTTTGTTTTATATTTCTGTTGCACTGCTAAAAGAGTGCTTCACGAAACAGCCTGTGTTAGTTTCTCTGTGTGAATATAGACTGTAATTACAGCTCCAGTTAATAGCTTTTCAGTAGATCTGTTGTGTTAACTCCAGCTTTCTAAAATTATCATTTCCAGCAAGAAAGTTTTGGGAGTTATTTTTAAGTTGTTATGAGTAAGATTTTGAAGATAAAAGTAGGATGCAGAAACACGGAGGGGTAATTTTCTGAAGCTTCTGCAATAGTTATCTCACAGTATACAGGGATGTTGTGTTGTCAAAACATTCGGCGTGATGTTACTTGCCAATGCAATAAAGGGACAATGTACAGATACATTCAAAAAGCTTTCATATGTAGCATCAAAGGAGTGATTCTTTCAAACAGAATGGGCCCTCACCATCACGGAGCAGTGGGCGCTGGACGTGGTCGGTGGGCCCAGAGAGAGGGCAGTCGCCAAGGCAGAGGTCGGCATCGGGAAAGCAAGTGAGCACCCGCTGAGTTGCGGTGTCGCTATGGCACACATGGCACGTTCCCCATATCACCCCCTCACCACCCCACCTCCCCACTCCTGTACACCGCCCCCCCACACCACCCACCACCCCAACCCGCGATCCAATCATGTCTTGTCGGATCACCTGGCGATGAGGTGGGCCCTCTTGATGTTTCCCGACCCTGAACCCCAAGTAGATTTCAGCGAGGAGTCGGCAATGGATAGTGAAGGGAGCCCCCCAAACCCCAGCCCGAGACACTCCGGAGCACCAGTCAGGGGACGACGCCAACTTTCCATTACAGCTGCCTCCAACACCCTCCACCATCCCAGACACATTGACCTCAGTTGGGTATGTTAGTGAAGAGGCTGCTGGGGGACTGTCTGGTGCGCACCACACACGTGCAGCGGTACTTCAGGTGAAGGTAGGTATTCCCCGAGGCTCATGCACAATTCTCTGCCCAATTGGGTTTTGTGATTCTGACCTTACTGGATGGAAATCCTGCCCACTATTTTTCAATCTGATGGAACCTTTCCAGAAGCTGTGGAATATTTGAAAATTATAATCAATCTCAGCAGCCTGCTTGCCAGCATCTAATCTTTTTCTCTGGGCCCTTTCCCTGGTGATTGCAATTGTTTTAAGTTCCTCCGCTTTGCGATGTGTGTACCTGGACCTCCCTTTGCACCTTCACCGTTCCTAGACCCCTTTGTTATTTTTGGATCCAAAGTAGATGACCAAGCACTCCCCCACACTGAACTCAATCCGCTATTGTTTTGTCCACTCACTTCATTTTGCCTTATTCTTTTATGCATTGTGGGGATCGTTGGCAAGGCTGGCATTTGTTGCCCATCCCAGTGCCCTCGAACTGAATGGCTCGCTCGACCATTTCAGAGCGTAGTTAAGACTTGTGATGAATGGTATCAGTAGCTGCTATAACTGTACCTTACCTTTAATACATTGGCCCTTTAAGACCGGGCTTGGAACCCTGGGGGACTCCGCCTCTGGCTCCGCCCCCAGGAAACAGTATATAAGATGAGGCTCACTCGGCAGCATGTGGTGAGCACACTTCTCGGCTGCTGTTCAGTTCTCTGATGATTAAAGCCTTTGAATTACCAATCTTCTCTCTGTGGTGAATGTGATTCACACTATATATAGTTGCCAATATCACTCCATGTATATATGTTTGTTATCTACCCGTTGTAAGATCAATGCTGTATATAGTTGCCTATATAACTCTGTATGTTCACTATCCACCATTGTAAGTGCAGTTGCACTATCCGACCACCGGGGGAGTCGCTCTGTGAGTACGCGAGAGTTTGTACTGGGCTCCTCCCTTGGCTCCACCCAGGACTCCTCCCCCTGGGACCGATGTATAAAGATCAGTGCCTTAGAGCCAGCCTGCGAATTCATCTGGAGTTCAACTACGAATAGGCTGGCTCTGTTGTAAGTGTATTAAAGCCTCTGTTCAGATCCAACTACACGTGTTCGCTGAATTGATGGTTCCATCAATCTCCTGTGTCCTAATTGAGGGTATCTCAAGACTCAACTGCGTTGCTGTGAGTCCGGAGTCACATGTCGGCCGTAACAGGGTCAGATGACAGATTTCCCTCCCTAAAGGACATTAATGATGGGTTTCATGCGACAGTTGAGGGTCGTGATGACTGAGACTAACTTTCAATTTCAGCTTTTTATTATAACGGAATTAAAATTCCACCAGATGCCGTGGTGGGATTTGAACCCACGTCCCCTGGAGCGTTAGCCTAGGTCTCTGGATTACTAGTGCACTGACATTACCGGTACACCACCATCTCCTCATTGCCCTCACTTAAAACGGTCTATGTCCCTTTTATAGCTTTCTGTTCTCATTTGCACAACCCACAGTGCCCCCTAACTTAGTGTCATCTGCAAACTTGGATGTACTGCTCCACCCCTCCACTCAAGGGAGAGCTAGATGTGGCGCAAAGTGCCGGGGGGGGGGGGGGGGGGGGGGGGGGGGGGGCAGCACTACATTCCGAGAATCGCAGTACGTACCATTTATCTCTACTCTATGACTCCGAGCCCTCAACAAATTACCAACTCATGTTGCAATTAAAACCTGCCAAGTTAACGTCATTCATTTGAAGCTCTTCCATCATCCTTACACCGGAATTTGAAATGCCGTTTAAACGATGCTCAAGAAAGACGATGAGCATTTATTAAACTGCATTGTAACTGGCATGCTTCCTGGGCACAAACGCTTGCTGCATGCCCATAAGTGACAAGGCCACAGGCTAAGTTGTTTCTGCAATGTGCGGGAGCCACTTACTGCCTCGTTAACTTGGCAGTTCTAATATATATTACTTCGTTCATCATTAGAGGGTTCTGTCAGTTGTGTAAATATACAGATTATTCCAGAGCAGTGCAGGATAAGCAAAGCACGACAACCAACCTGTTCATAAGCATGACAAATGTAGGGGTCAGGGGTCAAGCAGCAGGGCGGGTTGCTGACCAGAGGGATGAGAATTGCGCAACGTTCTTTTTGTGAATTGAATTTCTCGCTAATGTGCAGAAGGTAAATTGTTTTCCACGGAATTACTCATTCTATTGATGCCCCTAAGAAACCATGGATTAACATGTGGCGTTGTGGCTTCACATAATTGGTAAGTACGCAGCAAGAGAGGAATCGGTTGCACTGAATAAGTTTTGGGAGCAGAATTAGGCCATTCGGCCCATCGAGTCTTCTAGAAAGATGTAAGCGATCAGCATAAACTCAGCCTTGTTAATTCATTCGTTTGTATTTATTGAGAGTTGATGTTGATGCCAAATATGTCAATTTCTACCTTGAAGTAACTTGTGCACAACTTTTTTACAGCACAGATGAGGGGGGGCTTTGGCGGGGGCTGGGGGCACTGGTGGAGGGAGGTCCAGGGGTGGCGAGCCTGGCCAAAGGGGGGCACTATTTAGCGTGCACACGCGCGGCCATGAACCCGGCAATTCTCCGGCTGTATCCGCAGCTAGAGTCGGGGGCTCTACGCTGCGCGCCTGCAAGCCCTCCACCAGACGGAAGATTAGTGCGGCTTTTGCGCTGTTTTTTCGGGTGTAAAATGCGACTGTTCCCACGCCGACATCAGCACTTAGTCTTCAAATCGGAGAATCCCGCCCCTGATGTTTTAGTTTTGATTGAGGCTTGCCTATACTACATCAGCTACCCATCCCCATTTCAGATGGTTAGTTCCATCCGAAAGCAATAACATTCTGGGGTTATGGATGTCTGAAATGTACCACAAATATAACAAGAGCCAGTTTTGCAGGCGGAGTAAACAATTTGAATATGTGGCCGATGCTGAGCCTTGCATAGATTTTTACATACATAGAATTTACAGTGCGGAAGGAGGCCATTCGGCCCATGGTGTCTGCACCGGCTCTTGGAAAGAGCATCCTACCCAAGGTCGACACCTCCACCCTATCCCCATAACCCAGTAGCCCCACCCAACACGACGGGCAATTTTGGAGACTAAGGAGCAATTTATCATGGCCAATCCACCTAACCCGCACATCTTTGGACTGTGGGAGGAAACCGGAGCACCCGGAGGAAACCCACGCACACACGGGGAGGATGTGCAGACTCCGCACAGACAGTGACCCAAGCTGGAATCGAACCTGGGACCCTGGAGCTGTGAAGCGATTGTGCTATTCACAATGCTACCGTGCTGCCATCGGTGGCTTCATGAGCCATCAGTGAGAAACACGGCGTGGAATCAAAATCCAGAGACTCGAAAGGCGTGATTCTATCCGGCATGATTGGGATTCGCGCCCCCCCCCCCCCCCCCCCCCCCACCCCCACCCCCCGTGGAGCAGTGCGAATCATGTCGCGAGAGCCCGCAACCTCGTTTTAATAAATTAGTGAGCACTCATTCCGAACTTTCACAGAGTATTCACTGGATGCCGGAGTTATGTCACGCCGCTGTCATTTACAACAGGTGCACATAAACGTGAACTTGGCAACCTCATCTCTGAGGGGCAAATCGGAGGTGGGCACTTAGGCAGCCATGTCCTCTAGGGTGTTCAATGCTCAGGGTGCATCAGCGAGGACGTGGGGGACACAGACGTTCAGCTCAGGGCCAGGGCTGGGGTTCAGTCTCACAATCTCGGGGGAAGGGGCTTGCTAGGAGGCTTTACCTTCCCTTAATGTCAGGGCACCCCTTGCTTTAAGGAGTCTGGAGGCTGGCATGCAGGCATCGCTCCCTGTGTCCTACTTGCTGGACCTGTGCTCAAATCACCGCTGAGGGAGTGCCCGTCCTTAGTGGGAGCTGGAAAGTGGGTGGGAGGAGGTGAATACAGAGGGGCGGCACTGAGGGGGTGACTGTGGCATTCTTGGTGGGGTTCCATGAGAGGCCAGTCTGCAAGGGCAGAGTGGGGACTCAGGAATGGGTTGCATTTGGGGGAGCACGGTAGCATGGTGGTTAGCATCAATGCTTCACAGCTCCAGGGTCCCAGGTTCGATTCCCGGCTGGGTCACTGTCTGTGCGGAGTCTGCACGTCCTCCCCGTGTGTGCGTGGGTTTCCTCCGGGTGCTCCGGTTTCCTCCCACAGTCCAAAGATGTGCGGGTTAGGTGGATTGGCCAGGCTAAATTGTCCTTAGTGTCCTAAAAAAAATAATGTTAATGGGGGTTGTTGGGTTACTGGTATAGGGTGGATACGTGGGCTTGAGTAGGGTGATCATTGCTCGGCACAACATTGAGGGCCGAAGGGCCTGTTCTGTGCTGTACTGTTCTAATTCTAAAAATTCTAATTCTAATCCCTGCCTCATGAAGAATGAAGACCCTCTCATTTGTAGAAGCGCAACTGCAGTGTGAGTAGACACCCACACACCTATAGCACTGTGAGGACAAAGGGATTAAGCTGTCTGGAATTTCAATTCCACCTGTCTGGGAAGTAGGTCTGTCAGGAATTAGTGGGTACCACACTTCGCTTCCTGAATTCAATGACCAGCTCCTAGGTTTGCTGACGTTGATGGAGAGATTGTTATCGGTGCACCACGCCACTAGGTCCTCTATCTCCCTCCTGTACTCTGACTCATTTGTTGTGCAAGATCTGACCCACTACATCATCAGCAAAACTGCAGATGGAGTTGGAGACGAATTTTGCTACATAGTTGTGTGTGTGTGTAGGGAGTATAGTAGGGGGCTAAGTACGCAGCCTTGTGGGACTCCGGTATTGCGGACTGTTGTGGAGGAGGTGTTGTTGCTTATTCTTACTGATTGTGGTCTATGGGTCAGGAAGTCAAGGATCCAGTTGCAGAGGGAGGAGCCAAGTCCTAGGTTTTGGAGTTTTGATATGAGCCTGGCTGGAATTATGGTGTTGAAGGTGGAGCTGTAGACAATGAGTCTGACGTAGGAGTCCTTGTTGTCGAAATGCGCCAAGGATGAGTGTAGGGCGAGAGAGATAGCGTCTGCTGTGTACCGGTTGTGGGGGTATGCGAACTGCAGTGGATCACTGCATTCTGGGAGTATGGAGTTGATGTGTCTCATGACCAAACTCACAAAGCACTTCATAATGACACATGTCAAGGCTACCGGACTATAGTGTTTGAGGCACATTGCCTGGTTCTTGTTTGGTACTGGTTTGATGGTGGTCTTGAAGCAGGTGGATACCTTGGAACGGAGTAGGGAGAGGTTGAATATATCTGTGAACACACCCGCCAGTTGGTCCGCGCAGGATCTGAGTGCATGACCCAGGGACTCAACAGGGACCCGTTGCTATCTGAGGGTTCACTTTCAAGAAGGCCGATCTGACTTCTGAAGCTGTGACAGTAGGTATGGGTGTGTCTGGGACTGCTGGGGCAGTTGAAAACTGTTTAATGGTTTCCTGCTCGAACCGAGCCTAGAATTAATTGAGTTCATGGGGAACAAAGAAAATTACAGCACAGGAACAGGCCCTTCGGCCCTCCCAGCCTGCGCCGATCCAGATCCTTTATCTAAACCTGTCTCCTATTTTCCAAGGTCTACTTCCCTCTGTTCCCGCCCATTCATATACCTGTCTAGGTGCTTCTTAAATGATGCTATCGTGCCCGCCTCTACCACCTCCGCTGGTAAAGCGTTCCAGGCACCCACCACCCTCTGCGTAAAAAACTTTCCACGCACATCTCCCTTAAACTTTCCCCCTCTCACCTTGAAATCGTGACCCCTTGTAACTGACACCCCCACTCTTGGGAAAAGCTTGTTGCTATCCACCCTGTCCATACCTCTCATAATTTTGTAGACCTCAATCAGGTCCCCCCTCAACCTCCGTCTTTCCAACGAAAACAGTCCTAATCTACTCAACCTTTCTTTATAGCTAGCACCCTCCATACCAGGCAGCATCCTGGTGAACCTCCTCTGCACCCTCTCCAAGGCATCCACATCCTTCTGGTAATGTGGCGACCAGAACTGCACGCAGTATTCCAAATGTGGCCGAACCAAAGTCCGATACAACTGTAACATGACCTGCCAACTCTTGTACTCAATACCCCGTCCGATGAAGGCAAGCATGCTGTCTGCCTTCTTGACCGCTCTATCAACCTGCATTGCCACCTTCAGGGTACAATGGACCTGAACTCCCAGATCTTTCTGCACATCAATTTTCCCCAAGACCCTTCCATTGACCATATAGTCCGCTCTTGAATTTGATCTTCCAAAATGCATCACCTCGCATTTGCCTGGGGAGGGGTGCTCTATTGCCTAGGATTCTACTCGGTTTTACTTTGTAGCCCGTTGTATTGTTTAAGTCTTGCCACAACCGACGAGAGTCCCTTGTTGTTAGTCTGTGACTCTAGCTTAGTCTGGTATTGTCTCTTGGGAAATCTGATGGCTTTGCGGACATCGTACCCAGATTCCTTATATAGGCCAGGGTCGCTGTCTTGAATGCCTCAGACCTGGCCTTTAGGGAGTGAATCTCCTGGTTAAACCATGGTTTCCAGTTGGCATGTACTACCTTTGTTGGCTCGTACTCTTCTACACACTTACTGATGAAGTGTTCACACCACTTACTGATCACACCACTGTGATGGTGGTGGCATTCTCGTTTAGAGTCCTAGGCGCTTCTAGCATGGAAACAGGCCCTTCGGCCCAGCTTGTCCATGCCTCCCAGTTTCTATCACTACGCTAGTTCCACCTGCCTGCATTTGGCTGAATCCCTCTATACCCACCCTGCTCATGTAACTGTCAAGCTGCTTTTTAAAGGAAAAAATTGAACCCGCCTCTACCACTGCCTCTGGCAACCCGTTTCAGATGCTCACCACCCTCTGTGTGAAGAAACTTCCCCCTAGAATCTTTTGTATCTCTCTCCTCTCACCTTAAACCTATACCTTCTAGTTCTAGACTCCTCTACCTTAGGGAAAAGATGTTGACTATCTACCTCATCTATGCTTCTCATTATTTTATAGACCTCTATAAGATCACCCCTAAGCCTCCTACGCTCCAGGGAAAAAAGTCCCAGCCTATCCAGCCTCTCCTTATAACTCAGACCATCAAGTCCTGGTAGCATCCTCGTAAACCTCTTCTGCACTCTTTCTAGCGTAACAATATCCTTCCTATAATAGGGTGACCAGAACTGAACACAGTATTCCATGTGCGGTATTTCTTGTACAACTTTAACAAGACGTCCCAACTCCTGTATTCAATATTCTGACCAATAACACCTAGCATGTTGAATGCCTTCTTTACCACTCTGTCCACCTGCAACTCCACCTTCAAGGAGTAATGAACCTGTACTCCTAGATCTCTTTGTTCTGTAACTCTCCCTAACTCCCTACCATTAACTGAGTAGGTCCTGCCCTGATTTGATCTACCAACTGCATCACCTTACATTTATCCAAATTAAACTCAGTCTGCCATTCATCGGCCCACTGGCCCAATTGGTCAAGGTTCTGTTGCAATCTTATAAAGCCTTCTTCACTATCCACAATGCCACCAATCTTGGTGTCATTGGCAAACTTACTAACCATGCCTCCTACATTCTCATCCAAATCATTTTATATATATATAGCAAATAACAGTGAACCCAGCACCAATCCCTGAGGGAAAACCAATCTGGGGTTGTAAGCATGCTTAAGGTCCCCTCCCTACTCATCCAAAAGGCAGAATGCATGTTTGAGATGTTGTCTCTGACACAGAGTTTTCTTTTGTTGGACTTTGTGAATATGGAAGACGGTACATGTCTGGATTGTAATGTGTGTGTGTGTTTCCTGCTTCCCATTTTGGAGGCTGTTTAACACATCCGCTTGTCTAGGCCAGAAACTATTGAGGACAAAGGCTTTAAATTATAATTAAATGTTGCAGGATGGTACACAATTTCTTGGTCCCAGTGGTTATATGCGCTCTCTCTCGATTGAAAAAAAAAATGATTTAATGAATTCTGTTTCAGTTCTGCTACATCGAGGCTAGGAAACACCAGAGGACATTGGGTGGTTCAGTAATAGTTGGGATGCTGACGTTAAACTTTGCTTTATGTAAATCATTCATGAGCACAGATATAATCAGTTGATAATCGTTTTCCAGATAATGGAGACAGACTATTGTATATGCCCTTGGTAAATGTGCCCAGAACCAATACCAATTTGGTTTACCAAGATCAAAACTGACATATTTAATACAGAGGGCATTGCGTTATATTGTCACCTATATGAGTATTGTTGGATGTGCCACCATCAGGTACTTGTCACAATGACGGGAAATTGTGACTGAGTGATAAATACACAAGAAAAATGGCTGCCATGAGTCACCTGAGGTATGAAATTCCAAGTTGACCTTTTCTGGAAGGTTACTATGCAGATTTCCCTGCGGACATGCCTTGACATGGAATTTCACACCTGGGGGTGTCAAGGTCCACTTCAAAAAAGCCTATTGAAAGGAATGGATGTGTTATGCCTATCTTTATGAGTTTAGCCACTCACGTGGAGACTGAGTCCATCAATACAATGGGAACTGCTAGCCGATCAGAATGTACAACGCACCTCACCCCCATCCCCCCAAGGAAGGATGAAAGAACCCCGTCTCCTGCCTGTTTTCACTATCTTGAAATGTGTCAAACATTTCTGAGGTTAAACATCGAAATATGATTACTTGTTCGACAACAATGACTACAGCAGACCTGGTAATCAAATTCCTCTGGAAAATACAGCAAGCCGGAGTTTAGGACATAGGTTTGCCGAGTAGAGGCAGAGGGATCTGGAGAAGCTACTAATGAAGGAGTGAGGAACCTTGCTCTCTCTCTCAGGTTAGTAAAGCCCTTACTCTATTGTCTAAAAATCCAGTAAAAAAAGATATTGAATGTCCATCGGAAAGAACCTCAGGATAAAAGCATTGATTCCTGGAAGATGGATTACGGAATAACAAAATGGAAATTGTCTTCAGACAATGTAGTTACTTGGACAATGGCTGCAACATTCAACAATCCGCGCCTCAAGGAAAAGTAAAAGACTTAACAATATATTCTGTTAACTTTTCATTTGGAGTTAAACTCTTCTTCTGATATTTGTGTGTGCGTACCCTCATGTGTTTTATTATTTTTTTTCTCAGGTTTAGTGGCTTCATAAACTTGCTCTCTCTTTGACTTCGTTAACCTTGGTGATTAGCTCCTTATTGTTCACCGTATAGGGAGTGCAAAAATAAACCTGATTTTTAAAAAGGCATCCACATGATCGTAATATACTCCATATTGAATCTGAAATGGAATTCACAGGGGAATTCTTTTGCTCATCTCCAAAGAGTGATCTTTTTGAGTAAGATTTTCCAATTAGCACCCAAGTGGGGGGATGCCCTCTGTTGTCAACTTGTGCAAAATGGGTATAATAACCCGACTGATTTCCCCCCCACCTTGGGGTTCGTGGAATACAAGCTTCTCACCTGAGAGGCAGAATCAAACAGTGGGGCTCGTTGTTCTTTAGGGTTTTGGCCAAGGTTGGCATCATGACCAGTACAGGCTTGGAGGGCCGAAGGGCCTGTTGCTGTGCTGTATTGTTCTTTGTTAAAACCCCATCAAGAAAGGGCAGGAAGGGAACCGACATCTTCAGATGGTCCCAGCTGGTCTAACTGTACGCCCCATCACTTTGCACTGACTTGTTGAATAGACCTTTTGATTTGAATCTTTCTCGGGACTCCTGGGAGAAGAAGAAGTGGTAACATTTATATAGAACCTTCCGTAATCTCAGGACAACCTGAATCACACTACAGCCAAAAATATACTCGCAAAGTGTAGTCACTGCTGTAAATTTGTAAGGACTTGAATCCAGCACAAACATCGAGACCAATGGTCCAGTGCAGGACTGAGGGAATGCTGCACTGCCGGAGGTGTTGCCTTTTGGATGAGATGCAAGGTGGATGGAAAGACTACTTCAGAGGAGCAGTGGATTATTCCCCTGCCTCCCCCCCCCCCCCCCCCCCCCCCACCACTCCGGGTCCTCATTAATTTTTAATTATTCAGCATCACAAACAGCCTCCCGTAACAGCCTCCCCGAACAGGCGCCGGAATGTGGCGACTAGGGGCTTTTCACAGTAACTTCATTTGAAGCCTACTCGTGACAATAAACTTTCATTTTTCATTTCAAGTGCGTAGCTTTGTGGCGGTGGAACACTTTGCGATGTCTGGTGGTCATGAAAATGCTAACATTTCTTTCTTTAACTTTTTACGTTGGTAAGGGGATAATGTACGTTCCCAAATTCTTTGAATTGGTTCAACTAGTGAGAATGAAGGGACATAGACCTCGTTATGGCACAGAAAGAGGCCATTCAGCCCCCTGTGTCTGCGCCAGCTGACAAAAATTGCACGGGTAGTTGTCAGAAGGTGATCCTTTTTGCAATGCATCGTAAATGTTTGGGTTACGTTGCTGGCTCAAGCAGTGGTAGTTAATTTTCTGAAAACATTCAGAGGCGAGTTATTGGAAGGGTTTTAAAGATGGATGAGATATTGGGCAACGTACTGTGTGGGCCATCTGTCTCCTGGAATCTGTTTTTGGCCAATTTCGAGATAGTAGTGAGATTTCTCTGAATTATTTTCATCCCTGAGCTGGCCTAAGGTACTTATAAGCAACATCAGTTCTGTCTTTTACAGATGATTACATGGTTGGTGGGCGGTGGACATGGGACGTCATGTTGCCCAGTGTAAACAGGGAAAAATGGAATCAGCTTGAATGTAACAGCAGGTCGTTTTAGTCCATCCCTTTAGTATGTTTCTAAGCTAGGTAGTCAACTGATCTATTGTCTAAATATCAATCGCAGTCTGTGAATCAATCAAACTGGGCTGGAAGAAACAGAATCATCAGGAAAAATGAAGACATAGTAGCATTTTGTGAATAGTTTAAAAAAATAATTTGCAATAAAAGTGTGAAGTAAAACTTGGGTTTTCTTTTGGCAATTTCAATATCCTGCCCATATGGGTTGGTGTTTAGCGAGGACCGTGGGAAATTGTTTGTGCTCGAGCTCCCTGTATTTCTAATAGTAAAATCCACACTCCTTACCTGCACTTCGTTCTCATCATCATACAAACATCTTGGACCAGATTTTCTGTTCCCCCAACAGTATGTTTATTGGCGGCGTGTCGTTTGTTGGTGGCGGAATTCTATAATCCCGCCGCTTGCTGATGGAATTTCCCATTGACGCCACCGGGAAACCCACGGGCAGGTGTGCGTTACCAGCGGGAAAAGTGAATCGCAGCAGCTGGAGAATTCTGGCCCTTACCTGTCACAAAATCATCAACACATTTTCACAGAATCATTGACTTTACAGTGCAGGAGGAGGTCATTCGGCCCATTGAGTCTGCACCGGCCCTTGGAAAGAGCACTCCTCCACCTTAACCCAGTAAACCTACCTAACCTTTTGGTCGCAAAGGGGCAATTTAGCATGGCCAATCCACCTAACCTGCACATCTTTGGACTGTGGGAGGAAACCGGGAGCACCCGGAGGAAACCCACGCAGACCCGGGGAGAACATGCAGACTCCGCACAGACAGTGACCCGAGGACGGAATGGAGCCCGGGTCCCTGGAGCTGTGAGGCAGCAGTGCTAACCGTTGTGTTACCGTGCCACCCACATTTATCATGGTGTTGACCAACGCAAACCATTATTCCTCCAGAGGAATTGCTCCTCTTTCAAGAACAACCTGGCCTGATTTCTCATTGTACACGGAGGGAAAGGCTTAACCACAGCAATTAAGCAGCATGTTATCAGCAGCAAAATAGATCTATGCAGCTAAATCTGTAAAGATCCAAAAGAGCGAAGGTACCAAGTGTTGATCTGCAGCCCTTTCTCCAGCCTAAGTCCGAACATGTTCTAATGGGGCACAAAACCTGTCCCCCCTCAAAGCTCACCTTTAATTTTTATTCTTTAAGCCAATACACAGAAGATGCCAGCTCTTCAAAAGACCCTCAATCAATACCTCAGCCACTGTGCCATTGTGGAGAAACCTGACTGCACAGAATCCCACTCACCCTTCAACCAAGCCAGCCACTTGTCCCTATTTCTGGAACATTGCCTGCATGCCTCTCTGCGGAGGTTGTGTGTGTGTGAGAACCATATTAAGCTGCATGATTGGCTTATTAATTATGTAGACACCATCATATAAGAGACACTGTGTGGAAAAGGTTGCAGCAAATGTGTAATAACATTTATAAAACTGTGCAGCATATGTAAACACTACATCGTGCATTTTTAAAAGTTGATCATTCATTTATATACCGTAAAACATCTCGCAGTGAAGCCAGCTGTCATGAGCTGCGATGTAAAATGGCTTATTCAGTGTCCCCCAGTGATGGACAATAGACATCTTTCACTCTAGGGCAATATTTAAATAACATCTATCATAATAAGGCTATAAATCTAGATTGCTGATATCACAGTATTCCATCACTACACTCTCAGTAATTGCTTAATTTTATCTTTGTACTAATTAGGAATTATAATCAGAGACTTGAAAGTTCATAATGACACTCTTGTCTCTTCTGTGTGTTCTGTACAGAATACATGGAGGGGACAAGGCTGAGAGAATCAGGATTAAGTAATGACTTCTCTTGTCAGCAACATGATAACCAGCACCAGTAAAATATATCTGATCCTAATCTGCGACGAAATTAACTGTCAGGCCCAGTAAATTCCCTTGAAGTTGCAGTGGGACCAATTTGACAATTGTTCTGCTCCAGTGCAATGGATTTAGGAAAACACTGTGTCAAGAAAAATGGAATTGTTTACTTTGCCGAGTCTGTGGATGTGTTTTTTTTGTTCCCAGAACATGTAAAAATCTCCATACTGCCACCAGGGGACTGTCAGGCTCCACTATACCAGGACGTAGGAGATCATTCCACTCGCACTTTCCAAAGCGATTGCAATCACATGCCCAGCTTTCTAATTGAAGGATGATACACTGTCAGAGAATAAAATACAATTGTGTCTTTAAGTCCCGTTGAATGGTGGCTTGAAACGTGTGCTCCAGAATAAGGGCTTCTTCATAAAAATGAGTGATTTATCTGCAAATAGCAACAACTGAATTCAATTTATGTTAACTAAAACATGGCAAATGCTGCTTTTGCAGACTTTGACATGTAAGTAAAAATTGATCTCTGTTTAATGAATAATGCAAACACATTTTCTCCTCAATGCATAATGTGCCCGTGGCCTCTGCGTGTATGCATATCGAGGAATCGCCACAATGCTTGTTCAGGGCACCTGACTAACTACCCAAATATTTAGCTCTTTAATAAGCTCCAAAAATAACTGATGTAAAATAAAAGTTCACAGCACCATTTTCCACCTGACCAGATGCCAAAAATGTGTACAGTGCAGGGATTATGCACTGCTTAACAAATGGAAAATAACATCTAATCTGGTGTTCGCCACTGAGAATTGGAGGAAACTGCGATCGTAGCAAAAACAGAATCTACCAGATGCCCTGCTCATACGGTGTCTGAGGTGATTTGCCCTGGATTAACTTTCTGCTAGCCCCATTTTAAACCTGCATTCTAACATTGATGAGCAAGGTGCTGTTTGCATTGTGTCACTGCTATTGTGTCACATGTTACCCGGTTACACAAACTTACCGATTTCAAGTGCACATAATTGTGCCTGACCTCATAATGCTATTTTGATCATTATAAAACCAGTCACAAATGAGGCCAAAACTGCCCCTTCGCCCTTGGCATTGTGCCATGTGTGAGTTTGGACGAACACCTGAAGTAAGGTGTGTCAGCCCAGTCAGGCGGGCCTGAAATTTCTGCTGCATTAATGGCCAATGGAGAAATTCTCTCCACTGTAATAGGGGCCGGGATTCTCCCCTACCCGGCGTGTCGGAGTGGCGTGAACCACTCTGGCGTCGGACCGCCCCAAAGGTGCGGAATTCTCCGCACCTTTAGGGGCCAAGCCCTCACATTGAGGGCTAGGCCCGTGCTGGAGTGGATCCCACTCTGCCGGCTGGCGTGAATGGCCTTTGGAGCCACGCCAACCGAGGCCGAAAGGACTTTCCCGGCCGGCGTAAGTCCGCGCATGCGCCGGAGCGTCAGCGGCTGCTGACGCCATACCGGCACATGGGGAGGGGGTCTCCTCCGCCTCCACCATGGTGAAGAAAAAGAGTGCCCCCACGGCACAGGCCCACCCGCCGATCGGTGGGGCCCGATCGCGGGCCAGGCCATCACGGGGTCAGATAGCCCCGTGCCCCCCCCCCCAACCAGGACCCCGGAGCCCGCCCGCGCCGCCAATCCCGCCGGTCAGGTAGATGTTTTGATTCCCGGCGGCGGGAGAGGCCTGTCAGCGGCGGGACTTCGGCCCATCGCGGGCCGGAGAATCGCCGCGGGGGGCCCGCCGACCGGTGCGGCGCGATTCCCGCCCCCGCCGAATCTCGGGGGCGGAGAATTCGGGGCACGGCGGGGGCGGGATTGACGCCGGCCTCGGGCGATCCCGCCCATGGTCTCCATGATGTGGAGATGCCAGCGTTGGACTGGGGTGAGCACAGTAAGAAGTCTTACAACACCAGGTTAAAGTCCAACAGGTTTGTTTCAAACACTAGCTTTCGGAGCGCAGCTCCTTCCTCAGGTGAATGAAGAAGTATAAGATAAACATACCTCTTCATTCACCTGAGGAAGGAGCTTGTCTCCGAAAGCTAGTGTTTGAAACAAACCTGTTGGACTTTAACCTGGTGTTGTAAGACTTCTTACTGTAATATGGTCTGGCACTGACTCCACCTGATTTTCTGTGTCTGGGTTATTTCGTGTTGCTGGGACAATGTGAATGGGAATTCAGATTGTGCAATCTGCAAGAAATTCCAGACAAATTGGAAGACAGAAGGAGAAAACAATTGCATTTGTGTAATGCCTTTCACAACCTCATGATATCCCAATGTGCTTTGCAGCCAATCAAGGACTTTGCCAAGTGTAGTCGCACCAAAGGTGAGGATTCACCCACCTTTAGCAGAGGGGGAGTGGGGCGGCCAGCCAGCCTACACCGATTTTGGGGCGCCCCCACCCCATTCCATAGACAGGCCCCCTCCCCTTCTCCCACACAACGGAAATGGTGACCAACCGCTGACAAGTTGAGCACTCCAACCCTTCAACAAAGAGGGGTGTCCTCAACCCCACCACTATTTATATGGGTGGACAAGACTTCGAGGATTCGTAAGGCAGCCCTTCAAAGGGATGGACAGCCTGGCATTACCCAACCTGATATTCTATTACTGGGCAGCTAATTTAGAAGAAGGTGTTGGGTTGGTGTAATCGGGGGGGGGGGGCGGGGATATGTGGGTGTAGTGGGTAGCACTGTTGCTTCACAGCACCAGGGTCCCAGGTTCAATTCCTGGCCTGGGTCACTGTCTGCGCGGAGTCTGCGTTCTCCCCGTGTCTGCGTGGGTTTCCTCCGGGTGCTCCTGTTTCCTCTCACAAGTCCCGAAAGATGTGCTGTTAGGTGAATTGGAGATTCTGAATTCTCCCTCTGTGTACCCGAACAGGAGCCGGAATGTGGCGACTAGGGGCTTTTCACAGTAACTTCATTGCAGTGTTAATGTAAGCTGACTTATGACAATTAAAATTTTAAAAATTACAAATAACGGGTCAAGTGGAGCAGTTCAAAGTGGCCAGGCTGCACCCACTACTCATGCAGGCTGAAAAATGAAATTCGCCGCCGCACCCCACACCGAGTGAAACTGACCGCTCCTGTCGGTCAGAGGACTTCAAAGGCATCTTCCCACACCTGCAGTTTCTGAGAGGACGAGGAACCCCTTCTGCAGAATGGAGTGCTGCTGCGATTTGGAAGCATTCCACGTATCCAGGGACATGGAGGTTAAAGCGACCAGGCCTGACAAAGCTTTCACAGCGCACGGACAAGAACGTAGATTTTGATCAGACAGCTGCCTCAAGTCACCATGGCAAGAGCGTTCTTCAGGTTTCCCAGGGCTAGAAGGGGCATTCCAGCCACGAGACCCCCCATCCCGGGGAGATTTCTGAGGTCAACTACTTGCCCCAGCCCGAGCCCGCCCAGGACCCTCCACTGGACCCTCCCTCTGCAGCCTGGCAGTGGCAGAGGGGCACATAGGCATTGGACTTACCTCTTTGACCTCGGTGTCCAATGCACCAGGTCCATGCTTATCAGGACCTGCACTAAATTCTGCCCAATGCAGTTCCTCCTGGGTGGTGGGCGGGGGGGGAAAGGGGCGGTGCAGGGGGAACATCGCAGGAGGGTGGGTGGGGGAGGAGCGGTGCATGGGGAGCATCGCACGGGGGCTTTGAAGCGGGTTTCGAACCCGCTAATGACAAAGTGAAAAAGTGGTTTTGCAGAGTAATCGGGCGGGGCGCCTGTTGGCAGGTGGGGTGGGACCACAGACTCGTCATGAGTCTGACGCTGGGTTCAAATCCCCAATTTTGGGCCGACGCGCTGTTCTCCATCCGATTGCGAACTCCGATTTTTACGGGTGGGCCTGGAGAATCCCAGCCATTCTCTCCAGCTTCACCGAGTCATCGCAAGCTCTTTCCTAGCCCAGGCTACTACCCCAATTTGAACTCAGCATAGATTCAGAATCAGACAATGGGGCTCGCGCTCTGCCTTAACACCTGTTTGAGGATCCCTTTACCCACTGCATATTTATTTTGTAATTAAAGCAGAAAATGCTGGAAAAGCTCAACAGGTCGGGCAGCATCTGTGGAGAGAGAAACAGAGTTAATGTTCTGAGTCCGTGTGGCTCTTCTTCAGAGCTAAAGAGAGGGAAAAATGCGATGGATTTTTGTTCAAGAGGAGGTGGAGAAGCTGGTGCAGAGTGCAAAGTCAATGATAGGTGGGAGCTAGGAGAGATTGCAACCAAGATGTAGAAGGCACGAGACAGAGGAAGTGTTAATGGCAATGTGAAGGCTAAGGAAGGTGTTGATGGTGACATAAAGGCAAGATAGCAGATAGGGAGCAACTTTAATTTGTAAGATGGGCAGTGCATGTCATCAATCAGCTACAAATAATGGCTTCTCCTTAAAACCATAAGAACACAAGCCAAGGTGACGCCATTCAATCAACATCACACTATTCTGGACTGCTCTATTTTCTTTATCGTTTCATGATACGTAGGATCACTGGTACAGATTTAATGACAATTAGTGGGATAGTTTGATGGTCACCATTACAGGAATTAGCTTTCGATTCCAGATCTTTTTAATTGAATTTAAATTTGCACCAGCTGCTGTGGGGGATGGGGGGTTGGGGGGGGGGGGGGGGGGGGGGGGGATTCAAACACACGCCCCCAGAAGATTAGCCGACGTCTTGGGATCACTAGAGCAGTGACATTAAACTCTGCCACCATCTCACCTCCCCGCAAATCTTGGACAGGCTACAGCGTAGTCCCCAAACTCAAAACCGAAATAATAGAACATAGAACATAGAACATAGAACAGTACAGCACAGAACAGGCCCTTCAGCCCTCGATGTTGTGCCGAGCAATGATCACCCTACTCAAACCCACGTATCCACCCTATACCCGTAACTCAGCAACCCCCCCTTAACCTTACTTTTTTAGGACACTACGGGCAATTTAGCATGGCCAATCCACCTAACCCGCACATCTTTGGACTGTGGGAGGAAACCGGAGCACCCGGAGGAAACCCACGCACACACGGGGAGGACGTGCAGACTCCACACAGACAGTGACCCAGCCGGGAACCGAACCTGGGACCCTGGAGCTGTGAAGCATTTATGCTAACCACCATGCTACCGTGCTGCCCGATGTCACCATCAAAACAGCGTTGTGGTCAGACCCGCTGGTCATGGGCTGCCAACGCCTGATGGGACAGTGAGGGGTACCCACAACAGTGCTTCACTTGTCGCCCGGGCCAGGTGACACAAGCAACCTGAACCAGTGCCTTGCATATTGCCCCAATTGAGTAAGACTACTTCATGCAGTTAAACTGCATCAGGGCTCCCAAAATAGCCCCAATAAGAATAATGTTCTAAGTTAACGGTCACCCCTTGCACTTGGAAATCTATTGGGGACTTGCATAAGCTCCGTCTGCGGAACCAGAACCTGGATATGAAGGATACCATCCGGCCCCATGCGCCCTGCTCAAGAAGGTGGATGATGAACTGAGCCAGCTAGAAAACTTAGGCATCATATGCCCAGTCCAGTTCGCAGACGGGCAAAGCCAGTGGTCCCCAGGACAAGTCCGTTCACCTGTGTGGCTATTTCAAAATGACAGGGCCTCCCGCTTGGCGAGGTAACGCAAACTTTATTCCACCAAGATTGTGAGGGAGTGAATATTGACACTAGGTCAGGAGGCTGGGTGGCTCTAGAGAGTCTCCCACATCAGGGCCCAAACAATAGGAAACGGAATCTCCTGACTGCAGCCGGATTATTTTTATGCATGAGTTGTATAATATAAATGGATAATTTCTCCAGCAAATTGCGGGCTAGTTACGCAATAGATATAGGGCGCGATTCAGCGACTCCGTTGCGCCTGGCGCGGTGAATTTTGCCAGAGCCCCAATCGAGCTCTGCGCCGAGGCCGGGCCAATCGCGAGTCGCCTGACTCGCTCCCCCCCCCCCCCCCCCGCCCCCCCCCCCCCCCCCCACCCCCGCCGCGATTTGGATCTCACCTTCGCTGGATCGCCCTATCAAGGTCTGCAGATCTAAATGAGCTTAATGGGTTGTTTAAATACCCGGACGCCGGATTCACCTGCCCCCCCCCCCCCCCCCCCCCCGGACTCAATGGCCGCGCCTGGGAGACCTCGCGAGGGCACCATTTGGACTGGTCCACACAAACGTGGATCTGTGGGTTCTCTCAGGCCACAGGAAACCCCCGGGAGATCGGGGACAGGCCAGGGCGGTACCCAGGCACACCCCTGGCATCTGGGCACCTTGGCACTGCCAGGGGAGTTGCCAGGGAGCCTGGCTGGCACTGCCAAGATGCCTGTGTGCCAGGTTGGCACTGCCAGGGGTCGGACCCAGGGGGGCTTAGCCACTTGGAGGGAGGGTGAGGGGGAGGAGGGGTTCTTAGGGGATTCCCCCAGGTTGGGGAGTGAGGGGAGGGTCGATAAAGCAGTGGGGAGCGTGGAAGGGGAGGGGGGGAGGAGTGCGGGGCCTGGAGGGGGGGGTGAAGATCGGGATTGCCGATCAAAATGGCATCCCAATCTATGCACGGGCGTTCTTGCTGGCAGCTGGAAATCGCTGTAAGTGCGCCTTTGGCAGAGAGAAACTCCACAAGGCCAAAAGAAATGTCAAAGTGCCATTGATTGGTGGGCGTTTTGTGGCACTGCAGCCGCCAAAAAAACACCCCGCTAAACACGCCCCACAGCGGACTGAAGTCCACTGAATTGTGCCCAACAAAATTCCTTCGACAAAAGGCAGTGTTTTTTAAAAATGTATTAATTCATGAGCTGTGGGTGCCACTGGCTAGGCCAGCATTTGTTGTCCATCCCTAATAGCCCTTGCAAGGTGATGATGAGCCTTCTTCCTGAATCACTGCAGATCCACAGTGCTGTTAGGGAGATCCAGGGTTATGGCCCAGCGACAGTGAAGACGCGGTGGTTTAGTTCCAAGTCAGGATGGTGAGTGGCTTGGCCGGGGTGGGGGGGTGCTGCAGGGGATGGTGTTTGCATGCTCCTGCTGCCCTTGTCCTGGGGGACAGTTGCATCGTACAAATGATGCCTGAGACCGTTCCCAATCACTTGCTGCCGTGCATTTCCCAGGAGTGATTGATGGGCGGAATGCCTAATCATCTTCAATCTGCAGCGTTACCATAGACAGCTGAGGTATTATTCAGCAGGATAAACACAACTAGGATATTATTCCAAATCTATAATCCGGTCTCCATCAGACAATAACATTGTTGACAGTCACAAACATCTCACATGTCAGTTTTGAATGGTTTTAAATGCCATTTGAACTCTTGGATAAGATTACAGGCCTGTCAGTTACTCCTGGAGAACTATTACGCTTTATCGATTTTTACAGATGAAATATCAATCTTGTAAGTAGTCAGGTTTGCTGGCCACACCCACATGATAAACATCTGTTCAAAAGAGGATTTGTTTCTCAGAAAATATCATTCTCATTTGCTTGATCTGTTGTCAAAATATTGCCCGCGTCTGTGCTCCGTTTAATGTGTTTCTTTATGAAGTTTGTCGCCGGCTTATTTTGATGTGATGTGACAGCAGCCATTTTAAGCCTGCGAATGATGTCGCAGCAGTGTTCCCCGGTGGGTTCGAGTGTGGGTTTGCGCCTTCTGATCTCCGACGGGGGGGGGGGGGGGGGCGGTGAGGAGGTGGTGAGGGGTGGGGGTAGAGACTGAGCTAGACTTCAGTGGGAGGGGAGATTATTCTATTGGGGGATAACTGTGGAGGCAACAAAAAACCTCAAGGATTTTGAAAGGAAACCTGCAGAGTGGTGTTGCAAATACCCGAGTTGATATCAGAGTACACTCCAGATCAGGGGCAGGGATTCTCCGACCCCCCCGCCGGGTCGGAGAAACGGCGGGGGCCAGCGTCAATCCCGCCCCCGCCGTGTCCCGAATTTTCCGCCACCAGAGATTCGGCGGGGGCAGGAATCGCGCCGGTCGGCGGTGTTCCCCCCCCCCTCCCGGCGATTTTCCGGCCCACAATGAGCCGAAGTCCCGCCGCTGTCAACCCTTTCCCGCCGGCGTGGATCAAACCACCTACCTTACCGGCGGGAGCAGGCGGCGCGGGTGGGCTCCGGAGTCCTTGGGGGAGGGGGGGGGCGTGGGGCGATCTGGCTCCGGGGGGTGCCCCCATGGTGGCCTGGCCCGGGGCCCACCGATCGGCGGACATGCCTGTGCCATGGGGACACTCTTTTCCTTCCGCCTTCACCATGGTCTTCACCATGGCGGAGGCGGAAGTGACCCCCTCCCCTGCGCATGCGCGGGGATGACATCAGCAGGCGCTGACGCTCCGGTGCATGCGAGGACTTACGTCGGCCGGCGAAGTCCTTTCGTCCCCGACTGGCATGGCGCCAAAGGCCGTCTATGCCAGCCGGTGGAGCGCCAACCACTCCGGCGTGGGCCTAACCCCTCAAGGTGAGGGCCTGGCCCCTAAAGGTGCGGAAGTCTCCGCACCTTTGGGGTGGCCCGACGCCGGAGTGGTTCACACCACTCCATCACACCGGGACCCCCCGCCCCAGCGAGTAGGGGAGAATCCTGGCCCAGGAGTGGAATGTTTTTTTAAAAATTCAGTTCTTGTGTCACTGTCCAACCAGCATTTATTGCCCATCCCTAATTGTCCTTGAGAGAATGGTGGTGAGCTGCCTTCTTGAATCTCTGCGGTCCTTAATGTGTAGGTACACCCGCAGTGCTGTTAGGAAGGGAGTTGTGGAATAAGATGGACATTGTTATAGTCTGGGAGGCAGTTTCCGATGGCTGTGGCCTCAGAAGTTTGACATTCTGGAGCGGCATTGGTAAGTGTGCGGAAACGGAAAGCTCAGTTGGCTGACATGAGGACCCAGGGGGACCAGCAATTCCTGCACCTTCTCAGCCCACTTTACCCCTGTAGAGACTGTCATGTCGGATTGTGATTCCTGGGCCACATCAGACGATGTTCAACCCAGAGTTGACCAGCAAGAAGCAAATCATCATCTCACAAGACTAAAGAGATCATGGGCAGAACGGTAGCACAATGGCTAGCACTGTGGCTTCACAGCGCCAGGGTCCCGGGTTCGATTCCCCGCTGGGTCACTGTCTGTGCAGAGTCTGCACGTTCTCCCTGTGTCTGTGTGGGTTTCCTCCGGGTGCTCTGGTTTCCTCCCACAGTCCAAAGACGTGCAGGTTAGATGGATTGGCCATGATAAATTGCCCTTAGTGACCAAAAAAGGTTAGGAGGGGTTATTGGGTTAGAGGGATAGGGTGGAAGTGAGGACTTAAGTGGATCGGTGCAGACTCGATGGGCTGAATAGCTTCCTTCTGCACTGTATGTTCGATGTTCTATGAGTTTGACCCGACGACGGTGGAGGAATGGCGAAGGAATAATTCCAAATCAGGGTGGCGAATGACTCGCAGGGGATCTTGCAGGATGGTGGTGCCTTGTGCCTGTTGGCCTTGACTTGTAGGTGGTAGTGGTCGCGGGTTTTAAAGGTGCTGTCAAAGGAACGTTGGTGAGTTGCTCCGGTGCATCTTGTAGATGGGAAGATGGCATTGAAGATGAGGCAGGCGGATGGAGCTCTGGCACAGATTGGCTGCGATTTAACTGAATACGCTCGAAGGGCAGAATGGTCTACTCCTGTCCCTTTGTCCCTCACAGTAAAAGAGGATCGGGAAAAAAAGGAGAAAATAAAAAGACACAAGTAAAGATTTTCATTACGTGTGCTGATGAAAATCAATGAAACAAGAAAGAAGACTGCCGAACAGATGGAAGATTTCTCAGTGAAGGAATGGCAATATCATTCCGAATCCTCACCATCTTTCTCCCCCATCACCTTGCTTTTTTTTTTCAAGTTATTGGCTCTTTACTATGTTACTGCATGCGTCTGCTTCATTCTAATCTGCTCAATTGGCCTCTATTTGTGCATAAACATTCACAGTGAGTGGCCTCACTTAACCACTGCACACCCTCCCTCCCTCCTACCCCACAGACAGACACGGGCGCTCACTAAGGAACACACAGTTACCCATGTGCACACACACGGATATACGCACACACATATACAGATGCATAAACACACACACAGACTCACACTAAGGAACACAAAGTTACCCATGCAGACACACAATATGGACAGACACACATATCTACAGGCATACACATACACACACACACATACACATAAAGACAGGCAAACACACACAAATATATATACAGCCATACACACACACATATATTTGTGGGCATATACACACACAAAAACACACACGGACCCACATACAGACGAACGCACACACGCATTTACAGAGACACACACACACATGGGCAGGCATACACGCACACATACATGCAGACATATATATGGGCATATACATACATACACACACACACGGACCCACATACAGACACACACACGCACACACATTTACGGAGACAGACACAAAGGGGCATACACATACACACGGGCAGGCATACATACACACACATATATACAGACACGTACACATACACACACATATATACGGACACATGCACATACACACACATATATACGGACACGTACACACACACAGTGGATGTCTTTGTATGAGGAATGGGAACATATCAGGATGAGGCCATTTATCCCCTCAAACCTTTTACATTTTTCAGTGAATTCAGTGATCTGCAACCTAACTCCATAATTGGCCCATAACCCGAACTACCTTTGGTTAACAAAAATCTAACAATCTCAGATTTCAAATTAACAGTTGGCATGGCATCATTTGTGGAAGAGAGTTCCAAATTTCTACTCTTTGCATGTCAAAGTCTTTCCCACGTTATTGCTGAAAGGCCTGACTCGAAACCTCAGGATAGGTGCCCGAGCCCGAACTCCCTTGCCTGATTCCCTCCTCACTAACTCAAGGCTGTCCAGACTGGCTGCTGTATATTTAATGCCACTTTAACCGAGACGAGTTGATTTGGCTTTGATCCAAGATCCAGTTTTCCAGCTTCCTGGACCAGCTTTACGCTGCAAAAATTTACAGGCCCATCGGAGGAGTCAGTGTTGCCGCCTCAGAGTCAACCGTGCAGATAATGGCCAGCGAACCATCCAGACTTGTCTCTATCTCGGTAATTCATACTGGGAGTACGTATTCCTTTCAAAATGAAAGAGGAATAATACATGGCCTGTCAATTTAATCTCTTTTATTCAACTTGTGACAAAGACTTGGACGGCTCATTCTTGGCAATCATCTTTGTTTCCTGTCACTCATGAAACGGAAAACACTGGAGACCATCGAGAAGGATCAGGAAAACAACTTTGTCAGGCATTTTCAAATTCCCCTGTGTCTGGAAGCCGGGAATTGGGAATCACTGAAGGTATCAACACATTCCCAGGAACACCTGATGTTATTAATACACTACCAGGGACCTGCTGCAGGTATTGGCAAACTGTTGAGATTCTTTTCTCAACTTCCTAAATAATAATAATCTTTATTAGTGTCACAAGTAGTCTCACATTAACGCTGCAATGAAGTTACTGTGAAAATCCCCTAGTCGCCACACTCCGGCGCCTGTTCGGGTACACTGAGGGAGAATTCAGAATGTCCAATTCACCTAACAAGCACGTCTTTCGGGACTTGTGGGAGGAAACCGGAGCACCCGGAGGAAACCCACGCAGACACGGGGAGAACGTGCAGACTCTGCACAGGCAGTGACCCAAGCCGGGATTCGAACCTGGGACCCTGGCGCTGTGAAGCAACGGTGCCAACCACAGTGCTACCGTGCCGCCTCAGGAAGGCATGCTCTCATTGCAGGTTACACTCCTTAGCACATGGCAATAGAAATTACATTTAGTCCTTTGGTTGTACAGAATTGTATATTACTAAATAAAAAGAGAATTTTTCTGTCATAGCTTTTGACACTCATCAGGATATTCGCCAGAACCCAATGTAAGGGAGAGCAACAAATTTAAACATATGAGGAGGGAGTGCTGATTTGTTGACAAGTAGACTCTGATTGGTAGTGCCATTGCCATGGAGAATGCATCAGTTGATGCTGACTGACAGTTAACTGCCAAGCATTGTTCAAAAGTTCAACCAGGCAGCTGGACTCTGATTGGTCAAAGTATTGCCCCGAGGAATGAACCAGTGAATGGCTGTCACTTATTTTGTTTCGCTGAAACAGGTGCAATTTGTGTACATGTTCTTTCTGTCTGCTAAGAAGGGGGCCCCGTCCCTTCACATACATAGCTTCCATGTCAGGAAGGCAACAAATTAAGAAATTTTGAAGATCGAATGCAGAAACCTGACAATCTTGCAGATCTAGGATCCACGGATTCCAATTTAGTTTTTCAGCCGGAATGCAGGAGACTTCAGGCGGATGATTAGAATATTGAACATCAAACATCGACCCCCCCCCCAGCAGCCTCTTGACCCTGCTTCACCATTCAATCAAATCATACTTGATCTGAAAGACTCCATCTACTTCCCTTTCCCTTAACATATTTACCCAACAAAATAAATCTATCAATCCCAGCCTTGAAGGCTTCATTTGACCAACAGCATCATAACATTTTGTGGGGCGAGTTCCAGATTTCCAGTGGACTTTTGTGTGGAAGAGGTACATTCCTAATTCAGTCCTAAACGGCCTAGCTCTAGTTTTAAGATCTTGCCCCATATGTTGGGTTCTCTGAGGAGGAAATCATTTTTCAATATCTTACCTATTGAATCCCTTTATCATTTTAAAGACCTCAGTTGAAGCACTCGCCAACTTTCTAAGTTCAAGCAAAAACGCACCAAATGTATTCATCCTGTCTTTCATTTAAGACTTAAACCTTTGCATCGTTCCAGCGAATCTATGCAGTACACAAGGAGTACACAATACCCTTGCTGAGGTGGAGTGTCGAAAAGTGAACAGAGTGAGCGGGCTGGGGCGGGTGGTGGTGGGGGGGTTGCATGTCGGTGGGGGGGGGGGGGGGGGGGGGGGGGGGGGGGGGGGGGGGTGAAGTTCTGGTGATAGGATCTGACAACAACAAAACATCACTTTCCCACTTTTGTATTCAAACCTCTTTTGAGATAAAGGTACCAGTGATGAAACTGGTACTCTGGGTCAAGCTCCACCTGTAGGTGTGCGTGGCTCATGTCTAAATTTGTATATGAACAGCCACCTGCCAACCAAGCATATAGTTGCTTGACCCGAGGCTTCAGGTAACAGCCTAATCATGCCATCCCTTTAATACCTGTGTACTGAGTTTTAATGTATCTGGACGCCCCAAATCCCTTTGTTTTGCCGACAGCTCTGGCTTTAATTTCCAAACCCAGAGCAGATGAACTGCACTCCTTCAGGTCGAATTCCGTCTCCCATTGATTCGCCCAATCATAGGTATAAATCATAGAATCCTTCCGTGCCGAAGGAGGCTATTCGGCCCACCCAAGTCTGCACTAACCCTCTGAAAGAGCAACCCCACCTAATATTTTGGACACTGAGAGGAAATTTATCATGGCCAATCCGCCTAACCTGCACATCTTTGGACTGTGGGAGGAAACCGGAGCACCCGGAGGAAACCCACACAGGCATGAGGAGAACATGCAGACTCCACCCAGACAGTGGCCCAAGGCTGGAATTGAACCCAGGTCCTTGGCGCAAGTGAGGCAACAGTGCTAACCACTGTGCCACCGTGCTGCCCCTGTCCAATCTGCCAATGCGTCCCCTTTGTAACTTCCTGCTCCCCACTGCAAAACTTGTCCTTTTATTTAAAAATAGTGTTACTGCCCTTCTCCCCGGGTGCTATATATGAGCAACTTAAGTTAAGTCAAGCTTTTTCAATAATTCCAACTTCTTGCACTCCCCAGGCAATCTCAGGGGCTACTTAAAAGACAAGGGGATTTATAGCCTCTGGGGCACGATCAAAAATAATTACATTGCAACTTGCAGCTTCATAATTTAGATAGTTTCTTTACATATATAGGCTTTCTGGAAAAGGCTGCTCTTTCTGCTATGCTCAGTATTTAGCACAAGTATGCTTGTTATCTGTGGAAGAGTGTGGGATAATAAATCTAACGTTAAAACGTTAATCCTTAGTAGCCCTTTGCCCTTTCCTTGTTGCTCGGGGCATAATATTCTGCAGTGTTGTTCCTGTTTGACCACAGATGCAAATGGTAACACATAAATGGTTTTCAAACAATGATAACTCACAAAGAAACTGTAATAAATGTAGGTCTGTTATGCAGGTAAAGTGCCATCCAAGCACGTACTGACGGAACTTTTGTGTGCCAAAGGTGGCAGGCAGATGCGGCCCCAGCCCCACCAATTTATGAACACCGGCATTTTAAACAATATGATGTAGTCAATATGAACTTCCAGCAACCAAGGCAAAGCAACGGGCGAGTCTGGGGCTTCTGTAAATCCTCATCGCCAATATGACAACCCATAAGGTAATAAACGTAGGTGAATTTATTTACATATACACAGGTTAAAACTTGACATAGCATCTCACTCCCAGTGCAGACCCTACTGGGAGAATGGGTGTCACCAGGCCCTGCATTTGGCCCACTTTTACCCTATGGTTTAATGAGCCCCAGGTGGTGGGTCTCCTCCCCCTACATATTCAATGAGCCTCAGTGGGAGATCAGTGATTGTTTTCTCATAATCCTCATGGGGGTTATAACAAAAGCACGATAGGTTAGTGAAGGTATCAGGTGTGGCTTGGGTATACCACCTGGGCCTCCCAAAGCAGAAGGTTCAAGTCCCTCTCCAGAGACATGGGCTCACAATGTAGGCTGACGATCCTGGTGCAGTACGGAGGGACTGCCAGACTGTCAGAGGCCCTGTCTTGCCAATGTTAAAACGAGGCCTCGACTGCCCTCTCGTTTGGTTATTTGACACTATTTCAAGGAAGAACAGGAGAGTTATCCCTGGTATCCTGGCTAATATTTATTCCTCAAGCATCATCTTGCTTGATTATCCCTCAAGAAAAGAGTGCCTGCCCATTATCTCTTTGCTATGCGTAAAGTGGCAACAATGCTTCCTACCTCAATTAGCAGTACATCACTGTGGGGGTTGTGACAGGCACTATATAAATGCAAGTTATGTCTATTCCAGAGGTACAACATCGGTAGGCAGCATGTGAGTTTCTGCAATTTCCATGGCTAATGTTGAACATAATTGGCTGATTACCTTTTGAATATATGAAATATAAATACACATTCAGACTGTATTCTAAATGTGAAGATCATACCATTTTACCATTAGTAATTTCTTTCTGCACCAGAAATCTATAATTCAAAGCTTTCAAAGCTTCGGGCAAAGCTGAGAAAGTGATAAATGGATTTCATGGGCATTTAGATTACACTGTCACATTCCTGAGCCCACAGGCCTGTTGGGAGATTTTTTCAGTATTTTTGACTCACTCTGTTATAACCTGTGTCCTCCACACTCTGCACTGTCACGGTACTGACAATAATCATTTTTAATCATCGCCTGTCTCTATATTTTCAATGCAGGAGACACTTGGATTGCAACTGGTGATGTTCAATATGGGTGACAAACATTTTTAATGCATGGGTTTGGGTGAATTTCCTTTGTTTTCTAATTTAACATGAGCTTTATTGCCCTTATTTTAAATAAGTTTGGGATAGTTTTAGCTCTCTGGGCAGTAGGGGGAATGGCCTTCTCTGCTCAGGAACATTTCTGATATTTGTTGCATTTGAAAAGACTCCAATGACAATGGAGCAGGTTCTGTAATGGGGATGTGAGTTGGGGCTGGATTCTCTGCCTCCCGCCGCTGGTTCCTGATGCGGCGGGCAAAATAACCGGGATCGCGCCGGGTGCCATTCCCGTTCCGATGCTCGCCCCCCCCCCCCCCCCCCCCCCGCCCCTGCTGATAGGCTCCAGTGGAAGGATGCATTAATTACTCCATTAGACCCACTGGCATCCTATTAACGAGCCGGGCACCATATTCGCTAAGCCCGTGCGATTCTCCGGTCCACTGGGCCGTGTTTCACGCAGGGCGAGTATTTGTGCTGGTATTTACAAACGTGGCCCTGCACCCGATGGACCTCATTGTGGACCAAGTGGGTAACTCTTGAAGGGAGTTGCCCCCAAAGTCTACCAAAGGACCATCGCCCCCCTACAATGATGATCCTGCCCCCCTTCCCCACCATGCCCACCACCATACCCCACCAGAGGCCTCCCAATTAGAGAGACCCCCACCAGAAACCTCCCATAAGGGAGACCCGTGCCTGGAAGCTAGAGAGCAGCACAGACACAGGCAGTTTTAAACAAAAGCACTGCTTTAAAACTCCCCTGTGCAATACACCTGCCGGCTCAGGCAGAGGAAGCAGCACCTGTAAATTCCTGGAAAGAGAAAACCAGACAACTGGGTTTAAACCCCCTCAGATCTTTGATCTGCAAACTATTCCTTCATATCTCTGTGAAATTGCTTTAACTAGGTTGTGATTGACAGCTTCCACACACATCCAGCTGTCTGTGTTCTTTAGCTCATCTCCCTCCAAGTTTGAGTGACTTTCAAGCAGTCAGCTGTCAAACTAACTAGCTTTAAGTGCTCTCACTTCCCCTTCTTCTCTGCAGAAAACACTTAACTGTCTTTGATGTGGTCCAGGAGCTGTCAATCATAGCTAGATATTTGGGCAGCATGGTAGCACAAGCGGATAGCACTGTGGCTTCACAGCACCAAGTTCCCAGGTTCGATTCCCAGCTTGGGTCACTGTCTGTGCGGAGTCTGCACATTCTCCCCGTGTCTGCGTGGGTTTCCTCCGGGTGCTCCAGTTTCCTCCCACAGTCCAAAGACGTGCAGGTTAGATGGAGTGGCCGTGATAAATTGGCCTTAGTGACCAAATAGGTTAGGAGGGGCCTTTGGATCACGGGGATGGGATGGAAGTGAGGGCTTAAGTGGGTCGGTGCAGATTCAATGGGCCGAATGGCCTCCTTCTGCACTGTATGTTCTATGTTTCCAAACATTACGGTTAATTTCGCAGCTCGGTACTGAAAAGCCACTCCAGTGTGCAATGCCCATGTGTGCGGTGTGCTGGGAAGTACTGGCAAATTAAAGTTTAAAACCCTCAGCACTTCAAAGGTCTTTGAAGACCTTTGGCGCATGGCGCGATCAATGACAAACCTCTTGATTTTATTCAAAGGGTGCAGTGAGAACTTGATCAGCTGAAGTCCTCAGCAAAAATCTAACATTGAATGACAAAGCAAGTGAGATTGTGAGGCTCACCAGCCACATCAAAGGGAAGCAAAAATGCTGCGTCATGAAGTTCGGGTGGCGTGGGTGGCGAAGGTCGGATGGTTGGTAAAAGTGGGCCCCGGGTAAAAAGGTTTGAGAAACGCTGGCCGAGAGGACACAGAGGTTTAATGTCCCACTGAAAGGTGGCACCCTTTCCAGGGCAGCAATCCCCCTCAGCACTGCACCGGAGTGCCAGGCTGAATGTTCTGCTCCTGACTCTGCGATGGAGATTGACGTTACACTCCTGGTAGGGTCATTCATGCCCTGATGCAAATCCAGGATCCATTTTGACCATGTATAATAGAAAATCCGCCAGGCTGGATTGCCCTCTGGAGAAGAGTTGGGTCAGCAGGTGGACAGTGATACAATTTGGGGCTCATTGCTCATGTGGGGCAACCTCCCAGGAGCACCTCCTCTATCTTTAGGACCAGAGGAGAAGGAGAAGTGTTCAAGTGTGGGTTGTCTCCCTTTAAGAGGAGCAACAGTGAACCTTCTACAACCAAACTCCAATTGCTGGCATCGGCGTTCCCAATGGCAGCAATCACTGAAAATGGTCAGGTCATTGAGCCCCACCTCCCCACCTCCCCATCCTCCCCAGCTCCCCACCTCCCCAGCTCCCCAGCTCCCCAGCTCCCCAGCTCCCCATCCTCCCCACCTCCCCACCTCCCCACCTCCCCACCTCCCCATCCTCCCCATCCTCCCCAGCTCCCCACCTCTCCACCTCCCCACCTCCCCATCCTCCCCAGCTCCCCACCTCCCCAGCTCCCCATCTCCCCATCTCCCCACCTCCCCACCTCCCCACCTCTCCACCTCCCCATCCTCCCCATCCTCCACATCCTCCCCATCCTCCCCATCCTCCCCAGCTCCCCATCTCCCCATCCTCCCCACCTCCCCACCTCCCCATCCTCCCCAGCTCCCCACCTCCCCATGTCCCCACCTCCCCACCTCCCCATCCTCCCCAGCTCCCAACCTCTCCACCTCCCCACCTCCCCATCCTCCCCAGCTCCCCACCTTCCCATCTCCCCATCCTCCCCACCTCCTAACCTCCCCATCCTCCCCACCTCCCCATCCTCCCCAGCTCCCCACCTTCCCATCTCCCCATCCTCCCCACCTCTCCATCCTCCCCATCCTCCCCACCTCCCCATCTCCCCATCCTCCCCACCTCCCCATCCTCCCCAGCTCCCCACCTCCCCATCTCCCCATCCTCCCCACCTCCCCATCCTCCCCAGCTCCCCACCTCCCCATCTCCCCACCTCCCCACCTCCCCACCTCCCCATCCTCCCCAGATCCTCACCTCCCCACCTCCCCATCCTCCCCACCTCCCCATCCTCCCCAGCTCCCCACCTCCCCATCTCCCCACCTCCCCACCTCCCCATCCTCCCCACCTCCCCATCTCCCCATCCTCCCCAGCTCCCCATCCTCCCCATCTCCCCATCCTCCCCAGCTCCCCATCTCCCCACCTCCCCACCTCCCCATCCTCCCCACCTCCCCATCTGCCCATCCCCCCCACCTCCCCAGCTCCCCATCCTCCCCACCTCCCCACTTTCCCACCTCCCCACCTCCCAACCTCCCCACCTGCCCACCTCCCCACCTCCCCATCCTCCCCAGCTCCCCACCTCCCCATCCTCCCCAGCTCCCCACCTCCCCATCCTCCCCACCTCCCCACCTCCCCACCACCCCACCTCCCCATCCTCCCCAGCTCCCACCTCCCCACCTCCCCATCCTCCCCAGCTCCCCACCTCCCCACCTCCCCACCCTCCCCAGCTCCCCACCTCCCCACCTCCCGACCTCCCGACCTCCCCACCTCCCCACTTTCTCACCTCCCCACCCAACCTCCCCACCTTCCCACCTCCCCATCTGCCCACCTTCCCACCTCCCAATCCTCCCAGCTCCCCACCTCCCCATGTCCCCACCTCCCCACCTCCCCATCCTCCCCAGCTCCCCACCTCCCCACCTCCCCACCTCCCCATCCTCCCCACCTCCCCATCCTCTCCAGCTCCCCACCTTCCCAGCTCCCCATCCCCCCCAGCTCCCCACCTCCCCACCCCATCCTCCCAGCTCCCCACCTCCCGACCCCACCTCCCCACCTCCCCACTTTCCCACCTCCCCACCTCCCAACCTTCCCACCTCCCCATCCTCCCCACCTCCCCACCTCCCCATCCTCCCCACCTCCCATTCTCCCCACCTCCCCATCCTCCCCAGCTCCCCATCTCCCCATCCTCCCCACCTCCCCACCTCCCCATCCTCCCCATCCTCCCAATCTCCCCACCTCCCCACCTCCCCATCCTCCCCATCCTCCCCACCTCCCCACCTCCCCATCCTCCCCATCCTCCCCACCTCCCCACCTTCCCATCCTCCCCATCCCCCCACCTCCCGACCTCCCGACCTCCCCACCTCCCCACTTTCCCACCTCCCCACCTCCCCACCTCCCAACCTCCCCACCTCCCCACCTGCCCACCTCCCCACCTCCCCATCCTCCCCAGCTCCCCACCTCCCCATCCTCCCCAGCTCCCCACCTCCCCATCCTCCCCACCTCACCACCTCCCCACCACCCCACCTCCCCATCCTCCCCAGCTCCCCACCTCCCCATCCTCCCCAGCTCCCCACCTCCCCACCTCCCCACCTCCCCACCCTCCCCAGCTCCCCACCTCCCCACCTCCCGACCTCCCGACCTCCCCACCTCCCCACTTTCCCACCTCCCCACCCAACCTCCCCACCTTCCCACCTCCCCATCCTCCCCAGCTCCCCACCTCCCCACCTCCCCACCTCCCCATCCTCCCCACCTCCCCATCCTCCCCAGCTCCCACCTCCCCACCTTCCCAGCTCCCCATCCCCCCCAGCTCCCCACCCCATCCTCCCCAGCTCCCCACCTCCCGACCTCCCCACCTCCCCACCTCCCCACTTTCCCACCTCCCCACCTCCCAACCTTCCCACCTCCCCATCCTCCCCACCTCCCCACCTCCCCACCTCCCCATCCTCCCCACCTCCCCATCTCCCCACCTCCCCATCCTCCCCAGCTCCCCATCTCCCCATCCTCCCCACCTCCCCACCTCCCCATCCTCCCCATCCTCCCCATCTCCCCACCTCCCCACCTCCCCATCCTCCCCATGCTCCCCACCTCCCCACCTCCCCACCTTCCCATCCTCCCCATCCTCCCCACCTCCCCAACTCCCCACCTCCTCATCCTCCCCATCTCCCCACCTCCCAATCCTCCCCATCTCCCCACCTCCCGACCTCCCCACCTCCCAATCCTCCCCATCTCCCCACCTCCTCATCTCCCCATCTCCCCACCCCATCTCCCACCTCCCCACCTCCCCAGCTCCCCACCTCCCCAGCTCCCCACCTCCCCAGCTCCCCAGCTCCCCACCTCCCCACCTCCCCATCTCCCCACCTCCCCACCTCCCCAGCTCCCCACCTCCCCAGCTCCCCACCTCCCCAGCTCCCCACCTCCCCACCTCCTCACCTCCCCACCTCCCCAGCTCCCCAGCTCCCCACCTCCCCACCTCCCCATCTCCCCACCTCCCCACCTCCCCAGCTCCCCACCTCCCCAGCTCCCCACCTCCCCAGCTCCCCACCTCCCACCTCCTCACCTCCCCATCCTCATTTACGTGAGGTGGGAACATTCATTGCTGAAGGTTGGGCAGAAAGAATCGAGGTCAGGTTGGCAATGTGGTGCTTGGCATCACCACCGGATTTGTTTTGATTATCCTCCAACATTTTCGACCCAGACAGAAGGAAATCCAGGCGCAGGATTCTTCGGAGTCGGAGAATCGCCGGGGGGGGGGCGCGAATCCCACCCCGCCGGCTGCCGAATTCTCCGACGCCAGGGTTTTAGCGGGGGCGGGAATCGTGGTGCGTCAGTCTGCGGCTGCTGGCAGCGGCCCCCCCTCGCGATTCTCCGGCCCGCGATGGGCTGATGGCCGCCCATTTTCAGCGGGTCCCGCCGGCGTAAAACACAACAGATCCTTACCGGCGGGTCCTGGCTCCATGGGCGGCCTGCAGAGCCCTCGGGGGGGCGCGGGGTGACCTGGCCCCCTGGGGGGGTGCCCCCACAGATCGGGGTCCACACGATCCGCGAGCCAGCACACACTGGCTGGTGGAGGCCCTTCAGCCCCGGTTGGCATGGCGCCAAGCCCTTCAGCCCCGGTTGGCATGGCGCCAAGCCCTTCCGCGCCGGCCTGGCCCCTGAAGATGCGGAAGATTCCGCACGTTCGGGGCGGCCTGACGCCGGAGTGGTCCGCCCCGCCGGTTCGCGGAGAATCCCACCCCAGACCTTTGCCTCTGATTCTAGCACTTCAGAAATTCTTCCATGAGTTGGTATTAACGGCTCTCAATTCAAGTCGGGTCCACGATGGCTGAGATTCTCTGGCATCGCCACGGCATGTTTTTCGGCATTTGGATGGTGGTGGGGTTTTCCAGCCCGATGCTGTCATTGGGATTTCTCATGCCACCAGAAAACCCACGGCAGTGGGCGGGGGGAGGGGGGGGGCGGGGTGGGGGGGGGAGGGGGCGGGGTGGGGGGGGGAGGGGGCGGGGGGGGGGGGGAGGGGGCGGGGTGGGGGGGGGAGGGGGCGGGGGGGGCGGGGTGGGGGGGGAGGGGGCAGGGTGGGGGGGGGAGGGGGCGGGGGGGGGGCGGGGTGGGGGGGGCGGGGTGGGGGGCAGGGTGGGGGGGCGGGGGGGGGGGCAGGGGGGGGGATGGTGCGCTGTCAGTGGGGATGGAAGATCCCTCTGGTGTGACCAGCCAGAAGGTCTCGCCCAATATTGTACGTTGCTACTGGCTAGACAGCTGGTTCATGATGCGCCGCAAGGCCAGCAGCATGGGTTCGATTCCCGTACAGGCTGAGGGTATCCCTGAAAGCCCCGCCTTCTCAACCTTGCCCCTCGCCTCAGATGTGGTGACCCTCAGGTTAAATCACCACTGTCATGATATGCAAAGATGCAGCTAATGAACACATAGAATAGGACACGACCAATGAGCAGTCAGGACACTCAGGGGTGTCTCACTATAAAAAGGGATGAGGCACTCACACCCCGCCCCTTTCCACAGACCAACATCTACAGAGTGAGACAGGGTGTATCCTCAGCATCACACCCCAGCACGTGGCTCAGAGCAAGGCTGGTTCAGTTAGACTGAAGTACTACATTTAGATTAGCATAGAATCAAACTCATTGAGAACTGTGCTCATAGTTCAATAAAACACATTGAACTCACTGCAAAGTCTGGGGCATCTTTTACTCAAAACTGCATCAAGTGGCAGCTTGTGTTATTCCAAATTACATAACACAACAACCACCAGTCAGCTCTCCCCTCAAAGGGGAAAGCAGCCTACGGTCATCTGGGATTTTGGCGACTTTACGTACTGGTGACACAATTGTCACACGTTGCAGGTTCCAGGAAAAGGTGCAAACTATTGTAAAGGGGACGGTGACAAATGGAATCTGAACGGACACTGAGCCTTGTCTAAAGCGCTCCTCAACACTGACACATTCTTTTGAACAGTTGCAAGTTACCAGGCAGCCAGCACATTCATTTTCACTGAATCATATACCCTTGGTCCTGGAGGTGAGACAATCTGCTTTAATACATTACACCGGCCAGTGCCTTTTGCCAGCAGCATATGACATTGTAACAGTTGCATCGTTGTTTCCGATGCGGTTTTATATATTCTGTGTGAACGAGCAAGCAAAGCAATGAATAAACGGGTCCCAATTATTCAAAAATTAGCCATTCATTCACCCAGTGAAGAATTAATCTATACTTTCTCTCAGAAGAAAGTTCCTGGCAAGCCTGGCACTGAAAGGGTAGAGGAGAACATTTTCTTGCTTGTTCTTAGTGTAAGTGCAGTAATTAGTCCCTCTGGGCAGGAGCGGTTGCTGGAGAATTATTGCCAGCACGGCCAGTATTTGTACTCCCCTAAATAATGAAATCAGCAAGTTGCCTCCAATACTGTTTCACGAGCAGAATGCGCTTTAATTCCTGCCCTCGAGCAGACCAGGGCTTGAGCCAGCATACGAGCCGATCCTTTTAATTAAGAAAATGAGATTTGAAGAAAAGAAATTAAATGAGCACATCGTAGCGTGTGGAGTCATGTGTTGGGGGAAATGGCTGCAGCAATTTCTGCGATGATGTTGGTAAATATCTGAGGCCTGTTTAAGGCCCAAAGTCATATTGGATTTCAGAATTCGTAGTTGCTCTGGCCCCGGCGAAGACTGTGATTGTTATTTTGACAGTCAGCTCTGGCCACGTTGGTCTGTTGCTGCACAGATTGGAAACTAATGAATGTTGCAGCACACGAGCGTATTGTGCTGGCGGTGGTTTGCAGGGCGCGCAGGGGGTGGAGGAGGGGGGGACGGGGGGGGGGACGATAGAGAATGAGAGAGCCTGCAGTGGACATAACAAAGCAGCCACTCTGCCAAGCCGATGTGGAGCCTCACTCTATTATGCTGCCAGCATCTTCAACACTGTTCCTTGATCCAGATGAAATGGCTGCAGGAGATCAGACTTAAAGTTCCACGTCGTACGCAAGGACCCATTTTGTTTTTATAAATTTAGAATACCCAGTTATTTTTGTTTTCCACTTGAGGGGCAATTTAACGTGGCCAATCCACCTAGCCTACACCTCTTTGGGTTGTGGGGGCGAGACCCAGGCAGACACGGGGAGAATGTGCAAACTCCACTCGGACAGTGACCTGGGGCTGGGATCGAACCCAGGTCCTCAGCGCCGTGAGGCAGCAGTGCTAACCATTTCGCCACCGTTCCGCTCAGCACCCATTTGTATTGGCTGAAGGAGAAGCTCAGTTTGAAACAGCCGTGCTACATTTACAGCAATGTGACACAGGAAACCTGACTGTTTCACACAGCCGAGGTGATTCATTCTTTCACAGATTTGGGCCTGGGTGGCGATCCGGCATTTATTGCCCATCCCTTGAGGAGGCGGCGGTGAACCCCCCCCCTTCTTGAATTGCGGCCGACCACATTTAGGCCACACGTTCCAGAGGACGCTGATTAAATATTCGCCACTGTAATTTATGCTAACGAAAAGGAAAAGCGAAATCCCACCAGGCAGCAGAGACTGCAGAAATCTGCCATGAAATAATTATCCTCCCTGTCACTCTAACACTGGTCTGCGAAGTTGTCTGTCAATAAAATATTGGACAACAGAATCATGTTCAATTATAACTCTCGAGATAATGTGGTATGTGAGCTCCAAGTGCAGGAAGAATATACCGATATTCTTCATGCGATTCCTGCTGACTGGCAGGGTAATGTATCCCACAGTCATTTAGTCTTTCACAACAGCTTGTCTCCCCGAATTACGATTTAGTGCATTTCGTGAGTTGAAGTGAGTCAGAAGGGAAACGAGGGAGAATATAATGAGGAAGCGTTTCATTGTAAACAGGATTTGATTATTGATTATAGACCTGCTACCAATCTTTGCTGCAATGAGACTTCTCTACATGCTCCCTAATATTCTTGTAAGCATTATCTTGCTGTTTCAGGGTCGTTTTACACGCCAATCATGGCATAAAATTGCTCGGTTAACCACTGTTCACAGAGGAGGGGAAAAAAAGCTGATTATTCAGTTAACAACAGTTAACCTTATTACAACCTTGGGAAGTAATCGCGTGATTGTTGTTTGTTTTGTGTTATGGGTGGTATTGAGACACGAATCAGCCGCGATGCAATTGATCGCAGGAATAGGCTCAGGAGAAAGAAAAGCCCACTCTTGTTTAGATGTCCCTGTCTCATTCCCTTCTGCGAAATGTCATCACAGCCTTGCTTGCGGTTGATGTCGCTGATCCCTGGGTAACCCCTCCCCATCTCAGAGTGACACAACTGTAATTATTCATGTTACTCATTTGCTTTTAACCTCAAAAACATGTTGTGCTCTGGGCTCACAGGGCTAAAGAACCTGAAGTTGAAGCACGTGGGGTTGAATGCTAATAACAACACCGGTTTATTGACTAGCGATTAACTGAACAAAGGCTTGATCTAGACTGAGGCAAAGTTGCGAAGCAGCCGATGACATCACAAACTATACATGTGACTAGACTCTTAAAGTGACCACACACCAACACAACATCAACAACCCCAAATATATAAGCCCCCCCCTCTAAGGTCCCATAACAACAATTAACCATAGTACATTTACATAGTCATCAAAACATATATACGCCAAATTTCTTTAGCTTCCATGTGAAGTAGACGTTGTTGGGCTTTCTTGATTGTTGCATCAATGTTAGTGGACCAGGGCAGACAGTTGGTATTGGTGATGGAAAGCTCCAACCATCTCCACTTCGGAGCCATTGATGCAGACGGGAGTGTGTGTCGTGCTGCGCTTCCTGAAGTTAATGATCAGTTCCTTGGTCTTTCCGACATTTAGAGAGAGGTTGTTTTCGGTACACCATGCAACCAAGTCATTTACCTCTCTTCTGTAGTCTGATTCATCGTTGTTTGAGCTACGACCCACCATAGTTGTATCATCCGCAAACTTTTGGATTGAGTTGGAGTTAAATCTTGCCACACAGTCATGTGTGCATAGGGAGTACAGTAGAGGACTGAACACACATGATGAAAACAGCAGTCATCAGAAAACAAGCAATCAAAATTATGCAAAAGAGATCTAATCCTTGGAATGGAAAAATGGGCCCACCCCTAAATCAATGTGTATGTTCAAAATCAAATGATCTATGGCATGGGTGGCCAAATGCTCTGAAACGTGGAGCCACACATGATCTCCAGACATTCGAGAGCTGCGAGATATGGTCAACGTTTGCATTTTTATTACTGTCACGCACACCTGTGTGCCCTCCCTCCTTACTCATCTTGTCACAAGCTCACTCATACCCTCTCTCCACCCCATTCACTCACTCATGCCCTTCTTCCCCATTCAACCACACCCACTTCTCCCCCACCCTACTTTCCCTCAACTTTAGCTGGATTCCACCACCTTGCCCAAATGTGAGAGAGGCTGAATGGACAGAAGCAGCTGTCAGGAGATTCCGTTTTTCTTGGCAACTGACCCACTCTCAGTGTGCGAGCCGTGGTATGACCACCTCTGACCTATGGCATTAACATAAAACAAGAATGATACTGAGCTAAACGGTTAAATTCTGAGGACAGGCCTGTGTTTCATTGAGTACAGGTGGTGAAAGGATGATCGAATCGATTAAGGATTTGATGTGGTTGATAGAGAGAAAACCGGTTTCACTTCCTGTGTTCAGAGTGGGGTGGGGTGGAGGGATAACTGGGAATCCAGAGCAAAGAGGCAGAACCTTACCTCGAGAGCTTAGCTGTTTAACGGTGATGCGAGGAAGCACTGCTTCATAATAAAGGGCAGTGGAAATCTGGAACTCTCTCGTGGGACTGCGGTAAAAGCAAATTACTGCAGATGCTGGAATCTGAAACACAATCAGAAAACGCTGGACAATCTCAGCAGGGATGACAGCATCTGTGGAGGGCGAAGGAAGCTAACGTTTCGAGCTTCAACAAAGACTGGAAGCGCTGGCTCCCTTCTCTCTCCACAGACGCTGTCAGATCTGCTGAGATTTGTCGGGCATTTTCTGTTTTTAATTGAGACTGGGGGGGTCGAATTGAAAATTTCAACTTGAGATCAATGGTCTTTGTTGGGCAAGGGTATGAGAGGATTTAGGACCAAGGAATGTTAAAGTAGTTAAGGTGCAGAGTGGCCACAGCCATGATCTAAGGAATGGTGCAATAGACTTCATAGAATCATAGAATTTACAATGCAGAAGGAGACCATTCGTCCTATCGATTTTGCACCGACCCTTGGAAAGAACACTCTATCCATGCCCGCACCTCGACCTTAGTAACCCCACCTAACATTTTTTGACACAAAGGGCAATTTAGCATGGCCAATCCACCTAACCTGCACGTCTTTGGACTGTGGGAGGAAAACGGAGCACCCGGAGGAAACCCACGCAGACACGGGGAGAAAGTGCAAACTCCGCACACAGTGACCCAAGCCGGGAATCGAACCTGGGACCCTGAAGCTGTGAAGCAACTGTGTTAACCACTGTGCTGCCATGCCACCCTCAAGGGCTGACTGTCCATCTCCTCTCTACATGTAACTAATTTTGAAATAAAATCACTAAACCTTCCCATGAACTTTATGTTAAAAGTATGGGCTACATAGGCCTATGTTACTCTCTGACACATTGAGGTGCGGTTTTCTGCTCTCTAGATTCTTCACCTTGGGCCTACCTGATCAGGCCTTTGTCTGGTGTTGAAATAGTTATGCCACTGTGTGAGGGCTGAGGTGGGCACTGGATAATGAAATGAAAAATGAAATGTAAAAATACAGACCCAGCTCAGAAATACTCCTGAGTTGTCTACAGAGAAGCGGTGACTACACTTGAAAGGTAATTGATGAAAGGTCACACCATGCGCACTCCTCTTGAAACTATGAGGAAATCATCTGTGCTGTAATCTCCATGTGGAATAGAAACAGAAAAAGCTAGAAAACACTCAACAACTCAGGGGACATCTGCGGAGAGAGGAAAACAGAATTAACGTTTCGGGTCAATGACCTCCCATCCAGTTCTGATGGGTGCTGAGAGTTACCCAGCATTTTTGCTTTTTATCTCTTCAAAATTAACTTAATTAGCTTGGAAATTGCCTAAGAACATGGAAAATGTGAAATGAAACCTTATTTCTGAAAAAGGAGAGATACTGTCAAAGTTTTTAATCTTGCACTCATCAGGACTGAATCGCAAGAATAACAAACCTCATGGGCAACAAAGTTTCTAGTACACGTAAGTGAGCCATACTGTGAGTCCGACTGACAATATTAAATTGGTTGTTGGTGTAATTCATAGCACAATCAGAATTGTTCAGTGGGAGTTGTCCGATAGAGGAAGCACATTTAATATTGGACTACACGTTCTGAGCTTTGCAATCACGGGCTGGTTGAGTATGGTCAGTCCTTTGCCTATTACGGACATCCAAATTATACTTTGTTCAGCAATACTATCTTCCTATTATGGCATCTAGTTTCTCTTATTTGAGTCCAAAGTCTTGGATCTAAGCTTTGGCACGTTGTTGTCAGTCATTTGTGTAAAGGCAAACTTGCGAGCATTTTTCCTGAATTTGGCTTTCAAATGCCTCTATTGATGCACTGCTGTTTAAGTTTACTTTCTTTATTGAGTTATGTATCTGCACTAGCTCTGTCAGACCCTCCCTGCCACACCCCCACACTGGAACACCTCTTCTTGAGGCTGACTCTCCAAGTTTACCTCAAACTTTCCCTCAGAGTGAGCCACAAATGGTTCACAAGTCTGTCCGCTTATCTCTCCAAGCACTCTGAGATTACTTCATCCGTCCAAGGGATTTATTGTGTTCTACCTGACCTAGACCCTTCTAACCAGTGAACACAAAGTTCTAGAACACATTCAAAAGTATGTTTGACGTGGGTTGGGTGCTATTAATTTGTTTCTGGGTAGCAAATCTCCAAGAAGTCATAATTTGAAAGAAAAGTTAAAAGAACTTGTTTTTGGCAAGACCTTTCACAACCTAAGATATCGCAAAGTGTTTGAAAATCAATGAAGTATCTTGAGTGGTCATTAGTAAAAAAAAAGGAAAACGGATGAACTATTTGCACAGAGCCAATCCCACAAACAGGAATGATATAAACTTTTCATTATGTCAGTGAGTTACAGATATTGGCCAGGATACCCGGAGGATTCATCTACTCTTTTCTGAATTGTATCGGAATTTTCCGACGTCCAATCAAGAGGGCAGATGGCAATTTGATTTAATGTCTCCACTTTTCTCAGACAATGCAGCACTCCCTCAGCCAAGTCCCTGGCGTGGGGCTTTAACCCACGTTCAGCTTAAGAGGTTTGAGTGCTCCCGCTAGACCATCACTGCCACCTTTAGCATATTAACTAACTCCCGAATCTCCTGTTCAACTCTGCAGGGGGGCTCCTGCAGTTTTGATTTCATGCTTGACTTTCTTTCTGATGCACTATCAATGACGACGAGACGAGAGTTTTAAAAAAATTTAGAATACCCAATTCATTTTTTCCAATTAAGGGGCAATTTTAGCGTGGCCAATCCACCTACCCTGCACATCTTCTGGGTTGTGGGGGTGAAACCCACGCAGACACGGGGAGAATGTGCAAACTCCACACGGACAGTGACCCAAGGTCGGGATTCAAACCCGGGTCCTCAGCGCCGTAGGCAGCAATGCTAACCACTGTGCCACCGTGCTGCCCTGCGACGAGACGAGAGTAGAGAGTAATCGAGGCTTTATGAAGCAGAGATGTGTAGCCTCCTACAGCTGCTGCCGAAATGGCTGCAGCTTGGTGAGCACACACATTTATACTCCACCTACTGGGCGGAGCCAGCAGGCGGGGATCTACCCCCGTACCTGTAGTACAGGAGCCTTACCGTATTACTTCTCATATACGTCATATACACAAACAGTGGTGACTACCACACTTTCTTGCTGCTATTATATTGGCTGAAAATCTTGGTGTTATGCTTCAGGTGAGTTAGGGGTCCGACATGGATGGGGATCCATCACGGTGCTCAAGACCAAACTACTGCAAAATCCACATCGATTTTGTTCGTCAGCTCCATAAGTTTCTGACCATCATTAATATTCTTATTATCCGGCTTGCTGAATCTGCCTAATTTCCACTTTCAGAGCCTTGTGATTGTGTTCCAAGTGGAAAATGGATGCGAACCAGGCCAATTTGACGAGGTTATGTATTAAATGCCCTAGGGACGCAGGGATGACTTTTCCGGGTTTCTCCAGCAATCGCCTTCCAGCAAAGCTTTTTCAGGGCCCTTTCCTGAAACTGGGCTCCCCTGAGCACAACTGGTGGTGGGCCAACACTGCCCAGATTAACTAGGCCTGCGTGACGGGGTCTAACAGGCTGTACTTCTGAATCAGATGAGCCTCCGAAAGACATTTATCCCCCCCCCCCGCCCCCCCGCCGGCTCCCAACACTGTAATTTCCTGATGCTCCCCTATCAGGACCTGCGGGAGGCCGCTGCCAGTGTCGCACCTGTTCGGCTGCTGGGATCGTTCCCTGCACCCAATGACAACGGTCCAAAGTCTATCCCGTAATAATTAAAAATGAACATTTGCAGGTTACCGGCGAACACGTATTGCTCAAATTTGCACTGGACACCTGTTCATCCTCCCAGCTTAACCTGCGTGTACAAAAATGTGATTGGGTATACAAATTAAATTACCTAATTGGGCTGGCAGCAAACATGGGATTTCCAGATAACATCAACTGAATGTTAAAAGGTCTCCGCTGCCATATTTAGCGATTATAGAGTTTAGAGATCATTTTTGTAACACCAGACAGCAATTGAGCACTATCACCAGAAAATGACCATCATTATTTGTTTTACTGTATCTTCTGGCAACTGTCGCACAGTAAGCACTCGGGGAGACCGGTGATAGATTAGTGAGTGTTTGGTGTTATAGGAACAAGGGGACTCGAAAGCCATAATTCTCAGCACACTGTACAAGTCAAGAAATTACTTAAACGTACTCTGTCTTCATTTTAACACTGCTGAAGTTGGTATTTCTCTGAATGAAAAGACAATTGCAATTAAAGCGATTCTTTTACATTGCAGACAGATTGGAAATGTTACCAGATATATGTCAGCGCCATTAACAGAGTAAGACTTCTTGAGGCACTTAACAGGGGCATTTTCAAATAGATTAATGTGAAGGAAATTTTGTATTTTTAATATCAAACTGCTGACTGATTTAGGGAGCTGGATTCTCTGATTTTCAGGCTCTGTCCTGACGCTGGCTTGGGAATGGTTTTACGACTGAAAAATGGGCGCTAAATGGCCACCGATCCTCCATTTGATGGGAGGCTAACAGCAGGCAGCACGGGTGCTCTTTCAGGGACCGGTGTTGACCCGATGGGCCGAATGGCCTCCTTCTGCACTGTACGTTCTAAAACTCCATTTGCTGCTTCTTTGTTTAACTGGACATTGTTAAATCAGTGATTCTGCCTCCAGTAATTAGTGACTATGAATTAAACCTCGGTATTTAATTTTAAGTGAGAGGCCCATCAGAAGCATGGTGTAGCCATGCTGGCCACGCAAAATGGACACTGAGCCAAACTAAAATGGAAGGCTGCTGGGAAACAGACAGTTCAGCCAGAACAGCAGTCTGCAAAGAGCAGTTTGCATTCTGCAGCAACAGAAACCAGTTTGGGCTCAGGTGAAAAGACCTTAGCTAGGTGCAAATGGCAAAACGCTTTGCATGCTAATGAGGCCATCAGACTTGAACACCCACACAATAGATACATTTGGTTCTGAATGGACACATTCCAATCAAGACCCAGACATCGAGGCACCAGAAACCTCCAAACAAAAGGACATAAGAAACGCCCCCTCCATCACGGAGACCCCCTCGCATTGGGGAATTAATCCAGTATCGATAAGAAATTGATCCAATAGGTAGAGCCCGCCCGAGAAGAGGGAAGGACAACGGAACCCCTATAAAAGATAGGGACCTCGTGTTGTCCGGTCTGTTAAACCCGTGCTCCGGCTCCGACTGACACCTGGTATCCTGACTCCAGCCGTTGAGCACCAGCCGCCGAAACCGTAAGTTCAACGCTCGCTACGCGATCCAAGCCCACTAGACTCCCAAGTGCCAGAACGCTTGCTGAAGGCTGCAGACAAAACCAGGACGAAGGCCTCGTTCTCTGACCTTGCCTGTTCCTGTTAGATAAGTATTCTGTTTGCTTAAGTTTAGTTATAGCTTAGTCTCTTAGTGTGTGCATGAGTATTTATTATTAACTGTATAATAAATATTGATCGTTTGAACTTGACTAATCGGTGTATCGTCTTTATTACTTTGAATTTGACCTTGGAATACTTGTGACGTTGCCTATACGGCAACTGGCGACTCCAGAGCTAAATAATTACATAGAACAGAGCCTAGCAGTGTTAAGCACACATCGAACTCGGAGGCGTGTTAATACACTCCAATAAACGCGTTTTACGCCCATAGTAAAACGTGCAACATTTAGTGGCGACTCCGCCGGGACCCTGTTGTAAGTGGAAACACCACAGTGTCCAGGACCCTGAAATTTGAATTAGAACTCCAAATTGCAGAGAAAGAAAGAGATCACAAGTATTCAAGGTGTTCAAAATAATAAGCGAAATTCGGAAGTGTGTTTTAGTGCATGCGTACTAACAGGGCTGTAAGGTAAAACTGAAAGCTTTTTGTTGCGACAAACTTTCGGTAGTTTTGTGATCGGAAAATAGCGTAAGCCGTACCCTTTTTACGAAACACCACCCCAGCAACCCCCTGTTCCAAATTATAAAAAGAGAGTCAGAGGAAATGGCCATGCAGGCAATGGAACGTCTGATGGATCCAGCAAAGTTTGTGGTCGCAGCGACCAGCAGCAGTAGCAGAGTAGGCCAGTGTCCCACGTGGGAGCTGGAACTCCGCAAATATCTGCAGGGAAAGGGATGGCCCCTTTGGAAAGAGTTTTGTGCAAATGAGGAGACAGGTCCCGGAAGTATAGGTCATACTTGGTGGGAGAACCTCTCTCAGATACACAAAAAGAGTTTAGGTAAAGCACGCAAGCCGATGGCGATTGTGTCCTGCTTGGCACAGTTGCGAGGCGCAGAGGAGGTCATCAGGACGCTCCGGGCAGATTTAGAGGAAAGGAACCGAATGAGTAAGGTCGATGTCAGGGACATCGAGAAAGAAAACCTGGAATTAAAAGGGAAGTTGGCAGAGAAGGATAGAGAGGTGGATGATGCCAAGAGGGCTCACCAGTCTTGTCTAGCTCATCTGAACAGTTCCCAGACCCAGTATGAGAAAGCCTATCAGGACGTGCAACGTGCCGTTCTGATAAGACAGGAATCGGAAAAGCAGGTGGAGGCATTGCAGAGGCAATGTTCCGATCTCAAAGCAGCTTTGAGAGCACTCCACGCTGCAACGACCGAACAAAGACAAAGCACAGTTGACCACGCGAAATGCAGGAAACAGATTGCGGAATTGCAATCTCTGCTTTCGGTGCAGAATGGCTTCCAAAGCACCTTTGGAGCACAGTTAGATGGGGAAAATGCCCCAGATTGGCAGGAATTAAGCGAGACAGCGCAGCGTTATGTTCAGGAGAAACGACAGGCACCCCAACCCCCCACAGCTCAGACCATAACCGCACCCATGAATCCCGTAACCACACAGAGGAAAGCCGAATCAGAAGGCGCCCCAGACATAACTTACACCACCCCTTTAACAGTAACCCAGCTAAGGGACGCTTGTGAAAAGATCACTCCGTTCCTCCCCACCGCAGACCCCCACCAGTTTTTCGCGAAAGTAAAACAGCAGGCTACCATGTACGGCCTGGATGAGAGAGAGCAGGTTAAGCTCACCGTGCTGAGCTTAGACCAGAGTGTAGTGGCAGCCCTCCCCGACCCACAAAACGTGGCAGGAGGCAGCCTAGAGGAGATGCACACTGCCATTTTAGATGCCATCGGGTACAATAGAGGTGACCCCGTAGAAGGATTGAATAAGTGCAGGCAGAAGAGATCCGAACACCCCACAGCATTCGCAGGAAGGCTGTGGATTCATTTCAGCGCAGTTTTCGGACAGCTAGATAGAGCGCATTTAACCCGCGAAAACATGGTTAAGTGGACGCGCACAATTATCTCACACGCAACAGAAGCAGGACAGAGCGCTTGCAATAATTACGACCCCTCAGAAGAGGCCCATAACGAAAAATGGGTCCTGAAAAGATTGTCCCGCGCTTGGGAGCAATCGCTTCAGGCAAAAGGAAAGGTTAGATCCCCAGAAGAGGCTCAGGCTGCTGCAGATATCCAAGCAGTCAGAGAGCACCAGAAGCCCGCATGGGTAAATGAAGGCAAGAGCAGCCCTCAACAGAAAGGACAGGAATGCTATAACTGTGGACAGTTAGGGCATTGGGCAAAAGAGTGTAATGCACCCCAGCGATCTCAGAGAGGCCAGCAGACAGGCACTCTGAACCGCAACAAGGCAAAACCCATCCACAATGTAGCAGTACAGTCAGGACCCACCAATGTGGACGAGACGAACTGACGGTGTTCGGGCTCCCCCACTTGGGTCTGTGACACACTATGGGACTCATCAGGGAGGCCCGTAGTCACAGCAAAAGTCAAAGGGAAGCCCATAGAGTTACTGTGGGACACAGGAGGATCCCGCACCACCATTAACTCCACAACCACGGCACACGCAGACACGTGGCCGACCACCTCCACCATCACACTTAGCGGGTTCACCGGACACTCGCAGCAGGGACACATTACAGCACACATAGCAATTCAGCTAGGGAACATTAGCACAAGGCACCCCGTAGTTCTAGTAAATCTTCCCCGGACAGCAGAGCACATCCTGGGGATAGATTTTATGAACGCTCATAGCTTGTCGTTCGACCCAGTGAACCAGTGTGTCTGGCGAATGGCGAGATCAGACAGAGCCCCAGCCACCCTCACAGTAGGAGACTACGCTAATCGGATTAGCGCAGTGGGAGAGTACTCATTCGACCTGACTACACTCCACACCGACCGACAAATTAAGGCCCTACTAAACAAACACAGGACAGCATTTGCAAGTCACCGTCATGACTGTGGCAGAATGACTGGACAAGTTCATGTTACCGGACAGGACCCCCGACCGCAAAAGCAGTATAGATTTCCCCTTGAAGCAGAGGTGGAAATAGAAAAAGTTATAGGCAGCTTGTTGGACCAAGGTGTACTGAGAACGGTAGCCTCCACCAACAATGCCCCTATTTGGCCAGTGAGGAAGCCCGATGGATCATGGCGTCTGACCATCGATTATCGGGAACTCAACAAAGTAACCCCCGCAGTAGCCCCAACGGTAGCTACTAGTCCCGAGACCATGCTCAAGCAGGGTCTCAACGCCAAGTACTTCACGGTATTGGACATCAGTAATGGATTCTGGTCAATACCATTGGCAAAAGCGTGCCAATACAAATTCGCATTCACTTTTAAAACACAGCAGTACACGTGGACATGCCTCCCACAAGGATTCCACAATTCACCCTCCATTTTCCACCGACAGCTGGCGAGTGGATTAGAAAAATTTTCCCGACCCGAATGTCTGGTACAGTATGTAGACGACCTACTACTGCAGACAGACACAAAGGCAGAGCACATTTCGCTTCTGGCCGAACTCCTGGAACTCTTAACTGAAATTGGCTGTAAAGTTAACCCGAAAAAGGCCCAAATATTGGAAAGTAAAGTGATGTATTTGGGATCAGTCATCACGCACGGCAAACGCGAGATCGAATTCAAAAGAATTGATTCGATCGTCAAATTGCCCCTTCCCCAGAATGTTTCAGCCCTCCGGTCGTTTTTAGGACTGGTTGGCTATTGCCGGAACCACATCGACGGATTCGCGACAAAAGCCGCCCCACTTTCAGACCTCCTTAAGAAAGGAGCCCCCTGGGAATGGCTTCCGCAGCATACAGGCGCTGTGGAAGAGTTGAAACGAGCCCTTAGTGCAGCACCCGCGCTGCTAGTCCCCGACCAACTTTCACCGTACGCAATAGAGGTAGCGAGCACCGATCTGACCCTCTCGGCCGTGTTGCTTCAGGAACGGCACGAGCAGCTAAGACCAGTGGCTTATGCCTCCCGACTGTTAGACCCAGTAGAACAAGGATTTTCGGCCTGTGAGAGGCACCTCCTTGCTGTCTTCTGGGCAGTGCAGTATTTTTCCTACATCACCGGACTAAACCCCATCACCATTCTAACCGAACACACCCCCACACAGCTACTACTAGACGGTCGACTGAAGGACGGTTCAGTTAGCCAGATTAGGGCAGCTAGGTGGACACTACTTTTACAAGGACGGGACATTACAGTGAAACGGACACGCACACACACATACTTAGCAGACAACCTCCAATACCCCGGACAGCCCCATGACTGTGAAATTGTAGCTCCCCTGCATAACACAGGACTCTTTTTAGCCAAAACACCCCCCAGGAAGATAGGGAACCCGAAACAAAGCCCCCAGCCCACAGACACGTGTGGACCCTTGAGGATTTATGTAGACGGTTCCTCCACGGTTTTAAATGGTGAGCGTATCACAGGATGCGGCATCTATGTAGAGGACGCGCAGGGGCGCGCTCTCGAAGAGATAGCTCTTAAGTTACCAGGTCACTTAGGCGCGCAGGCAGCAGAGCTAGCAGCCATAGCGTACATAGTGGACCACCCCGATTCTTTCCCCAGCCCAGCAGACATATATTCAGACAGCTTATATGTCTGTAACAGTTTAACCGATTTTCTGCCCCTGTGGAGGACACGAGGTTTTGTCTCCGCAGACGGAAAACCCCTTCCATCAGCCCCCTTACTCCAGCATATCCTAGAGAAAGCGAAGGACAGGACCTTCGGCATAATAAAAGTAAGAAGCCACCATAGGTCATCACCCCCTGGGAATGTAAAAGCCGACGCGTTGGCTAAGGCAGGTTCCAGGAGAGGACACTTATGGACCCCCCCAGCTAGCGCACCAGCTAGCGCCCCTGTGAGCGCAGTCCAAGTCTCACAGACTGATATTAAAGATCTCGTGGCAGCACAAAAACAGGACGGAGACCTCAGGGAGGTTTTCAAGGGAAATTTTGTGCCTGCTTACGAGCACTTTAAACACGCACTGACCACACATGAGGGTGTGATCATTAAGGACCAATTTTACGTGGTCCCACAGCAGGACAGGAATCAGATGATTGCCTTGTTCCATGACGGACACGGGCATCAGGGAATTGATGCAACAACGAGGCACCTCAGGCAACTCTGTTGGTGGCCTAATCTCAGGAATGATGTAACGCACTACATAGAGAATTGCCTGATTTGTGCTCAGAATAACCCGGAGCGGTATTCTAAGAAAGCACAACTTCGGCATACTCGCCCAGTTAACGGCCCTTGGACAAACCTCCAGATCGATTTTATAGGTCCATTGCCCCCTTGTCGGAATGGCTATAAATACGTTCTGGTGGTGATAGATACCTTTACCAAATGGGTAGAGGCATTTCCCTCACGAACAAATACAGCAAAGACAGCTGCAAAGATCCTGACCCACCACATCTTCACGAGATGGGGTTTACCCCGAAGTATCGATTCGGACCAGGGATCTCACTTTACAGGACGGGTCATGAGGAACGTCCTGACAATATTCGGAATCAAACAGAACTTCCACATTGCGTATCATCCACAGTCCAGCGGGATTGTGGAGCGCATGAATCGGACCCTAAAAACTACCCTTAGGAAAATGGTTCAACAGAACAATTCCACATGGGATTCAGTGCTCCCCTTTGCACTTATGTTCATAAGGAACACTGTCTCCACATCTACAGGATACACACCACACACACTCATGACCGGACGCCCTATGAAAGGTACAGAATTCCTTTTAGGACTGGACATGACAAACCCCGAAGTGACGGCCCTCACACATGAAAAGGCAGTTAAAGATCTAGTTGAGACTGTGAGGTCTGCACAGCTCGCAGCCGCAGTCCAGCTAGGGAAACGCCGACAGCAACGTACTGCCTGTTTCAATAAGACCGTACACACCACAGAATTCCAGGTTGGGCAACAGGTAATGTTATCTGTTTATAACCCCAGCAGTTTTTTGGCTCCAAAATATTCCGGTCCCTACTCAATTTCGGACAAAATTAGCCCCTCCGTTTACAGGATAAAGTATCCTAATGGAAAGACCGCGTGGTTCCATATAAACCAGTTAAAGGCTTATGGAACACAGGCCAACCATGCTCACCATGTCCTGCTGGATGCAGCAGAACACTTCACCCCGCCCACCAGAAACACTTTTCCACCATCCCCCTCACAGACCAGTTCATCAACGGACTCGCCCACGACTCCGCCCACAGACCACTACAGACCACGCCCCGACACGCCCACAAGCTGCCACAGCAGAGACAGCAGGACTGACACTGACTCTGAAGACAGCGACACCACACAGCCATACAGCCCACACTGCACCAACTACGACCCCGACTCCAGTGACCCCATGGAAGTCACCTACCTCAAAAACCCAGAACCACCACCCGACCCCGACTACCCCGACAACACACTCGACGCCACACAATGGCACAGGGACAATTCCTACAGACTTGTCCGCAATGATGAAAGTGACCCCCGGTCACACAACTCCAAAATAGCATGCCTGATCCACACAAGGGTGTGGGATCCGGGAGAGCAGGACGACACGGTGTCTGACTCCCGACACGGCAACCCCTTTGTGACCCTGTTCACAGAGGCAGAATCAAAGTGAGGTGTCCAGATGATGTAAGATAGGAATCGTTTGAGGGAAACGATGTCCTTTCTGATGGAACCTGCACGTATGTTTGTCTTCGTTTTATGTTTGTTTGTCTCAGGATTGTACATTGTTCAGCTGGAGGATGGACATCTTCTTTTCAGCTGAAAAGATTGTGACCACCTCACATACACGTTAGCTTGTCCGCAGATACCTTTGAGAACTTCGGTTTGATTGGAGATCTTTTCCAAAGTTGTAAGGCCACACGCCAAATAGCTTGTCCGCAGATATCTCTGAGAACTTCAGTGATGTCCTCAGTTGGAGCATCTTGGCTCCCTTGGTTTTTTAGGTGCCCCTCTATTCGGCGAAATAGAGGCTGCAAGTCATGGTAAACACATTCGTACCCGTTTTTTCCAGGTTACTCAGGCAGTGGACAAACGGCACTGAGGACCCGCCCTGTCTGAGAACCAACCCTTGGTCAGCCAAGCTCGGGTATGGCACAGCACGCCCTACCCGGGGATTCCATCCAACTCATACCCGTAGCGGCCCATACGCAACTCATTCGGATGTTTGTTTCCAAGTTTGTTTTCATTTTAGGTTAGGTAGCCCTTCGGCCACCATCCCACATGCTATTTACATCCGGGAACATTCGGATGGTAAATCAGCAAAGCCTGCGAGCAGGCTCGCAGAAGGAAGGATTGTTAGGTGTATGCTGGTCTTTAAATTCGCTTTTTGAAAAAAAATGAGGGGAGTCACAGGGTGTGACTTAGCCAGTCATTTTAAAGGGTCAATTGGGATTTGAAAGACAGATGCACTAACAAGTAAAGGTCTTAAACTGTGTATTGACAGATACTGTGCTTAATCCCAAAGGTTTCAAAGGACGAGACAGAGGTCGAAGCCAGGATTGTCAATACCGGAGGAAGAAGGAAGAGAAAGAGGAAGAACAGCAAAATGATGGAAGCCCACTTATTACTATTTAATGTCATATGTATATGTGTGGAAACAAGACACGTTTCCCCCACAACCCCCACCGTAAATGTTAGTACAACAAACCCCCAGTGCTCAGCTCTGATCAGCGAGGTTCAGACCTGGTGTACTAAATTCATGACGTGGTACTCCATGTCCTACATAATCGAATCACTGTTGGTGATCGCGATCCTCACCATCCTAGTGCAGACCCTCAGGTTGAGGAAATGGAAGAGGAGAGCCTCTCGTTCCAGCACCTCACCCATCTATAGAGTGCAATCCCCCATCTTCGGATTCCACCAAACCCCTCAACCCCTCACTGATTACAACACTCTGTAAATAAAATTCAGCCATGTATTATATTGTTCCATACTCGACTGCCGAGTTGGGAAGTGTGATGTTGTGGTGTGAATGGTTAAGGTTTAGAGTGATTAAATGTTTAAGTTAAGGTTAAGGTTAATAGTGATAGGTAGAGGTTCCCAATTGTAGTAATGCATGTCCCTTTTGACATAGGGCCAAGTAGAGATGTTAGTTAAAATTTTTTTTCTCTTCTTCCCATAGTTTAGAACAGAGTAGAACAGGAACTGGCAAGAGGTCAGAACACAAGGAGGCAAAGTACATAGGTGATCCTTCACAATAGTATGATTGTGAGGATCACAAGGAGGGAATGTAGCCATGCTGGCCACGCAAAATGGACACTGAGCCAAACTAAAATGGAAGGCTGCTGGGAAACAGACAGTTCAGCCAGAACAGCAGTCTGCAAAGAGCAGTTTGCATTCTGCAGCAACAGAAACCAGTTTGGGCTCAGGTGAAAAGACCTTAGCTAGGTGCAAATGGCAAAACGCTTTGCATGCTAATGAGGCCATCAGACTTGAACACCCACACAATAGATACATTTGGTTCTGAATGGACACATTCCAATCAAGACCCAGACATCGAGGCACCAGAAACCTCCAAACAAAAGGACATAAGAAACGCCCCCTCCATCACGGAGACCCCCTCGCATTGGGGAATTAATCCAGTATCGATAAGAAATTGATCCAATAGGTAGAGCCCGCCCGAGAAGAGGGAAGGACAACGGAACCCCTATAAAAGATAGGGACCTCGTGTTGTCCGGTCTGTTAAACCCGTGCTCCGGCTCCGACTGACACCTGGTATCCTGACTCCAGCCGTTGAGCACCAGCCGCCGAAACCGTAAGTTCAACACTCGCTACGCGATCCAAGCCCACTAGACTCCCAAGTGCCAGAACGCTTGCTGAAGGCTGCAGACAAAACCAGGACGAAGGCCTCGTTCTCTGACCTTGCCTGTTCCTGTTAGATAAGTATTCTGTTTGCTTAAGTTTAGTTATAGCTTAGTCTCTTAGTGTGTGCATGAGTATTTATTATTAACTGTATAATAAATATTGATCGTTTGAACTTGACTAATCGGTGTATCGTCTTTATTACTTTGAATTTGACCTTGGAATACTTGTGACGTTGCCTATACGGCAACTGGCGACTCCAGAGCTAAATAATTACATAGAACAGAGCCTAGCAGTGTTAAGCACACGTCGAACTCGGAGGCGTGTTAATACACTCCAATAAACGCGTTTTACGCCCATAGTAAAACGTGCAACAATGGTCAGTAACACATGGACTAAATCCTGTACAGAATTCTCGACAAAATAATCCAGGTTTGGAGCGACACACAATTCCACTCCCCCATCTGCAGTTGCCCATCAATCAAAGAGTTCTGACCCAACCCTGTGAGTTGGGCTAAAGAGTTGATTACAGGGCTCAGCAAGTCTGATCCTTCAATCAAATCATTAACTCTGTTGATTTCTTGACGACTTGAGTGCTTCTTGCCAACAGGGATCAGAACTCTCTGAGTTTCTTTTAATGGTTTGTGCCTCGCATTTTCATTGTTGCCAGGGTTACGGGGCTTATGGGATGCAGTCTGGTATTTGAATGTAGTTTCTCTCAGTTGTGCATCAGACCCCACTCATATCACGCTGCCTTCTGTTTTGTTGGCAGCCAGCAGTGGCCGCAATGAATCATTAACGTTTTGTTAACCAGCTCATGACTCGAACCAACCAGGAGTCAGAACCTTCTGGAATATTGGAGCTATCTTTCTCCTGATTCCTCACTATCCCGATCTATCAGTGACCACTGTGTTCTCTGATGGCACACAGATTGACCTTCCAGTCAATCAAAGTACTACTGTGCAAAGCCATTTTGCAATTCTACATATGTGGAATAAAGGCGTGCTCTTGGTGTTTCAAAGGTTATTCCATGGCACAGCCAACTAACATTCAGAACATAGAATATACAACATACAGCGCAGAAGGAGGCCATTCGGCCCATCGAGTCTGCACCAACCCACTTTAAGCCCTCACTTCCACCCTATCCCCGTAACCCAATAACCCCTCCTAACCTTTTTTGGACACTAAGGGCAATTTAGCGCGGCCAATCCACCTAACCTGCACGTCTTTGGACTGTGGGAGGAAACCGGAGCACCTGGAGGAAACCCACGCAGACACGGGGGAGAACGTGCAGACTCTGCATAGACAGTGACCCAGCGGGGAATCGAACCTGGGACCCTGGCGCGGCGAAGCCACAGTGCTAACCACTGTGCTACCGTGCTGCACACCGTGCTGTGCTCCTTGAACGGCCTCACGGTAGCATGGTGGTTAGCATCAATGCTTCACAGCTCCAGGGTCCCAGGTTCGATTCCCGGCTGGGTCACTGTCTGTGTGGAGTCTGCACGTCCTCCCCGTGTGTGCGTGGGTTTCCTCCGGGTGCTCCGGTTTCCTCCCACAGTCCAAAGATGTGCAGGTTAGGTGGATTGGCCATGCTAAAATTGCCCGTAGTTTAAGGTTAATGGGGGGATTGTTGGGTTACATGGGTTTAAGTAGGGTGATCATTGCTCGGCACAACATTGAGGGCCGAAGGGCCTGTTCTGTGCTGTACTGTTCTATGTCTAAGTAGCTGCCTCAATTTTTAGCTTGGCAATGGCTCCTTTAATCCAGTCACGGTGCACAGGGAGTTAAAGATCAATTGCATTCTAGGTTGAGCCTGATACAATTTGAAGTAGTACATAGAGTGCACTTAACTAAGACGTGTATGAGTGGGTTCTTCCCTGCAGTGGAGGACAGGTGTGAGCATTATTATTATTATTATTATTGGGGGCCTGTGAATCACTCCCACATGTTCCGGTCCTGCCCCAAACTAAACTAGAGGCGTGTCCGCTGGTGCCGATCTTTGGGGTGTCGGACTCCCAGGAACTCGTTGAGGGGGGGGGGGGGGGGGGGGGGTTTAAAGGCTGACGTCTTGGCCTTTGCCTCCTTGATGGCCAGGAGGCAGGTCCTGCTTGGGCGGAGGCCGGCGGTGCCACTCAGTGCCTCAGCATGGTCGAGTGAGCTGGCAGAATTCCTGCGATTGGAAAAGATTAATTATAAGGAGAGGGCAGAAAGAAAGGCTCTATTCCTGCTGGATGCTGTTCATCACTTTCTTTAAGAACCTGTTCGTGGCCAGCAGTTAGGGGGATGGGCCGGGAGGGTGAGGAGGGGAGGGGATAAGGGAGGAAAGGATAGTGGGGCTGAGGGGTGGGTTTGGGGATTCAGGATTATTGTTGTTACTTTGTTAAAATAAAAATGAACAACTGTTTGTATGATATAGTTAAGTCTTAGTATGTAAGAATATGTTTGCTAATGTTTGGAATAAAATATATTTTAAAAAATCAATTGCATTCAAACACCATTACCCGGTTTAACTCAGTCTTATTCCTTAGCTGTCCCTGGGCAGTATCATTTCCAGCCAAAAACAGAAAATACTGGGCAAACTCAGCAGGTCTGACAGCAGGCGTGGAGAGAGAAGGGAGTTAACGTTTCCAATCTGGATGACTCTTTATCAAAGCTGGAACGAACTGGAAATAGTGTCAGATTGTGGGGGGTGCATGGGAGCGGTGGGGCTGGACAGGGGGCCAGCGATAGGTGGAGATTGACAAGGACGTCATGGACGGACAGAAAGCCAAACGGAATGTAAATGAGGGTGATTAAGACTGTGGCGGGTGCCGAGGGTGACACAAAAAGAGATTAGAATGTGCGAATGCGCAGAACAAAGGGAAGCAAAGGAACAGGGAACGGATGGCCCAAGTGGGGTGGGGTGGGGGGAGGGGGAGACAGAGATGAGGGGGACAACAGATCGATGGAAGAAATGAAAATAAATTGATAGAAATAAAAAAGGGGTGTAGGTGGAGGCGAGAGTTCACAGTCTGAAGTTGTTGAACTCAATGTTAAGCCGGGAAGGCTGTAATGTTCCTAATTGGAAGATGAGATGCTGTTCCTCCAGTTTTATATGATGTTCTCGTTATTTACCTCATTCTTGTTGGGGGGTTCTTGCTGTGTGTAAATGGGCCAGGCCACCTCCTGAGATTTACAACAGTGCCTTCAATGATTCATTGGCTGTACAGTATTTAGTCATCTCTCCTAAAACCTCCCTTTGTGAGTATGAATCAGAATTTACAGTGCAGGAGGAGGCCATTCGGCCCATCGAGTCTGCACCGGCCCTTGGAAAGAGCACCCTACCTAAGCCCACACCCCCACCCTATGCCCACAGTTCCACCCTATCCCCGTAGCCCCACCTTACCTTACCGATTTTGGACACAAAGGGGCAATTTAGCATGGCCAATCCATCTACCCCAGCACATCTTTGGACTGTGGGAGGAACCCCACGCAGACACGAGGGAGAATGTGCAGGCTCCGCACATACAGTGACCCAAGCTGGGAATCGAACCTGGGACCCTGGCGTTGTGAAGCCATTGTGCTAACCACTATGCTACCGTCCAGCCCACAAATTGTGTTTCGTAGTGCTCCTGTGAAGTGTCTTCTGACTCTTGTCACGAGGCTACCCCCTTCATTTTTGAAAGTATAATTTTCAAATTTTCAACGGACTGGACAGAATTTTTTTAGTTTGAAATGAAATGGAACGAACTACATCAAAATGCGTGGCCACATTCCCAGGTCAGGTGAAACAAACAGGTCACCTATAACTCAGAGACCTGTTTGGACTCATCACAATCCAAGGTAGAGACATTTTAATTCAAGGTGCTGGATATTGAAATAATGGCCGCTACAGGCAGTCCCATCCAAAACCCTTTGGAAATACACAATGGGTGAAGTATAACGTACCAGGGTCCAGCTACATCAGGGAGGTTGCAAGAAGGTTTGCAGCCGGGGAAATAGGCTGAAAGCTGCTGTGTCTCTCTCTCTCTCATTCTTTCTCGTTTGGGATAAGCGGATACTCAATTCGGAAGCTAGCCTGAAGAGGAATCCACCAGCGAACCGAGGTCTTGTAATAATTGCAATATCTTCTACATTTGTCCAACTCCATGAAACGAGCTAATCCAAATTGGCCACAACATTTAAAATTCTATGTCCCAAGGACAATCAACTGGCACTTAACCATATGTTTTTTAAACTTAATTTATCGGACACTAACTTTTCTTATGTCTAATACCTGCATGTGTGTATCTGAATGTGAGTGCGTGTGTGTGCACGCACTCACATTCGCATGTGTGAGTCTATATGTGTGTGTGTGTGTGTCTGCACGTGTGTGTCTGTATGTGTGTGCACTTGTGCATGTGTGTATGTGAGTGTTTGCGTGTGTCTATGTGTATGTTTGTGTATGGGTCTCTGTGTGTGTAGGACACTGTGAGTATTTGTGTGTATGTGTGTGTGGGTCATTATGGGTGTGTGCGTATGTGTCTGTGTGTGTGAAAGTGTATGTGTGTGGGAGTGTCTGCCTGTGTGCCTCTGTGAGCATGTGTCTATGGGTCTCTGAGTGTGTGTGTCTCTATGCGTATGTGTGGTCTGTGAGTGTTTGTGTGTGTATATGTCTGTAAGTGTATGTGTCTGTGTGAGACTATGGGCTCGATTCTCCGACCTCACGCCGGTTCGGATGTGTGTGTGCATGTGTGGGTATGTGTGTGTGTCTTTGTGAGTGTGTGCGTGCCTGTGTTTGTATGTATGTGTGTGTATGCCTGTGTGTGTGGATGTAAGTTTGTGCATTGCTTGTGCCTGCGTGTGTATGTGCGTGTGCATGTATGTGTGTCTGTTTTTATGTCTGTGTGTGTATATATCTGTGTACGTATGTATGTATGTGCATATGTGTGCACCTATGTGTGCGTCAGTATGTTTGTGTATGTGTGTATGTGAGCATGTGTATGTAGCATCTGTGTGTGAGTGTGTCAGTCTGTGTGTGCTTGTGTGTTTGCGAGTTTGTGTGTAAGTATGTGCGTGTGAGTGTGTGTGTTTGTGAGTGTGTGTGGGTGTTTGTGAGTGTGTGTGAGTGTGTGTGAGTTTTTGTGAGTGTGTGTGTTTGCGAGTTTGTGTGTAAGTAATTGCGTGTGAGTGTGTGTGTGTGAGTGTGTGTGTTTGTGTGTGAGTGTGTATGTGCGTTTGTGAGTTTGTATGCGTGTTTGTGAGTGAGTGCTTCCTATTTCTCACCCCATAAATAGTTAAATACATTTGGATTTGGTAAAGACATAATCTTGTGAAAAAGAAGCTTTGCCGTGACCAACCGTGATGGTTGAATAGCGGGGAGCCAGTTCGCTCTTCCTCACATGATGACACACAGCTTTACCATGTTCAAAGTGCCACATGAATGGAAGTTTTTGTTGTTGCTGTGAGGAACTGGACTCACATTTGGTTCAAACCCGAAGTTTATAAAGTGGACATAAAACAAGTTAGTGGTAACAAGCGGAAAGGAAGAGTGCGTCAGGAAACCTGCCGCAATCTCCCCTTTTCCCCACTATCCTGAAAACTCAACAGACTGTGCAAAAAAATACTGTCGTTCGAATTTCTGGATCAGCTGAGATTTTTTATTGCTGTGGAATGATGAATTCTGTTAAAACGCAGCATTTATCATGGCATTGAAATGGCCTGTTAGTGTCTCATAATAGGGTAATAAAATACAAATTATATGCATAATTATGATGGAACATGTTATTCGTGTAAGAGCTCACAATGCCAGTCAGAGCTAGAGCCCTTGTGTGGTCTCTGTTCCACAGGCAGAGTGTAAACTACCTGCTACTTCACTGAGGGCCCTGTCTCATTATTAATGTTGGACAGAAATAACAGGCGAGCGAGTAAACTAGCCCATCAGATGTGGAATTCAGCTGGGTTTCTGAGAAAGCTGATGGGCCCCTTTCTCGGTCCGAGGGTTTAGGAACCCCAGCTTGAAAAACCACTGGAACGGGTCGCAATGACAAATTGAGTGTCAATGTTCAAAGGGACAAGTTTAATTCGCCTCTGCTTGAAGCTGTAAATGTTCAGGCGCTCCTGGCGTCCAGGTCCGTGAGCCTCTTGAATTTTATTATCCTATCTTTGTGTTCAAATGCCTCCCTGGTCGGTACTTGATTTAAGGTCAACATGAGCCTCGTCAGCAGCCATCTCTAAGGTGACCTTTCACTTGAATTGTCCTCTGTGGCCTGTGGAGCAGGATCACTGTCTTCATTGTTGCCCTTCCTAAACCACAGTGTGTCTTAACTCGTATACAGTGGACAAATTCAGTTTATAAAACAGAACAATATTTATTCACGCGGACACAATGGTTATGGTTATTCAATCACACTCTCCCAATCATAGGTTACACTATGTGGTAGTATGACTAGAGGTACAATGGTACCTGGGAGTGTGAGCTGCTATTGGTGGAGAAGGCTCGCTGCCCATTGGCCCAAGTGTTGTCTTCCGATTGGTCGAGAGGAAGGTAGCTCCGCCTACGAGGCGGAGTATAAGAACCCGTGTTTCCCAGCAGCCATCATTCTTTCTGTACTCAAGCTGCTGGGCACACTTCTTGTAGATTAAAGCCTTCGATTCGGACTACTCCTTCATTTCTGTGTTCATTGATCGCGCATCACACTATACCAATAGTTCCAAGGTATTAACTTAACTTGGCAGTGACCGACCCGAGTTAGGCAGATACAGGCCTGTTATCTGTAGTCTTGTAGTCCTCTGTTAGTTGTTTATCAATCTGGTTCTCTTCTGGCTCTGGTCTTCCTTCTGTTGGTGGTGTGGATTCTCTTCTTCGTCGGCCAGTGGAAGTCACCGTTGTTAGTTACTGCTGTTCAACAGAAAGAATGAATCCAAGCAGTAACTCTTACGCTGTTTGAATTTCGTGACTCTTTTGGTGGGCGGTCTCTGGTTCATTTGTCAATCAATTGATCAGGGTTCAATCAGCCTGATTGATAAAATCCAATCAGCCTGATTGATAAAATCCAATCAGGGGCTGCCACATTAATTTTGGGGTGGGCTCTCAGTGGCCATATTTGAAAGTGTTGGAAACATGTCGGCTCTTCCAAATAAGGAAGTTAGGTGCCTCGGTGTCTGATAAACAATTGTGATTAACAAGACAGCTCTATCGATCCTGTTGGTGTCCTGGGGATAGCCCTTTACTTATGTTATTTGCATCAAGCTGTGAATTTGTTTGAAGTCTGCAAAGCCTTTTCCTGTAGTTTTATTTGATCTGCTTGCAGCTTGCTTGTTCATATGCTTGACCATTTTTCCCAGCATCCCTTGATGGACACCATTTTAGGTGGCTACATCATCCTCCAATGGGCTCCCCCCTTGGCAAAGCCAGATTGTGCAGTGTGCAGGAGACAATGAAAATAAGGGAAACGCACTCAGCAAGATCCCACTGAACAGTCCAGGCAGAAAATCCTCAGCTTGACTAGGCCCATTTTCCTCTCAATCACTGCCCTTGCGGAGAAATGACGGCGGTTGGAGCTGCAGTCCTTGGGTTTCCCAGTGCTGTCATCAACCACCCTTTCAGTGGATGGCCTCCGTACACAGGACCCAGCCGTCCAAGCGAGCTGGAGCAATGAACAGCGTTGGCACCTGGGACTGGCGGAGAATTTTGTTTTGAGTTTGTTTACAGGATGTGGGCATTGCCGTCTACACCAGCATTTATTGCCCATCCCTAGTTTCCCTTGAGAAGGAGGTGGTGAGCTGCCTTCTTGAACCGCTGCAGTCCTTGTGGTGTAGGTGCACCCTCAGTGCTGTTAGGGAGGGAATTCCAGGATTTTGACCTAGCGACAGTGATATAGTTCCAGATCCGGATGTAGGCAACATAGCAGCTTCCTGCATAGCTGGCACAGACCTGTGGTATCTGCTTCATGTGGTCACATTCAATCTGGATGTTTCTATTGACAAAGGCAGCCGGCTCTCCTGCCTGCGTCTTTATGGGCACTGCAGGCAGTCAATGGCATCCAGAATTCGAGGAAATGCAGCAACTACAGTGAAACCTCTGGCTCGCCCAGCCAGGCTGGCCTGATTGGTTCTGAAGTGAATGAAGGTATGGACCCTTTAGAACAGTCTGTCAGTGACCAGCTTGTTGCCCGCAAACTCCGAACTCTGCAGAACTTTTTCAACATTGGCTGGCACGTCTCAAAGGATACCTGGAATCTGCAACCCTGGAATCATCCCCGCCAAGGAAACCCCACCACCACGGAGCACTCCACCCCCCCCCCCACCAACTAATTTCCCACCAGAGAACTCCACTCCCAACCCCACCACCAAACTTCTCCCACCATGGATCTCTCACCCACCCCCCCTCCCCATCGCAGAGCCCTCACCCCATCAGGCACCTAACACCACTCCCCCTACTAGCTGTGGAAAACGCACCCACGCAAAACCCCCTCCCCGCCGAACACCGCCCGAGCACTGCCCCTACCACTCTGCAGAGGGCAGTGCCAGGGTACTGCCCAGGCATGACCCCCTCCCCACCTGTGCACCTCTGGCGGGTTCTGCTCACCAGGTGTATGTCTTGGAGGGGGTGGACAATTGAATTTGGGGGGGGGGGGATAATGGCCTGATAATGATATTAAAACATATTTAAATGAAGATCCCGACATTCAATATCGGGTTGATCGTTAGATCATCGGTAGAGGGCGGGGTGTGGGGATAATCGCAACGGGAAATCTCGCAGGCGTGAAACCCTGTTTGGAAATCCTACTATGTTGTACCAGTCACTGAGTGTTACTGGAAGCTTTAATTTGGTTAAAGTGTGAGGCAAGAAACTGGAAACTCATTGTTCTAAATTGAAACATTGATCTTCACAGGTGTGGAGAGATATTTTGTCCTGGAGTGTGAAGCTAAAGGTAAATTATTCGTCCAGTCATAAAAATGTCTGCCGCCTTGTCTTCATTGAGATGTATCAGTACATGAAAAAAACTCTTCCCTGAAGAGTACAAATGATCAAATGATGGTGCTTCCACTAGCAGTAATAATATTTGTAATGATCCTCTGCGCTCAATCAGCTACAGGACCTGGACAACATTCAGGCCTGGGCTGATTAGTGGCAGGGAACATTCGTGTCACACAAGTGCCAGGAAATGAGCATCTCCAACAACCGAAAGTTCAACCATCTGCCCTTGGCATTCATTGGCATTACCCTTACTGAATCCTCCGCTATCAACATCCTGGGGGTTACCATTGACCAGAAACTGAACTGGACCCAGCCATATAAATACAGCGGCTACAGAAGCAGGTCAGAGGTTGGGAATTCTGTGGCGAGTATTTCACCTCCTGACTCCCCAAAGTCTGTGCACCATCTCCAAGTCAGGAATGTGATGGAATACTCTCCACTTGCCTGGATGAGTGCAGCTCCAACAACACTCAAGAGGCTCGACACCATCCAGGGGAAAGAAGCCCGCTTGATTGGTGCTAAACCCACCAACATTCGCTCCCTCCACCACGGATGCAGAGACAGGAGCGTGTACCATCCACAAGATGCACTGCAGCAACTCACCAATCTCCTTCAACAGCACTCTTCAAACCTCTGACCTCCAGAACCTAGAAGCACGAGGACAGCAGATGGATGGGAACACCTGCAAGTTCCTCTCCAAGTCACTCACCGTCATGACTTGGAACTGTATCTCTGTTCCTTCATTGTCTCTGGGTCAAAACTCTAGACTTCCCTCCCTGACAGCATTGTTGGTGTACCTTGGCCAGCAGTTCAAGAGGGCGGCTCATCACAACCTTCTCAAGGGCAATTAGGAATGGGCCTAGCCAGCAAAGCCCACATTCTGCGAAATAGTTATAAGTATCTCCGTTACACCTGGTAGGTGGAAGACTGCACCTCCTCTGGTACCTGGCAGCTTAGATCTCTTTTCAAGGACATCTTTTAGGACTTTTGTCTTGCAGTTGACCTGGAGGTGAACATGGTAGAGGGGAAAAGAAGGGCAGCACTGTTGCTACAGGATGTCCATGGACAGGAAGTCCTTTTTGACTTTTACCACCCAATGGTTATACCTGAGATTGGAAAACTCTTAGTCCAAATCCTGGGGAAATGGCAGGTATTTGACATATATTCTGTCCCTTCCCTATTTGAAATGTATCTCAGGCTGGGAAATCAAAAACAAAAACATTCATGGGATGAGGCTTCACTGGTGAGGCCGGCAAATTTACTGCCAATCCCGAGGTCCCGTGGCGGTAATATTCCTTCTTGAGCCGCTCCAGTGTGACTGGTGAAGGTGCAGCTACAAGGGCTCTTGGGCCAGGAGTTCCATGATCGTGACCCAGTGATGGCTGCGGAATAGCCACATACGTCCTCGTTGGTTCAGTGTCTGACTTGGGCGTAAACCTGGAGGTGACGTGTTGCTGTTCACCTGCTTCACTTATCGTTTGAGGTTGCGAAGGTTGGGGCAGGTGGAGGAGACCTTGAGCATTTGCTGCAGTGCATCTTGTGGATGGCGCCGATCCCAGGCACGGTGTGCTGGTGCTGGAGGGCGTTGGATGTTTAAGCTGGTGCCAGGACTGCTGATCAAGCGGATTGCTTTGTCCTGGACGTTTTCCAGGTCTTGCCACAGCCACAACTTGAATGTTCTTTGATTTGGGTTGACCGCATTGCGAGGCATGTGACCTTGCCGTTCTACCTGTTCAGCTCAGCATTGCTGATAAGAGGGAGTAACTGTGTGTGGGGTAACACTGGCTAAAGTAGCAAATAGAGGAGGAACGTCCGAATAATGCATTCAGCACTCACAATAATGTCTCACGGGGCCTCACGGTAGCATGGTGGTTAGCATCAATGCTTCACAGCTCCAGGGTCCCAGGTTCGATTCCTGGCTGGGTCACTGTCTGTGTGGAGTCTGCACGTCCTCCCCGTGTGTGCGTGGATTTCCTCCGGGTGCTCCGGTTTCCTCCCACAGTCCAAAGATGTGCGGGTTAGGTGGATTGGCCATGCTAAATTGCCCGTAGTGTAAGGTTAATGGGGGGATTGTTGGGTTACGGGTATACGGGTTACGTGGGATTAAGTAGGGTGATCATTGCTCGGCACAACATCGAGGGCCGAAGGGCCTGTTCTGTGCTGTACTGTTCTATGTCTATGTCTATGTCAATCAGAAATTTCCGTGGTAGTTTAAAAAAAAAAATTAGCATCAAATTAGAGCAAACCAATTCCATTTTTACGTGAAACGTAACCAAGTTCCTTTGATATGCAATTCTAAGATCAAAGAGAATTTAAAAAATTTAGAGTACCCAATTATTTTTTCTCCAATTAAGCGGCAATTTAGCGTGGCCAATCCACCTAACCTGCACATTTTGGGTTGAGGGGGTGAAACCCACACGGGGAGAATGTGCAAACTCCACACGGACAGTGACCCAGGGCCGGGATTCGAGCGCCGCAGTCCCAGTGCTAACCACTGCGCCACATGTCACGCCAGATCAAAGAGAATTGACAAGTGACAGTATTTCTTTTGCTTTTCCGAAGTTCGCCTGCCACCATCACACCATCACTGCTGGAAAAGGGTATCGTTTTGTACTTTGCAACTGGCCGTTTGAAAATGTTGTTTAAAAAGAGGTTATTTCTGCCCTAGAAAAGCTAACAGTTTGGTGCTGCACAGACTACAGAGAGGTTTTGAAAAGGGAAAAGCAACCCCTTCAAGGCAGTTCTTTTATAAACTGCTTCCTCACTCGTGGATCTGTTATTTTATCCTGTGCAGTCCTGGACTCGTATCTCCACTAGTCACAGAAACTGGAGATAGTTCCGCATTAAGTTGAACAAGAGAGGGTGGGGTGGTGGGCTGGCGTGGTGAGGGTGAGGGTGGAGAGGTATTGGGAGAAGGTCTGCTCGCAAGAGAGATTGGTACCTGAGAGGTCCAAACTGTAACAGTCTTCCTGAAAGTACTCGAGGGTCGTCCCCCTGCCCTGGGGGTATGATGTTGCTGCCTGAATATCCTTGACTGTAATTGGGGCTGACTGTGATGTAGAACAGGAAATGCTGGGAAAAATCAACAGGTTTGACAGCATCAGTGGAGAGAGAAACAGTTAATGTTTTGAGTCGAATATGATTTATTTGGAACTGAAGAGAGGTGTGATCTGTTTGGGGTAGGGGGTACAGGGTCAGATGGGACAATTGGAAAGGTCAGGGATAGGTTAGAGGGTGAGGCAGATTAAATGACAAAGATGACAGGGAACTAAAAGCAAAGGGAGTAATAACCGTAGCTGTAAAGAAAGAAAACTTTGACCCAGAGTAGGTGATAATAGCAGAATAGAGTTCAGCTCTGTCTGAAAGCAAAATATGAGAACAAGGGGCGGGACTCTCTGACCCCCCCGCCAGGTCGGAGAATCCCCAGGGTGGCAGCGTGAATCTCGCCCCGCCGCTTTGAGGCCGGCTGCCGAATTCTCCGCCGCCGGTTTTCGGGCAGGGGCCGGAATCACACCGCGCCGGTCGGGGCCGTTAGCAGCAGCCCCCATCCCCGGCAATTCTCCGAGCCCCAATGGGCCAAGCGACCGCCCGTTTTCGGCCAGTCCCGCCGGCGTGATACGGACATGGTCCCATACTGCAGGACCTGGCTGGTAGGCTGTCTACTGGAGTCCTCGGGGGGAGGGGGGGGGGGGGGGGGAGGGGGGCGGGGGTGGGAGGCCACCATGGTGGCCTGGCCCGCGGTCAGGGCCCACCGATCTGCGGGCAGCCCTGTGCCGTGGGGACACTCTTTCCTTCCGCGCTGGCCTCTGTAGGGCTCCGCCATGGCGGAGTACAAACCCTGGGCATGCGCCAAGAACACACCGGCGGTTCTGCGCATGCGCGGGACCATGTAGGCCCTTCGGCGCCGATTGGTACGCCGCCAACCCCTCCGGCGCCGGCCTAGGATTCCGCAGCTTCCAGGTGGCCCAACGCCGGAGTGGTTCGCGCCGTTCTTGGCGCCGACATCGGGCCATCCTGCCAACTGCGGGAGAATCCCACCCACGGTACAGACTGGTCTTTAAATTTAAAATGGAGGACGGAGTTCACTGTCTGAAGGCGATGAACTCAGTGTTGAATCCAAAAGGTTGGAACGTGGCTGTTGGGAAGATGAGGTGTTGTTCCTCCAGTTTGCTTTGGGCTTCACTGGAGCAGTGCAGCAGGCCAAGGACAGAAACATCAGCAAGGTGCTGAATTGAGTTCGGGAGTGGCGGAAGATCGCGGTCACGCTCGAGGACTGAGTGGAGGAGTTCAACAAAGCGACCACCACAGACTGCATCTGGAATCCCCAGAGTGCTGTCGTTCATATTGTGAGCAGCGTGTACTGGAGACTAAATTGGAAGAAGCATAAGTGAACTGCTTGCACCTCTTTCAATGTAGTCTATTGTATTTGCTGCTCACTATACATTGTCTCTTCACTACAACCATTACAGTAGTCCCCCTTTATAACGCGGGTGTTGGGGTCCAAGACAGCCACCCGCGTTGTATCCGAGCCGCGGATATCCATGATGGGGGTTTTAAATTTATTTAAAAATCTATGCTAGCGCATCCCATTGTGAGTCTACGGGGGGCGGGGGGAGAGGTCAGACCCCCGTAGACTCACAATGGGAAGCGCTAGCATAGATTTTAAAATAAATTTAAAACCCCCATCGTGGATCCAATTAAAACAGTGTCAATTTCAGCGGCCGGCTCACTTTGATCCGGAGAGGGAAGCTGCTCTCTCACTGAAACAATCAGCCGGCCGCTGAAATTGACACTGCCCGCTGCTCTCTCCCTCCAATCCAACTTTTAAGTTTTAATGTTTCTGATTGGAGGGAGAGAGCAGCCGGCAGTGTCAATTTCAGCGGCCGGCTGATTGCTTCAGTGAGAGAGCAGCTTCCCTCTCCGGATCAAAGTGAGCCGGCCGCTGAAATTGACACTGCCGGCTGCTCTCTCCCTCCAATCAGAAACATTAAAACTTAAAAGTTGGATTGGAGGGAGAGAGCAGCCGGCAGTGTCAATTTCAGCGGCCGGCTGATTGCTTCAGTGAGAGCAGCTTCCCTCTCCGTATCAAAGTGAGCCGGCCGCTGAAATTGACACAACTGACAGTTGGGGTCCATAAGCCCCCCCCGCGGTATATCGCGAACCGCGGTATTGCGGAGCGTGGTATAACGGGGACTACTGTATTACTCACTTTGCCTTTTGTTCCACGGTATCATTGTCATTTAATCTCCCTCACCCTCTATCTGTCCCTGACCTTCCTCTTTGTTAAAAGTATTAAATGCTGTGGTATGAAGAGGCAAAAGTTCTGCTCCTTTTCACTAACACACTTTTATTTGTTGCAACTGACTCTGCACAGAACTCTACACATCACCAGATCCAGAGGCCACCTGAAGCCCCTTTACATATCAGTGTCAATCATTGAACACTTAACATAAATGAGACAATCATTGAACACTTAACACAAATGAGACAACTAATTGCAATGTCTCTTAACCCATTACTTAACACTCTTTGTTCCGCATGAGCTCCCCCCACCACATCCACTTTTCAACAGTTTAAAACCCATCATATTTCTAACTCTCTTCAGTTCTGCTGAAGTGTTCTTTGGACTCGAAACCTTAACTCCGTTTCTCTCTCCGCAGTTGCTGCCAGACCTGCTGAGCATTAGCAGCACTTTCTACTTTAAAAAAAAATCATCTTTATTGCCACAAGTAGGCTTACATTAACGCTGCAATGAAGTTACTGTGAACAACCCCGAGTCGCCACGTCTCCGGCGCCTCAATTATAGAAAGATGCTGGGGATCTGAATTGAAATCGGAGAATGTTGGGACTGCTTAGCGGGTCAGGCAGCATCCGGGGAGAGAGAAGCAGAGTTAATGTTTCAGTTCAATTGTCTTTCTTCAGAACTGGCAACCTCTATTCTGTGTGATATGCCCATTGCCCCTTCCCAAATGGTTAGAGGCGAAAACATAGAATTAAACAGCCACTGAGTGGGATAAGTGAGGCTGTCAGGAATTTGCTCGTGTGTGGAAATTAAATGATGGCATTTTCTGATTCATCGACAGTTGAGAACAGCTTCTACACATCGCTGCTCTGCTTGCCCTGCCGCATATTGTGTAGGTTGTATTTTTGTAAGCTTTTTAATTAAGTAGCGTGTCATGAAAGCAACCTCTTGTGACCTTCATAGCACTCCTCACAATAGAACAAAACGTCAGGCGTGTTGGCATCTTTCCTGGAATAGAGTCTGAAGGAAGTACGAGTGCTGACTCCAAACTGTGATCTTGATACTTGACGCAAAGGCTGTGCATCACATTGAACAGGAGACAAACTGTGGACGGCAATATTCTTGAATGAGCTTTGTTAGCAGAAATAAGAACTGTTCTCAGATGAATCCTTATGTTAAAACAGCAGAGGGCACCTTAATCGCTCGATCAGAATCATTGGCCAGCAGTTTCCCCTTGCAGAAAAAGCTGAATATTTCTAGTGAGAGGTGCCAATCGCACTGGTTTACATGCAGCGCCTGCATCAAGCACTCAAAGGTTACATTCAGGGCAGGTGCAATGAATCACAAGCTTCTTCTCATATATATTATCCCAAGGTGTCTTAACCCAGGTCTCACAATGTCATCCCCTACAGCTTTCGCGTGACATTTCTTGTTTCCTGCACCATCCATACATGTAGCCCCACTGAGTGAGAATGTCCAATTAGTGCTAATTAGGACCTGATTAGGAGCAGTTTTGTGCTGCGGGCTTGCATTCTGTACGTACTGGGCTTGACCACATTTGTACCTTTCCTTTCAAATCCTCGGGAGCAATCGGAGAAAAGAGATCCCCTCTCCACTGGGCTGTGTTGTAAGTCTCTCTACTGTGAAAGGACAATCTGCGTCACCACACTTTAAATGCCCACACACTTTGAGTTATTTTATAGTTCTCTTTTCTCTTGGGACCGGTGCTCTCTGGGGTAAAGTGATAAGTCTGCTCTTCCTTGGGGTCATTCATTATTCTAAATGTGATTGTCGCCGACAATGTTGACTGTTCAGCTACTGCATTGGACCTGGATCTGTTCATGCACCCTATATAAGCACTTTGATGGAAATTAATGTTGGGAATAATGTAAAACCATGGCTGATTTACTATCATCCACGTTACGCTATTGCACAGTGTTAAGATTCACTCTGAGGAGTGAGAATCGGGTGGGAAAAAATGTTAGTCTTTAAATTTAACCTTGAGCCTATATTATCACAAGGACACTTCAGAAAGGGACTGATCATCAGAGGCGGATGTCTTTCCCAGTGACTTTACCAGTGAATGGGAACCGAATCAATTTGTTGGCCTGTGAATTTGTAGATTTCAGATATTCTAACTGTGACAGCCAAGAAATAAATATAGCTGTTTCTGCTGACAAGTGTTTATTGAGTGCGAGAGTCTAACACGCGTGCTGCTGGAGCATGTGTTGTCGATACTGTGCACTCTCCTTCTGTGGAAAATGCTGGAAATACTCAACAGGTCCATGAGCATCATTCCGAGGAATGACAACTTTAATGGCTGAGCTACGATTCTTCATCAGAACATGTTGAATCCGAAAGGGGGGAGTGAAATTTGAGCTAAGGTCCATGTGTAATGATCTGGAAAGTGTGACGGACCATTAGGCCATTCGGCCCATCTATGCCTCTGATGCGATAACCCTCAGCTCCTCTTTCCCACCTTATCCCCACAACCCTGGATTCCCTGACTGATTAAAAACCTGTCGATCTCAGCCTTGAACATACTTTACACCTCTCTGCGGTAAGAATTACCCAGGTGCTGAGGAAAGAGATGTGGCTGTAAAATAACAAAACATGGGCGTCAACGAGAAAAGATTGGCGAGATTGACAAAGGAAATCATGGTTAAGAATAACAGTTTCTTCAAAACTGGCATTGAATCAAACATCATCAACGAACAGCAAAAAGACTTCAGAAGCTGGTAATTTGATTGAAAATCCGAACTTGCTGTGAACACTCTGCAAGTCATCTGTGGACGGAATCCAGGTGCAACTTTTCAGGAGAACGCTTTGAAGCACTCCTTGGTGCTCGGACCCCCTGAGTAACTATTGCAGGGTGACTACAGGTCAATACACCCCCTGAAAGAAAGGAGTCAATGAAAAATTGATGTGCTCTGATATGGTTATGCAATTCCCCCATCCTCATTTCCTCTGCATGTTCCCTTTGGGCAGCTATTTACGCCCAAGCATGAAAGAGGGCAACACAGAAATGATCATGTTTTTTGCGGGTGGTGGGGGGTGGGGGGTGGGGGGGGGGGGGGGGGGGGGAGGTGGGGGTGGGGGGGTGAAGTGGCTTTGGCGTGAGTATCACATGCCTTTGGAATGAGTTGCTGGAAAGAATCAAAAGAAAGGTTACAGCACAAAAAGAGGCCACTCGGCTCATCGTGTCTGCGCCAGCCAAAGATCGAGCCGCCCGGCCTAACCCCGCTCTCCAGTGTTTGATCCTTGCACGTTACAGCACTTGAGTTGCAATTCCAGACACTTTTTAATTGAACTGCGTGTTTCTGCCTCTACCACCTTGTCAGGCAGCGAGTTCGAGACTCCCACCACTACCGGGTCAAATATTTTTCTTCATCTTCACCCTGGTCCTTCTACCAATTACTTTACATCCATGCCCTCTGTGATAAGGTAAATAGGCTCTTCCCCATCCACTCGATCCAGGCCCCTCACAATCATGTTCATCTCAATCACAAGTCCCCTCAGCCTCCTCTGTTCCATGGTGAACAACCCAGACTGTCCAATCCTTCCTCACACCTCCAATCTTCCAGTCCTGGCAACATCCTGGTAAACCTTCTCTTGTACCCTCTCTGGTATCCCTCCTGTAATGAGATGACTGGTATTGCACACGATATGTGATTAGCCGTTCACAATAGCTGTAAATAAACAGTAATCATCTCAGGACGCTTTCCTCACCTTTGCTCATGGATATTTTGTCGTTGCTAAGGCCTGATTGTAATTAATGGAAAAGAACATAGAACATAGTACAGTACAGCACAGAACAGGTCCTTCGGCCCTCGATGTTGTGCCGAGCATTGTCCGAAACCAAGATCAAGCTATCCCACTCCCTGTCATTCTGGTGTGCAGGTGTGTGGAAAAGGAGAGGTGGTTGATTTGTGACTAACTGTTTTTCACTAGTGCTCAGAGTTCAATGTTGCCTCCAATATTGTCTGCACCTCATGATGCCTATTTGAACATTATTGTCCATTCACCTATTATAGATTCAAAACAGAATTACTCTTCCTTTACAGCAAAATATAGATAGATTGGAGAGTTGGGCAGAGAAATGGCAGATGGAATTCAATCCAGGCAAATGCGAGGTGATGCATTTTGGAAGATCTAACTCAAGAGCAGACTATATGGTCAATGGAAGAGTCCTGGGGAAAATTGATGTGCAGAGAGATCTGAGAGTTCAGGTCCATTGTACCCTGAAGGTGACAACGCAGGTCGATAAAGTGGTCAAGGAGGCATACAGCATGCTTGCCTTCATCGGACGGGGTATTGAGTACAAGGGTCGGCAGGTCATGTTACAGTTGTATTGGACTTTGGTTAGGCCACATTTGGAATACTGCGTGCAGTTCTGGTCGCCACATTACCAGAAGGATGTGGATGCTTTAGAGAGGGTGCAGAGGAAGTTCACCAGGATGTTACCTGGTATGGAGGGTGCTAGCTATGAAGAAAGGTTGAGTAGATTAGGATTGTTTTTGTTGGAAAGATGGAGGTTGAGGGGGGACCTGATTGAGGTCTACAACATTATGAGAGGTATGGACAGGGTGGATAGCAACAAGCTTTTTCCAAGAGTGGGGGTGTCAATTACAAAGGGTCACGATTTCAAGGTGAGAGTGGAAAAGTTTAAGGGAGATGTGCGTGGAAAGCTTTTTACGCAGAGGGTGGTGGGTGCCTAGAATGCTTTGCCAGTGGAGGTGGTAGAGGCGGGTACGATAGCATCATTTAAGATGCATCTGGACAGATATATGAATGGGTGGGGAACAGAGAGAAGTAGACCTTTGTAAATAGGCAACAGGTTTAGATAAAGGATCTGGATCAGTGCAGGCTGGGAGGGCCGAAGGGCCTGTTCCTATGCTATAATTTTCTTTGTTCTTTGTTCTTTAACCCAGCTATTTACAATCGGTCAAAATTTCTTCAAAATGTCACTTCTCAACAGACCACATAGAACCTGGCCTCATCGGAGGTGTTACACAATTACAGGTTGCATTCCTCCTCCAGACTGTTTGTGGATATTTTGACCTGAGTAGACCAGATACAAGGCTTGTTGTTTAATAATAATAGCTTAGTGTCACAAGTAGGCTTCAATGAAGTTACTGTGAAAAGCCACTAGTCGCCACATTCCGGCACCTCTTCGGGGAGGCTGGTACGGGAATTGAACCTGCGCTGCTGGCATTGTTCTACATTACAAGCCAGCTGTTTAGCCCACTGTGCTATATATACCAGCCCCTACCTTTCGCAACTTTGCATCTGGTATTTGGTCATTGCCAGTGAAGATTGAAGTGTGGCCGAATGTGTTGCGATATTAATCGACAGTGTGAGCAGACACTTTTGTTTGTGTTGTGGCATGGTCTGAAGATTCCAACTTTCCCTAAAACAGATGAGCAAATGCCAGTGGAAAATGAGGCAAAGAGTGATTCGGGGCTTGCTAGGATCACAAGGGGCAAAAAAAGCGAAATGACCCATACCTTGGTTCATTAACTTGGTGGGGGGTGGGAGGGGTGTTGGGTGGGGGGGGGGGGGGGGGGTATTGAGGAACAGGAGGAATGTTCCCTTGACAAAATGCTGATCTCTTCAAAGTGACTCCCAAAATGTTGCTTCCAGCAGGAAATCTCTTCCAGACTCTGATCACATTTTCTGAGTATTCAATATGATTGTGGTACAGGCCCTCTGCCAACCAACACTCTGTGATGGTCCATGTCCCTGTTTTTCACATGAGCCTTGACTTATTGTGGAGCAAGATGCACTGTGTGCTTAACAAGTGCCCACATTACGAATGTGATATTAAGGGCAGCGTAGCACAGTCACGTCCTGAATAATTACTGAAGAATGATTATGGAGCGGCACAGTGGTTAGCACTGCTGCCTTACAGCGCCGGGGACCCGGGTTCGATTCTGGCCTCGGGTGACTGTGCGGAGTCTATACGTTCTCCCCGTGTCTGTGTGGGTTTCCTCCCGGGTGCTCTGGTTTCCTCCCACAGTTCAGGTTAGATGGATTGGCTGTGCTAAATTACCCCTTAGAGTCCAAAGATGTGCTGATTAGGTGGGTTATGGGGATAGGGTAGGGGAGTGGGCTTAGGTAGGGTGCTCTTTCAGAGGGTTAGTGCAGACCTGATGGGCCGAATGGCCTCCTTCCGCACTGTAGGGATTCTACTGTTCCAGGTGCTGATTAATGGGGTTTCTCCTGGAATTGTCTTTTGTTGATGACATTGCACTCCACTGAATAATAAAATTAGGAATCTCCCGACTTTCCTACTAACACAATGTGCTAACTGCAGTGAAAATCGCTTTTCCTTTTTGATAAAATTCCTCACAACACCTTGTGCATGTCACCTATACTCACCAAGTCAAACCCTGTGCTGCTAAAAAGGACAAAGATACATGAGTTATGCAATGATACAGCAATCTGTATATGAGGAATTATCGATGCTCCTTAATGGGGAGAGATGAACTGAGTGGCGAGTGATGAACTCTATGATAAAGTGGATTATGAATTCACCTTGACAAAACTTAAAAGACCTGGGTGCTCTTAATGGTAAATACGGGCTTTCGTAATCATTACTCAGCCGTTAAAAATGCCATAAAAATTGTGCCTTCCACAATTGATTTAAATAATTTTCCGGTATATGAATAGGTTGTTCAAAAAGTGAGGAATCAGAATTCATAAGGACCAAATTGAGAAAATTAGCAAAAGTTGATGAATAGCTTTTTTTAAAAAAGCTGACACAGCCCTCAAAGACCTACATGAGGAAATTTGTTGCAGAATAGAAACTCCCTAACTGTCTGAAACCAAAGAAGTGTAGGATGATCACGTTGCTGTGGTCTCTCTGCTGATTTACTGATGGAGCTCTGTGATTGGGTGGAGCTCCTCGTAGTTGTGCATTAAGACTCCTGGGAAACTCTGGGAGGAAATCCAAGCAATGGATACTTAAGAATTTCAATAATCTGTATTGTCACAAGTAGGCTTACATTAACACTGCAATGAAGTTACTGTGAAAATCCCCTAGTCGCCACATTCCGGCGCCTGTTCGGGTACACAGAGGGAGAATTCAGAATGTCCAATTCACCTAACAAGCACATCTTTCGGGACTTGTGGGAGGAAACTGGAGCACCCGGAGGAAACCCGCGCAGACACGGGGAGAACGTGCAGACTCCGCACAGACAGTGACCCAAGCCGGGAATCGAACCCGGGTCCCTGGCGCTGTGAAGTCACAGTACTAACCACTGTGCTACTGCCGCTGCCTATTGCAGTGGTTTTTTTTTTGCATAGATTTAGCCTGGGTGGTGACAAAGAAAGAAAATCGGAAATAATTCTTGAAAAGAAAAGCACGCTCGACCGACCACCGCTGCAGTGTTGTTTTCTTCTGATTCTGCCACCTTCTCATGCACTGGGCTGAGTAACTAGTGGGGGAAAAAAATAATGTGGAGCCAAGCGCTTTGCTATTATCCTGCGCATGTTTTATTTATGATTTCTGTAATGGATTCATGGCTCCATCTACATTCAGCACTTTGCATCAAAGCTGTTATCCCTTTTAATATCTGAGGATTTGTACAATAAATATAGGGAGAGGATCCACAGCGTTTTGTCAGGAGCTTCCAGATAAGACTTTGCTTCAGCAGTGAAGCATTTCTTGAAGAAATACCGGTGGCTTTAAACAGCCACGTGTCAGCCTTTCTCCACATTTTGAGATCTTTGAGCAATATCATTTCACCGGGAAGTGTACCTGTTGAAATTTTTCACTGAAATACGCTTGCCAGAAAAATCTAGCGGATTACCATTTGAGTTGTTGCATCTGATTTATGTGCCGGGCGATGTTTAGCGGATCCATTAAAAAAAATCCTTAAACCACAATATCCAGATTAAGATGATCCTGACAGGACAGATATTGAGTCTGAAGTCTTTTCATTTACTGAGAGATTTGTGGCTTTGCTGCTGATTTTGAAATCTCTGCCTTGCACAGTGTGCAGCTGTCTTGTCTGCCAGCCACGCTTTTAGATCAAGTACCCCCGTGTCGCATGGTTGCCAAGGTCTCACTATCGCCTCGAGATTTTATGGAGGTATAATAACTCATAAGGAAGCTGTTGTTGGCGGAGGTGAATTTATTTATACGTTTACGCAAGTCTGCTTACTGCGGCATCTCGCTCCCAGTGCAGTCCTAGATTTGTTCAGTCAGGCTTTGAGTTGGGCCTTGCTTTTATACCTTGCTCCTATCAGGACCCAGGTGGTTGGCCTCCCCTCCCCTCTCTTCCTAGGGAGTTCGCACACTCCTCGAGTGCCGCAGGGAGATCGATGGTTTTGGCCTTGTGGGGGTTGTAACAGAAGGCAAACAGTGGGACGGATTGCAAACAAAGTTAGGGCAAGACTGAGCAACGGAACAGTGGAATGTTCCTCCCTCGGCCATTTTATCTCCTCCCTTAACATGAATGGCCTTTGCTCGGTTGCAATTCCAAGGGCGTTGTACGCCCTCATCCATGGCCCTCTGACTGCAGAAACATCACCGCTGAATCTGGTTCAGTTCGGGTATTGTATGGAAAAGTTGGAATCCTGTGCCAATGTTTCCTTCCTTCCTAATCCAGTGACATTGAGGAGATCCATCAGAATGATGGCGCCCAGGATTGGGGACCAGGCTGGGCCTTATTGAGCCTGGACTATAATTTATAGCCAAGCCACAGGAGTGAAATCAGGAAATGTCTTTTCACGCCAAAGTTTGGAAGCTGTCCATAAATGGCAATTGGTGCTGGAATAGTTGTTCATTTTAAATCAAGATCGATAGATTTTTGTTCGCCAATGGTATGAAGGGATATGGGGCAGAGAGAGTTATTTGGAGTTAGGCAGCAGGTCAACCATGATCTCATTAAATGATGGAATAGGCTCAAGGGCAAAATAACTTCTGTTCCTACATTCGTATATTCACAATAGGAGGCCATGCGGCCCATCGTGCCTGTGATAGCCCTTTGTAAAAAGCTACTGGCATTCCCCAGCTCTACCCCCACCGCCCTCCAACGTTTCATTTTAAAATCTGAATGCAGGTCCTCTTTTGAAGAAGAAAATTGAATCCGTTTCAATAGTTTTTGGGCGGTGTGTGCCAGGTCACAAAGGGCGAGGTGGTCACTCACTGATGCTCGGTGATTGATCGAGTGGGCCCTGCATCAGGAACGCAGCACTCACTGAGAGACACCCTCCCTGCCCTTTTCTCTGACCCCTCTTGCCAGTGGCCCCCACCCTCCCTGTCACCCCCATGCTGCCCTCACTCAAACTTTTTCCAGGGATTCTATAGTGAAGGCGGAAGTGACTTGCTGGCTGCAGCCACTTGTTGATGCACTTGGGCTGCCTGGTCTCGGCCGTGGGATTTCTGCCGTGTTGGGTAAATTCTGGAGTTAAATGTTCCCACTGGAGTTTGGAGCCCCGGCAGCAGGGACTTGATTACTTGATTACTTCGGGACTCTTTCACATCAGTTCGGCAGGCGTGCCACCAGCTTTGGTGGCAGATATGGTTCCAGAATGGGTTTAGCTCACTCAGCTAAATCGGTGGCTTTTAAAGCAGACCAAGCAGGCCAGCAGCACGGTTCGATTCCCGTACCTCCCCGGACAGGCGCCGGTATGTGGCGACTAGGGGCTTTTCACAGTAACTTCATTGAAGCCTACTCGTGACAATAAGCGATTTTCAGATATCGAGTCCCATTGCCCTCATGAAAATCTGCCCCTAGTGGCTAATTCACAGCACAACCCTCCCACTCAAAACGCAGTCATTTTTTAAAAATAAATTTAGATTACCTAATTATTTTTTCTATTAAGGGGCAATTTAGCGTGGCCAATCCACCTACACTGCACATTTTTTTTGGGTTGTGGGGGCGAAACCCACGCAAACACGAGGAGAATGTGCAAACTCCACACGGACAGTGACCCAGAGCCGGGATCGAACCTGGGACCTCAGCGCCGTGAGGCAGTTGTGCTAACCACTAGGCCACCGTGCTGCCCAAAACGCAGTCATAATGATAACCTGGCGTTTACACCATCAACAATCCTTATTCCTTTATCCGAATGGCAGAATTAGGGATCATATTTATCTTGGCTCACTTAAGTTGCCACTAGGGGAAAGGAGGCGTATCTTGTGGAGTAAATGCCCTGAAATTAATTGCGCAGAATCTGAGCTGATACATAAAACTACTTTGAACGAATTAGAGGGATTCATGCCAAAAATTATAATTATTGGATTTTTTTTTGAAAGCACTTGAAGGCATGGCGCTCTTCATCAAGAGTGCCTTCAAGAGACTTGAGCTAGGGGCCTCCCATTGCTCAAAAATGCTTCAGAATGTCATGAGGAAGTATTGAATTGACTCTGAGGGCGTTGTTTTGTTATGCTCCTGACGTAGCATAAGCTGCTTCCTTGATGTGCACTCTGACAAAGGAAGGTTCAAACCTGGACATAACTTCAACACGTTTATTAAACTATTAACAATTCTCCTACTTGGATTCGACTCTCCTGTTAATCCTGCTATAGCTACTCAGACTGACGAACCAGTCTGTTACAATCCACGTGGTGGGTGTGATGTTCAATCAACCCTGTGTCTGTATTCACTGAGTGTCTCCACTGGAAAGAGGATGATCATGTGTGCTGTGTCCTTTTATATGGGTTGGTGTAATGCCCCCCTGTGGTAGTGTCACCTCTGTGTGTATCGTGAATGCCCATTGGTCGTGTCCTATCTTACTGACCTATTGGTTGAATGTCTGTGTGTCATGTCTCTGGTGCTCCCTCTAGCGTCTATCTAGTCTACGTGTACTTACATTAACCCCTTGTGTATTTACAGTGATGCATATTACCACAAACATTACGAGGGCAGACAGTGAGAGTGCAATGTTCCCCAGTCAAACCCAATCCGATTGCTCCGCTTCTCATTGAGAGCTCCATCTGAGGGCTGGGAATGGGCAGAATGAGGTGACGGGTGAAACCCAAGTGATCAGCACTAATCTTTTGCGTGTGACCTTTTTCTGAAGCCTTCTCATTCATATTTATGGAGGTCAAAGCCCTTTCTCTGAGAAATGGATTGCCTGCTAATTGGGAACTACATTTCACATCAGGCTTAAGAAGGTGAAAAATGGCACAAGGCGATGAGCTTAAAACAAGTTGCTACCTCATTACTACAGGTTCCACCCGGTCGCAACACACTGCGAGTTGTCGTGTAGCCAGCGGAGGAGGTCAAACACGATTACAGTGGTGCTCTGATGAAAATGAATGAAATGTCTGTAAAACCCAATAGGAATACATTTGTGGATCAAATTAAAGTGGGACCTGTGGATAGTGCCCATTTCTTTCAGGAATGTGCCTTTGCAAAGAATGTCAGGAAAGATGTGCCGAGATTTTTGTTGACTTTCATCCCAGGGAAATCAATCCTGCAGGACTCTGTGCCTTACGGGCTGTTGCCAGAAATACTCACTGAGATTAACATTGGCTACAGCTGGATGACCATTGACTCAATGAAAATGGCTAGAACCTGCTGGTCTTCCAACACAAAGAACCGTCGACGGCTGAGTGTTGCAGACTGGCACGTTCCAAGGTCACAGAACCATTACATTCGGCCCATTGAGGCTCCACTGTCACCAAACCTGCCTCCAATCATCCTCGCGATGGAAAAATATGTTCTCACCTCACTTTTATTTGGACTCTGTGCCCTCTAATCCTTGATGCTCTCTTGAGTGGAAACAGTTTCTCACTATTTACCCTGTCCATACCCCTCTGGATCTTGAATACTTCTATCAAGCCTCCTCTCTTCCTTCTTTTCCCCAAGGAAAATAGGCCCAACAGAAAAGGACTATGAAATTTCCAGACTGCGTGACTCCCAGGGCGGGATTCACCGACCCCCCCACCGGCTCGGAGAATCGCCGGGGGACGGCGTGAATTCCATCCTGCCACTCCGACGCCGGCTGCCGAATTCTCCGGCACTGAATTTTGGGCGGGGGCGGGGATTGCACGCCGCTGGCCGGAGGCCGTTGGTAGTGGCCTCCCCGGCAATTCTCCGAGACCCGATGGGCCGAGCGGTCGCCCGTTTTCGACCAGTCCCACTGGCGTGGACAAGGTCCATACTGGTAGGACTTGGCTTTGAGGGCGGCTTGCACAGTCCTCAGGGGGGCGCAGAAAGATCTGGCCCCAGAGGGGCCCCCACGGTGGCCTGGTCCGCGATCGGGGCCCACCGATCTGCGGGCGCCCCTGTGCCGTGGGGGCAATCTTTCCCTCCGCGCCGGCCTGTGTAAAGCTCCGCCATGGTCGGCACGGAGAAGAAACCCCCTGTGCATGTGCCAGAACACGCTGGCGCTTTTGCGCATGCGCCAACTCGCGCCGTCTGGCGGAGGCCCTTCGGCACCGGTTGGCACGGCGCCAACCACTCAAGCACCGGCCTAGCCTCCGGAAGTGTGATGGATTCCGCACCTTCCGGGCGGCCCGACGCCGGAGTGGTTCACGCCACTTTTTGGCGCCGGTACAGCCCACCCGCCGATTGCAGGAGAATCCCGCCCCCTATCTCAGACTGAACAAAAGGGAAGATCGAGACTCATTCATTGGCCAATGGAAGTGAATGGTTCCTATCTCCGTACCATTGTGTCATGATGTCATTTCACAGCCAAACTAGACTGGGTGAACCTCAGAGGCCCATAAATCCACAGCACAGGATGTGATGTCAACACAAACATCACCGCTTATTTGGGAAAGGACCTGAACCCGTGTCAGCTTCACTCGGGCAGCCATGTATATGCCTGATTTTACAAATCAGCGACGATATGTTTGCAGTTGGTCATCAGTCATCAGTTGGTCAGAAAGCCAGACCGCAAACTAACTGCGAGTCATCAAGCAACCAAGGTGATTAACAACAATGCCTTGAAGGTGCGAGTGAGAAGGACTCCCTTGCCAACCAAGCCTTCCCAACCCATTCCAGTTCAAAATTAATCTGAGGACAAATCTCCGAGCTATTCAACTACCAGAAATATCACACCCTGATGTGAACCCTTCACTTTAAAAACAGATTAACAACAGTCCAAAGATGTGCAGGTTAGGTGGATTGGCCATGATAAATTGCCCTTAGTGTCCAAAATTGCCCTTAGTGTTGGGTGGGGACACTGCGTTATGGGGATAGGGTGGAGGTGTTGACCTTGGGTAGGGTGTTCTTTCCAGGAGCCGGTGCAGACTCGATGGGCTGAATGGCCTCCTTCTGCACTGTAAATTCTATGATAAAAGAACATCCCCTCAACTTTAAAGCATTGAAACCATCCAAGAAATTATAAACCTGCTACACGGGAGGGTGGAGATTGTAACCCAGAGAGTATTGTGAGCAGTTTTGGGCCCTGTATCTAAGGAAGGATGTGCTGGCCTTGAAAAGGGTCCAGAGGAGGTTCACAAGAATGATCCCTGGAATAGAGAGCTTGTCGTATGAGGAGCGGTTGAGAACTCTGGGTCTAGAAGGATGAGGGGGGGATCTTATTGAAACTTTCAGGATACTGAGAGGCCTAGATAGAATGAATGGGGAGCGGATGTTTCCACTAGTGGGAAAAACTAAAACTCGAGAGCACTCTCTCAGACTAAAGGGACGATCCTTTAAAACAGAGATGAGGGGGAATTTCTTTAGCCAGAGGGTGGTGAATCTGTGGAACTCTTTGCTGCAGAAGGCTGTGGAGGCCAAATCATTGAGTGTCTTTGAGACAGAGATAGATAGGTTCTTGATTAATAAGAGGATCAGGGGTAATGGGGAAAAGGCAGGAGAATGGGAATGAGAAATATATCACCCATGATTGAATGGCGGAGCACACTCGATGGGCCGAGTGGCCTAATTCTGCTCCTATGTCTTATGGTCTTATTAAGGTATCTGCAATGTGTAAAAGTGTTTGGAACGTGTATCTAATCTGTGTGTGTGCACAAATGTGTCTGAGAATTAGAGTATCTGATGTTGCATTTAATTCAGGATAAGTGTGTGAGAATAAATAACCTTCTTTATTTTTAAATTCACAACAGCTTTCTGCTGAATTACTCTAATTGGAATTAACACTCCAGGGCGAGGAAACATGCCCGTACACAACATACTGATCGCGGATGTGAGAAAGACAATGCATTCTGTTTGTGACAGTGGGATTGAAACAATTTGGGGGGTAAATAAAGAAAATGGCCATAAATCTTTAATGTGCTCAGTGCAAGGTTGCAACACATTGGTTAGCGTGCAGGAATAGAGAAAACTTGCTCCTAATGAATGGACAACTATTGGCACAAGACTAATAGGTGTGACTGTTTATCTTTCAACCACAGGACTCATTAAGTGTTGGGAAATATCTCAAGGACATTGGACCATTAATTAAAGTGGATCATTTGAATTCCCCTTTAGTCACTAGGCAAGTGCAGAGTTTTACAGGCAGTTTTTGTTATTCTGGTACATTGCGTTCATAAGACAAGGACAAGGATATAAAACTTTTAAATTATGAATAAAAAGTAATGGAATTGAACTGGAATATGCCAGCCCATTGAACTGGGAGACGTGTATAACATCATTTAATACTGAGCTAGTTGATATAAGCAGAAAGGATGAACAAACTGAAAACCAGACTGGGAAGGTCGCCAACTTAAAATGTTAATTCTGTTTTTCTCTTCATACCTGTTGAGTATTTCCAGTTTTTATTTTAGGTGTCCACTGCTTTTTTATTCCTTCTAATCATTTGCATCCGAGCAGAAATACCCTACCCATTTGTAGACCCTGTAACTACCAGGGGCTGGTTTAGCACAGTGGGCTAAACAGCTGGCTTGTCATGCAAAACAAGGCCAGGAGCGCGGGTTCAATACCCGTACCGGTCCCCCTGAACAGGCGCTGGAATGTGGCGACTAGGGGCTTTTCACAGTAACTTAATTGAAGTCTACTTGTGACAATAAGCGATTATTATTATCGATGTAACTAGCATCCATGACTATTTTAAGAGTAAGACCAAAAGACTAAGATAGTCGGATCACCTAATTCAACCTCTGTAGCGTAACCTGTCTCAGCACTGCCTCATTCCTCTGCTGCTGGAACCCTCGTTCATGCTCTTGTTACTGTTATATTATACTTTGTGGTAATATGTCGTTACTCTTTGTCTTGGAATCCAGGCCGCTCTGATGGCGTGATGATAAAGAAATCACCAATCTCTAATTTGAAGCAAAACCAATTTATTGAATAATGATTAAATTAAATAGAGTTCGCACACTCTACAGAGCTATAACTATTAATAAAGTAAGACTGAGTTTGTTAACAATAATCTATGATTAAGTATTAACTAATGAAGTCCATGCGGTACTTCTCTCTAATCTAAGCTAGTCCTTGAGTTGTGATCTATCTCTCTCTAGCTCTCTGCTAACACTACCCAAGATTCCCTGAATTTTGATATTTATACTGGGAACTGGTGGTGCCCACTAGTGTTCGAATTACACTGAGATGTAACAATTAACCCTTTACTGTTAAGCTTATATACAAATCATTGCAGTTACCTCGAGACTTGACTATTCTAATGCTCCCCAACTTAGCCACCCAAATTCTACGCTCGTCAGTCTTAAGGCCATCCAACATTCTGCTGCCCATGTCCTAACTCGCACCAAGTCCTCCTCATCCATCGCCCCTGTGCTGACTGACTAAACTGACTCCCAGTCCAGCTGTGGCTCAATTTTAAAATGCTCATCCCTATTTACAAATCCCTCCTCAGTCTTGCCCTTCCTTATCTCTGTAACCTCCTCCACCATTGACTACGATCTCAGGACTGGTCCTCTTGGCCATCCCTGATATTGATCGCTCCCCCATTGATGGCCATCCCCGCCGCTGGCAGCCCCTAGGATCTGCAGTGCCCGCCATGTGTCTCGCCATCTCTGGTCTTCCCCCAAGATCTCATTGACCAAACTGTCTGTTTGTCTCCTCGCCTTGCGACATTCTGGAATGCAAAAGGTGCCACACAAATATATAAATGCAAGTTGTTGTTGTTTGAGTGACTTGGGGGTTGTATGTGATGTTAGTTCTGGTTATTCTAAATTAGCAGCAGCATTTATCATTCAAACAATATTCTGATTGGAAAATATGTAGTTCACCCACTTCAAATACTTCATGTTGATTTTGATTCACCAATGCACTGGAAGGAATCCCAATTGATTGTCACTGCATAGCAAACTCTACGGTGTAAATCCAAACAAAATAGAGAGTCTGAACTCTCATCTTCAATCAGGAAATGCTTTCCCCAGGAGACCAGGTCTCGGGACAATTTGAATGTAGATTTTTTACAGCGTTGAACTGATTTCCTTGTCAATGTTATAATTTGTAGGCAATTCTTGACTAAGATAAAATAGAAAGGCATGTCCTGCCTCCTGATCATTTCTCTCACATTACTTCAAGTTCAATGACTTATAGTGTGTGAGCATTTTTAAAACCTTTGGTTTGATTTTCGAGGATTCCTCCCTTGAATTTTCATATCTTCCACCTCTCTCCTGTCCTCCCCAGGCACTGAGTTATTTGGGGGAACTGTGCCATTGACTCTATTCTTTGACATATTATTTAAGTGGCTTTTCCTCTTGCAAATACTGCTCAATAATGGATGTCATCATAGCTTTTTAAAAATTCATCTACAGACTGTGGCTGTCTCTGGCGAGGCCAGGGTTTATTGCCCATCCCTAGTTATCCTTCAGAAAGTGGTGGTGAGCTGCCTTCTTGAACTGCTGCTGTCCTTGAGGTGTAGGTACACCCACTGTGCTGTTATGGAGGAAGTTCCAAAATGTTGTCACACTGGCAGTGAAGGAACGGCGATATATTTCCAAGTCAGGATGGTGAGTGACTTGGAGGGGAACCTCCAGGTGGTGGAGTTCCCATGTGCCTGCTGCCCTTGTACTTCTCGATGGTGGCAGATGTGAGGAGTGGTCAAGGAGGAGATGTAATGTCATCAGATCTTGGATGATTACATTATGGAAACAGGTTGCATAAACGTGGCTGGTGCTGTCTTGAAATTAGCAGTACGAGGGGGGACCTGTATAAGACCATAAGACACAGGAGTGGAAGTAAGGCCATTCGGCCCATCGAGTCCACTCCGCCATTCAATCATGGCTGATGGGCATTTCAACTCCACCTACCAGCATTCTCCCCGTAGCCCTTAATTCCTCGCGACATCAAGAATTTATCTATCTCTGCCTTGAAGCCATTTAGCGTCCCGGCCTCCACTGCACTCCGCAGCAATGAATTCCACAGGCCCACCACTCTCTGGCTGAAGAAATGTCTCCGCATTTCTGTTCTGAATTTACCCTCTCTAATTTTAAGGCTGTGCCCACGGGTCCTCGTCTCCTCGCCTAACGGAAACAGTTTCTTTGCGTCCACCCTTTCTAAGCCATGTATTATCTTGTAAGTTTCTATTAGACCTCCCCTTAACCTTCTAAACTCCAATGAATACAATCCCAGGATCCTCAGCCACTCATCATATGTTAGACCCGCCATTCCAGGGATCATCCGTGTGAATCTCCGCTGGACACGCTCCAGTATGTAGTGTTTACGATATTAATGGATTGGATAAGGTGTATACCGAGAAAGTGTTATACCAGGAAACTATTATATTTAAATTGCCATCCACTATCCTTTGTGTGAAAAAGGAGCTTCTTGATTTTGCTCCTGAACAGCCAGTCATCTTATCTGAGGTGTGGTATCCAAAACAGAAATCCAACTCCAGGAAGGGCCTGACCAAGACTCTGTACAACTAAAGCATCACTCCCTCGCTTTGGTGTTTCAACGCCCTCTGTGGTTTGGTTTCCTGGGTCTTACTTATCTCGTGTGAAACTTCCTGTCACCTCACGTTGCCCTAAATTCGGATTTTCTTCCTTCCCTGCCTGGCCGATGAAATTAAGTTTCCCCCCTTCCTTTCTCTGAAATCCAGGCCTGGGAATCAGTTATTCCCACCCCGTGAGGAGATACAGTGAGTGAGATGGTGCTCTTGGACACCACTGGAATTCCTTAAAAATCTCAAAACAGGTGTGTAAGTTACATTTCATGATCTAAATTTCCTTTGATACACAAGTGACATCGCTGATAGGCTTGATGATAGTTTTGTCACTGAACGCAATGATTACTGACATCTTTCTTAAACTTTCCCAACAAAACATAGATACATAGAAGATAGGAGCAGGAGGAGGCCTTTTGGCCCTTCGAGCCTGCTCCGCCATTCATCGCGATCATGGCTGATCATCCAACTCAATAGCCTAATTCTGCTTTCTCCCCATAGCCTTTGATCTCATTCTCCACAAGTGCTATATCTAGCCGCCTCTTGAATATATTCAAAGTTTTAGCATCAACTACTTCCTGTGGTAATCAATTCCACAGTCTCACCACTCTTTGTGTGAAGAAATGGCTCCTTATCTCTGTCCAAAATGGTTTACCTTGAATCCGCAGGCTGTGACCCCTGGTTCTGGACACATCCATCATTGGTAACATCTTCCCTGCATCTACCCTGTCTAGTCCTGTTAGAATTTTATAAGTCTCTATGAGATCCCCCCTCATTCTTCTGAACTCCAGCGAGAACAATCCCAACCTAGTCAATCTCTCCTCATATGACAGTCCCGCCATCCCTGGAATCAGTCTGGTAAACTTTGCTGCACTCCCTCAAGAGCAAGAACATCCTTCCTCAGAGAAGGAGACCAAAACTGCACACAATACTCCAAGTGTGGCCTCACAAAGGCCCTGTACAATTGTAGCAACACATCCCTGCTTCTATACTCAAAACCTCTTGCAATGAAGGCCAACATACCATTAGCCTTCTTTACCGCCTGCTGCACCTGCATGCTTACCTTCAGCGAATGGTGCACAAGGACACCCAGGTCCCACTGCACACTCTCCTCTCCCAATTTACAACCGTTCACTCAATGCATTATGTCATAGAAAATAGCTGAGGCATTGGGTCAGTTTCCAATGCATTTGAGCAAATTGTGAGGTCTACATGATGTAGGCACTTTCACGGTTTGTCGAGCAACCTGAATCTCTTGATCCTTGCACCTAGCTGATATTTCACTCCCAACCTTCTGTTGGTATATATCTGCTACAGTTTATAGAATTTAATTGGACTTGTGGTAACATTGATGTAGACGCACAGTAAACTGCCTCCAGCGTCTCTGTGAGTATCATGAATGCTGAAAGTAGATTTCATTACTTTTTGACAGATGCCTGAAGTCGAGACTGAGGAGTGTGAGGAACAATTGTACGGGACCAATTGTATGGGAATGACTCTGTAGGAGTGTCCCAAATGAATGAAGATGCAGTTAACTTTGCTGCTCAGCATAGTCGTCAGGTCTTGCCACTTATCAACTGAATCTTGAGCAGGCTTTCAGAAGCAAATGTTTCTGTTTAGCATGCATTAGCAGAGGAGCAATGTTGCAGCTGGCACGTGGCATGATGGACGAGGGAAGGTGCTGTCTATGCTTTCAGACCAGGTAGGAACTTTTAAGTGAACTTACTGAATAAAAGAAAGACTAGGCTTTAGATTGAAATTAACCCTTAATTTCCCTCAGTCACAACGCTCCCACTTTAGCATTCTAATGCAGTCCGAAGTCGGCACTCCAGTCAGGCTAGTAAAGAACGTCAGGAAAACATGCTTCCTCTAAAGAAACAAGAGTTTTGTATCTATTGGCTGGAACCCATAAGTGAGCTTTTTATTGAAAGAAAGAAACTTAAAGCCACACTCCAGTGGTTTGAGCCCGCAGCTAAAGATGGCTACACAGTTTGCATCAATGTGCTCTGCACTCTGCAGTACCATTGAGATGGTGTCTAGCTGTCTGGATTCCAATCAATGACCTCAGAGGAATGTATCTGAATCACATTCCTGAATCCATGAGCACAATGCCCAGATACTGAACTGGGTGCAGATCAACCATTCAATCCAATCATCTGGGCAACGAGACAGTGGCTGAATCAAGGGATCCCCAGGCATGATCTAATCAAGCTACAGTTGGAATACTCTGACCACGACCATATTTGAATCAATGGCCAGTTGGAGACGGGCGATCGTGTGACAAGCTATACCTTTGTGTGCTGAAGCATCTGCTTTCCCTGCAGTAGAGGACAAGCAACTGCGAGGCTGAAAGAAAAGGACCTGAATAGGTTCACCCCCCCCCCCCCTTCTCTCTCTCTCTCTGTCCACCCAACTTGGAAATGTTTGAGCCCTGTTTGCTGATTGTAACTCACCGAGTCCCGCAGACAGAGATTTTGTTAAAAAATCAGCAGAAACATCAGTACCACTGAATTGAGCCAGAGGTCAGCCAAGCCACCAACCTCCACAAACTCTATACTCCTTTAATGTTTATTGAACCCCATGGCTAACTTAATGCATCCTTCCCCACTCTCTAATCTAGTCATATGCGTGCGACTTTGAATGCTTGTGTTCCGGAGATGGACATTTTCCAATCTGCTGGATATCTGCAAGTTTCCCTCGTCAACAGTAATTGACTTCTCATTGATTTCCCCAATTAGACTCAGTGGCCGTAAGTGACAGGTCAACTGAGATTCCAACATTGCACAGATCAGACGTTATGTACTGCAGCCGTCATTCATTACCCCACTGTGCTACATACCAACACTCATTTGCATTTATAAAGCAGCCCTAATGTAGTAAAAAAAACATCAAAAGGCCATTCACAGGTGCGCTATTGGACATCATTTGACAGTGAGCTACAGAAAATGACATGAGGGCAGGTGACCAGAAGTGGTAAGCTTACAGGAACACCTTAAAGAAGGGGGAAGAGACAGACGAGCAGAGAGATTTCGGAGGAAATTCCAGAACGTGGAAGCGAGACAGTTGAAGGCAGTGGCGATAGTGGTGCGCTGATGAAATCAGGGACGTGTCAGACTCCAGAATTGGAAGTTGCGGGGATGGCAAGGCGGGAGGAGCTTTCAGAGATTCGGAGAGTAGAGGTTATATGTTGATTTGAGCAAAAAGGGTGAGAATTTAAAAATCTATGGGCACAGCAGTTTGTACAAGGCAATCAATCAGGTCTAACACTGCCGTACTTTTATTTAAGCCTGATTGTGGGACAATTGGCATCAGTCAGCTTCGACAATTCTTCCTAATTCTACAAGTGATGCGCTAATTATTTTGGGAAACCATGTTTGGGCAATGGCATGATGTCACAACGACATGAAAACTGCATGCAGTGGGATGTCAGAAGGAAGGTTTGATTCATGCATTCCATGTTGCAATCCATCATGTTTCGAATTCCAATGTAACTCATTCACAAGGCAAACCTACCTCAGACAACTGAAGGATAAAAGTTCGAGTGTCACAGTCTGCATCTGCAAATGCTGTCCAGTTGATGCATGCCTTCAGTTGGTAAGACTCTCATCTTTGAGTCAAAATGTCCTGAGGTTCAAATCCCCCTCCAGGCACAGATATCAAAGCTAACATGCTGGTTGGTGTAGTACCGAGGGAGTGCGGCACTGTCAACAAGTGCCATCTTTCAGATATAATGTTAAACTGAGACTTCAGGCTAGCTTTTTGCAAAGGCGAGCTGACTCTGGTGACCTTTAAGAACAGGGGGTCGGGGGGGGGGGGGGGTGGCAGGACCCCGGTGTGGTTGTCCCACCTGCCATTTCTGACAGATCCCATTTCTCTGATGGGGCAAGGGAGTGGAGCATGAATCACACAGGCAGGAAACCCAAACTCAGCCGGGCTATTTCAAATTAGTGCTGAGTTCAAACGGACCCTATTTTTGCTTTTCCATTGGTCTTAACCCAGTGTGGGAGTCACAAATATATGAATTAGACAGAAATACTTCTGAAGGGTAAATACGGTCTATTTAAATGTCATGACCTGAAGTTTTTTTTAAAATCCCCAGCCTCTAGACATGAAAAAACAGGCTAAAGCTGTGGGTTAGAGTTACAAAACACCCTTTGTTGGACTGCTTTGAATGTCAAACCATCTAGTGTAGATTCGCAGAAGTCATTACATCTGTTCCTGCAGTTTCAGTTGAGTTCTTTGTTGACCTTACACTCATGCTGTTATTGCTGCTGAAGCCATTATGAATGCTTGGCTGAGTTTCAAAACTTATCAAAGCACTTACATGGGCAGCACGGTGGCACAGTGGGTTAGCCCTGCAGCCTCAAGGCGCCGAGGTCCCAGGTTTGATCCCGGCTCTGGGTCACTGTCCGGGTGGAGTTTGCACATTTTCCCCGTGTTTGCATGGGTTTCGCCCCCACAAGCCAAAGAGTAGGTGGATTGGCCACGCTAAATTACCCCTTAATTTGAAAAAATTAATTGGGTACACTAAATTTTATTTTTAAAATATCAAAGCACTTACATTAGCAAGAGGAGTGTTTACTTCACGTTGATTGACAGTTTAAGGCGACTGTTAAAGGATTAGCTGTTTTGATGTAGTAATTGAACAATAGATGGAATATGTGAGAATTAAAATCCTTGAATGGGCTTCATGAATGGGAGTTTTTTTCCCAGTATCTACTGTGTATGATTGAGAGCACTGATTAGATTGTTTGAATTTCTGTCATCTCCATGCGCATGGCTCCCGTGGTCTGCTCTTGGTAGATCCCAGGTGAGTGTTTCTGGAGGTGGCAAGAGATATGAGGTCGCATGAAGAGGGCGTGGAGGTATGAGTGGGCTTAGGGAGTGGATACAATGGTGAGGTGTTGTGAGGGGCGAGGTGTTAAGGGCCTTACACGATCTAAAACAACTGAGGCAGATCCCCAGAAAACCAAGGAGGGCCTTCTAACCAGCCCGCCCTGGCTCTCACCTGTCCACTTATGATCTGCTTCTGGGGTCCCAGATGTCCTAGTAGTCGATATTTATTCATAATCAAAGTTTATGGAAAGCAGAATATCTGATTATTATCACATTGCTATGTTTGGAACTTACTGTCCGTAAATTAGTTGCTGCATTTGGGGCAGCACGGTAGCATTGTGGATAGCACAATCGCTTCACAGCTCCAGGGTCCCAGGTTCGATTCTGGCTTGGGTCACTGTCTGTGCGGAGTCTGCACATACTCCCCGTGTGTGTGTGGGTTTCCTCCGGGTGCTCCGGTTTCCTCCCACAGTCCAAAGATGTGCAGGTTAGGTGGATTGGCCAGGATAAATTGCCCTCATTGGCTGTCAAACACTTTGGGATGCCCTGAAGTCATGAAAGGTGCTATATAAATGGAAATCATTCTTTTTTATATTTCTACAGGCAACCAGATAGAAAACAACACTGAAAATTGGACAGTGGCAGAAACTAAGTGATTGTGTCCTGATAGTTTAACTTAACTTCAAGGCAACATTAAGGTGATGAAATAGATACTGTGACTATTTACTTTTGTTACAAAGTCAATGTCATGAACTTCCTTTGCGTCTGGTTATCAGTAAAGCCTTGGCAGTCATCTCCTCCCAGCTCCCACCACTTCTTACCGTTAACATTTTACCCAGGAATTAAATGGAGGGATCGTTACAGCAAATTAATTATAAAAAGGTTTTGCACATTTAATTGGAGGTTAATGGATAAAAAAGGCTTTATTAGCTGCAACTTGTTCAATCCCGAATTGATCTTCTGATCCCATATTCTCTCTATCATAAAGACTACTTACTTACTCCTGCATACCATAGAATCTACAGCACGGAAATGTACCCAGCTATTTTATGCTGGTATATATGCCCACTCAAGTTTCCTCCCTTCCTTACTTAACTCCATCAGCATTAAACCCTCTGTTCCCTTCTCCCTCACACGCTTATCCAACTTCCCCTTAATCTCAATTGTTCACCTCAACCACTCTCTCGGACAGTGAGGTCTATATTTGCACCATTCTCCGGGTAAAGAAATTCCTTTAAAATTCCCTATTGGAATGCTGGGTGATTATCTTATATCGATTATGTTTTTTGTATGGGCAACAAAGAGACCACACCATCCTGGTCAAAACAAAAACGTACTTTATTTAACAATAACTATCATTTGCAGCTCCAATAGATCCCAACTGGGTCTCCTCTGGTTGGTGCCTTACTGGCCGACTCTATTTGTACAAAACCAGGTATTGTTAAGGATTCCCCCATCCCTTATTGGGTTTGTACTCTGCAAGCTCCACAGGGTAGTTAATCATCCCTACCCTGTAACGCCCACACAGATTGTAACAGGCGTCCAATTATACTTGTTTCCCGCAAGTGGAAACATTTCCTCCTGTTCTGCTTTCTCAAAACTTCCATAAACTTAAAGAAGGTCACCCATTTGCTTCTTCTTTTTCAAAAGAAAAGAGGCACATCCTTGTGTCTTCTCCTGATAGGTATAACCTCACAGTTCTTGCAACATCCTTCTAACTCATTCTTGCGCCTCTCCAGGGTCACCTGCCTCTGTCCATACGTCAGTCTATCTGCTGCTGAAAACTTCCTCCTTCATACCTTCGTCACCTTCAGCTACAACTATTCCAGTCTCCCATCCGAGCATGTTTGGTTAACGTTAGGCCGGCCAAAACTCTGCTTTTCTTCTCCAACCTCGCCCCCATCCAGCACCCCTACCCTAACTGACCGTCATCGATTTCTCCCCACCTCAAATCTTAAACGTTCCTTCTCTTGTTCACTGCCTCCATCTTCCTTATCTCTGTCATGCCCATCAGCCCTACAGCTCCTCACAAACATTCTGCGGCATTCTCCGTCGGCGGGATCCTGTTTCGCCGGCAGCGCACCCACAGCCACGGGTGTCCCGACAACGCGGGGTGGCCACAATGGGAAACTCTCTTGGCCGGCTGCCGGAACGGAGAATCCCGCTGATGACGGGGGCGTGCAGCGCCAGAAAACGGGGCTGGCGGGATGAAGGAATGCTGCCCACTTTGTTCTTCTGACTGCTATGCATCATCCTCTTTTTCTTCATTCCAGGGTCGATGACTCTGCCTGGAGCCTCCGAGGACCCGCTATACGTAATTCCCTCCCAAAATTCCCACCTTTCTCTCCTCCATGTAGATCTTCCTTAAAATGTACTGTAGTCATCGGGAAATACAAAGATAAAGGTTCAACCAAATGTATTCAAACTCAAAATCAAATGGTGTACAACACGAGTGTCCCAGCCCGGGATTGACAGGAAGTCCTGCTCCAGGTCTGGACGGTATTTAAAAGGCTCGATAATGAGTCCCTGCTGGATGGGCCTCTGTCCGTTACCATGGGAACTCGTAATACCCAAGCCCCACAGGGAGATCAATGAGTGAGGGTTATAACCTCGGCTTCACTCGGCTTTGGTTCGCTCATCCTGACGTTGCTTCCTTTCCGCGCGCTTTGATTAAGCCTCTGTGAAGCATTTTTGGGACAACGCTCAAAGTTAAGGGCACCATCGAAGTGCAAGCCGCTGCTTTTTGTGAGCGTTTATGTGACACAGTAAGCTCTCAAACGCCAGTGTCTCACAGTATCATTCCACCTCAAGTATGTTGCAAACATTGCATACGTTGCAGGTTGTTACCAGGACATGTTATTATTATTGGTGCGAGGAAGATGCTTGCCACAGAATTGACGACGGCATTGCTGCAACAGCCTCAGTCCTCAACACCGACAACTGCCAATCTCCAGACGCAATTCTGCAACTCATCCGTTTCATTCTAGACCACAACGTCTTCACCTTCGACAACAAATTCTTCATCCAGACGCACGGAACAGCCATGGGGACCAAATTTGCACCTCAATATGCCAACATCTTCATGCACAAGTTTGAACAGGACTTCCTCACCACACAGGACTTTCAACCGATGCTATACACCAGATACATCGATGACATTTTTTTCCTTTGGACCCACGGCGAGACATCACTGAAACGACTACACGATGACATCAATAAGTTCCATCCCACCATCAAACTCACCATGGACTATTCTCCAAATTCAGTTCCATTCTTGGACACACTCGTCTCCATCAAGGACGGTCACCTCAGCACCTCGCTTTACCGCAAGCCCACAGATAATCTCACGATGCTCCACTTCTCCAGCTTTCACCCGAAACACATTAAAGAAGCCATCCCCTATGGACAAGCCCTCCGTATACACAGGATCTGCTCAGACAAGGAGGAGCGCAACAGACACCTACAGATGCTGAAAGATGCCCTCGTACAAACGGGATATGGCGCTCGACTCATTGATCGACAGTTCCACCGCGCCACAGCAAAAAAACCGCACCGACCTCCTCAGAAGACAAACACGGGACACCACTGACAGAGTACCCTTCGTCGTCCAGTACTTTCCTGGGGCGGAGAAACTACGACATCTTCTTCGCAGCCTCCAACACATCATCAGCGAGGATGGACATCTTGCCAAGGTCATCCCCACACCCCCACTACTGGCCTTCAAACAACCGCGCAACCTCAAACAAACCATTGTTTGCAGCAAATTACCCAGCCTTCAGAACAGCAACCACAACACCACAAAACCCTGCCAGGGTAATCTCTGCAAGACATGCCAGATCATCGACATGGACACCACCATTACACGTGGAAACACCACCCACCAGGTACGCGGCGCATACTCGTGCGACTCGACCAATGTAGTCTACCTCATACGCTGCAGGAAAGGATGTCCCGAAGCGTGGTACATTGGCGAGACCATGCAGACACTGCGACAACGAATAAACGGGCATCGTGCGACTATCAACAGGCAGGACTGTTCCCTTCCAGTTGGGGAACACTTCAGCAGTCAAGGACATTCAGCCTCTGATCTCCGGGTCAGCATTCTACAAGGAGGCCTTCAGGAGACGCGACAACGCAAAATTGCTGAGCAAAAACTTATAGCTAAGTTCCGCACGCATGAATGCGGACTCAACCGGGATCTGGGATTCATGTCGCATTACATTCGGCCCCCACCAACAAGCCTGGACTTGCAGAGGCCTACCGACTGAACTGGCTTGGGACAATTCACACCTCTTTAACCTGGAGTTACCTCTCTCTCTGCATCTTTGATGATTTGATTGCCTGCAGGTGCTCGCATTCCGGGGCATCTCTGACTGTGTCTATATAAACATTTCTGGAACAAGCCTTTCCATTCACCTGAAGAAGGAGCCGTGCTCCGAAAGCTCGTGTTTGAAACAAACCTGTTGGACTTTAACCTGGTGTTGTAAGACTTCTTACTGTGCTCACCCCAGTCCAACGCCGGCATCTCCACATCACAGAATCCGAGAGCAGAGGGAGGGAGCAGAAGAAAGGGGGAGAGAAAGAGAGAGAGGATGTAAGAGATGGGGCAAAGTTAGTGCAATGTTAAAGAGGTAGAAGGGGAAAGTAAAAGATGAAGAGAGAAAGAGCATTAATGGGGGAAAGAAATAAGACCATAAGACATAGGAGCAGAATTAGGCCACTCGGCCCATTGAGTCTGCTCCGCCATTCAATCATGGCTGATATTTTTCTCATTCCCATTCTCCTGTCTTCTCCCCATAACCCCTGATCCCCTTATTAATCAAGAATCTACCTATCTCTGTCTTAAAGACACTCAGTAATTTGGGCTCTACAGCCTTCTGCGGCAAAGAGTTCCACAGATTCACCACCCTCTGGCTGAAGAAATCCCTCCTCATCTCTGTTTTAAAGGATCGTCCCTTTAGTCTGACATTGTGTCCTCTGCTTCTAGTTTTTCCAACAAGCGGAAACATCCCCTCCACGTCCACTCTATCCAGGCCTCGCACTATCCTGTACACAGGGCCGGCTCAAGGCACCGGCAACTCTGGCAGTCGCCCGGGGCGCCATGTGCTAGGGGGCGCCAGAGACTCGGGTCCCGCGCATGCGCAGTTGGGCCGGTGCCAACCAGCGCATGCGCTGTGGCCGCCCCCCCCCCCAGGGCGGCCCCCCTCGGTCCGCCGCCCCCCCCCCCCGGTCCGCTCCCCCCCTCCCCCGGTCCGCTCCCCCCCTCGGGTCCGTCCCCCCGCCCCCCCTCGGGTCCGCCCCCCCCGCGGGTCCCCCCCGGGTCCGCCCCCCCTTCTCGCCCCCCCCGGTCCGCCCCCCCCTCTCGGCCCCCCCCCGTGCCCCCTCTCTCGGCCCCCCCCTCCCCCTCAGCCCCCCCCTCCCCCTCGGCCCCCCCTCCCCCTCGGCCCCACCCTCCCCCTCGGCCCCCCCCTACCTCTCGGCCCCTCGGCCCCCCCTCCCCCTCGGCCCCCCCTCCCCCTTGGCCCCCCCTCCCCCTCGCACCCCCCTCCCCGTCGGCCCCCCCTCGGCCCTGCCCCGCCCCCTCTTGGCCCCGCCCCCTCACGGCCCCGCCCCCTCTCGGCCCCCCCCCCCCCCCAAGGGCGCCGAAGTTCAGCTTGCCCGGGGCGCCAGCAACCCCAGGGCCGGCGCTGCCTGTACATTGCAATAAGATCCCCCGTCATCCTTCTAAACTCCAATGAATGCGAGTTATTAGTCAATTAGTGTTTACTTCGTTGCCAATGAGGCATTGTGCTGCTTCTTGAGATTTCTTCTTGCTCTTGTGTCTTTGACCATCAATTATCCATCTTGCTTCAAAGTCAGCCACACCTTGGTGAAGCCGAGTGCAGCACTGTGGACAGTCGGGCGCACTCTTCTCCCAGCTGTGGAGGTCAAAGCTGATCATCTTCAAGTAGACTCTTGGCGTGTCTTTCAAACGTTTCCACTGACCGCCCCGTGAACTTCGACCAGTCGTGGGTTGGGAGTAGAGAGCACAATACAGAAGGTGGGTCTATGCCATCCTAATGCAGTATCCCGTCCAGCCCCAGCTACTGCAGGAGCATGATCACATCTTTGCTCAGGGCGTCTGCTTCCTCGAGGGTGCCCACGTATATGTGACCATCCAGGTGACGTGTAGGACCTTCCATTGGCAGCGCTGGTGCTATGCCACGCACCCTCTAGGGTGTCGGCGATCTGTCACCCAACCTTCGGCAAGACTGGTAGCAATTCATAAAGTGACAATCTGCTGATCTCGTACCGAATGTGGAGCAGTGAGGAACAGGCTGTGAATAGAAACTGTCCATCAAAGCAAAACTAATAACCTGCAGAGTCGACAAAGAAACGTAAGAACAAAGATTAAGTGAGTATGAATTATACTTGAGCTGTTGTGTGACGAAGGAGACAGATCATTGGCTCTATTTAGAAAGCTAACTGTTTTTCAAAATGGCACCTGCTGTGTTTCAAAACTTGAGAAAACAGCAGGTGAGCAGATATTGGCAGGGCCCGGCTGCAAAGAGATTGTTCTACAGTTATTTATTTTATTCAATCATGGGGTGGGCTTCGCTGGCTAGGCCAGCATTTACTGCCCATCCCGGATTGCCCTCGAGCAGGTGGTGGTGAGCTGCATTCTTGAACCGCTGCAGTCCATGTGGTGTAGGTACACCCACAGTGCTATTAGGGAGGGAGTTCCAGGATTTTGACCCGGCGACTGTGAAGGATCGGCGATATATTTCCAAGTCAGGATGCTGCGTGACTTGAAGGGGAACCTCCAGGTGCCGGTGTTCCCATGTGTCTGCTGTCCTGGCCCTTCTGCGATGAAATTGTAAAACTATTTGGATTAGCCACGAGGTCAGATTCATTGTCCGACTCAGGTCTCCCTGCAAAGCTGGTGAAGGACCTTCTGCTCGAGCGACTGTTTTTCCCCAATGGAGCAGCATCTTCTTCGTGCTGCCAGACAGTTGCTCTACCTGCAGCAGGTGGGAAGTGCTGAGAGAGTACCAACCGACACGGAGGAAAATTCACTGGGAAGGAGGTCAATCAAAATGAAGGAAAATTTGGGAGGGAAGAGGGATCCTGGGGCAGGGAGGCTATAACCATTTCTCATGGTTACTTGGAGGAGCTCCGTATCCTTAAATGGTGTGTTAGAATCCCAGAACGATAAATCACAGGAACTGGCTATACGGCACGTCATCACTGTGACCATTCTTTGAAAGGACCGTCCAATTAGTACTGGTTCCCTCACCTCCTAGTAGAAGCACATTACTGCGGATGCTGGAATCTGAAACCAAAAGAGAAAATGCTGGAAAATCTCAGCAGGTCTGGCAGCATCTGTAGGGAGAGAACTTTGACAAAGGGTCATCAGGACTCGAAACGTTCGCTCTTTTTCTCCCTACAGATGCTGCCAGACCCGCTGAGATTTTCCAACGTTTTCTGTGTGGTCCCTGATCTCCTTATTCCGGATCTTCTTCCCACTGTTTTTACCTGGCACTGAAGCCAAAGAACATTCTCTACTCTTGTCTGGAATTAAAATTGCAGTTGAATTACTCATGCCCTTTTAAAGAAGGAAGCTCAGGGGTTTCGGGTGGGTCTCTTGACCCACCTCCTCTAAGGAGAGAAGCAGCGAGAACCAGGCAGGAAATTGCTAACTAAGTCATTCAACGGATTTTGACGTACCATGGGCAGCCGGGGCTGAAGTCACACTTCAAAGGTCAGCCAGAGTGTTGGAATGTTGTTCCAGGTGGGCCGAATGGGGTTAGACTGGCCAGGTGGGCCGAATGGGGTTAGACTGGCCAGGTGGGCCGAATGGGGTTAGACTGGCCAGGTGGGCCGAATGGGGTTAGACTGGCCAGGTGGGCCGATTGGGGTTAGACTGGCCAGGTGGGCCGAATGGGGTTAGACTGGCCAGGTGGGCCGAATGGGGTTAGACTGGCCAGGTGGGCCGAATGGGGTTAGACTGGCCAGGTGGGCCGAATGGGGTTAGACTGGCCAGGTGGGCCGAATGGGGCCAATGAACATAATGGCATTTTGGGACCATCCGGTAACTTTCATAGCCATTTTAATGAGTACAAACTCCTAAATGATGTGGACTTCCTTAGATCGTGAGGAAATCTACCCACGCCATGTCTCTCTGCGTACGATGCCAGGTTTACCATTCAAGGCTTGTGGGCTGGATTCTGGGAGTACACTATCATAGAATTATCATAGAATTTACAGTGCAGAAGGAGGCCATTCGGCCCATCGAGTCTGCACCGGCTCTTGGAAAGAGCACCCTACCCAAGGTCAACACCTCCACCCTATCCCCATAACCCAGTAACCCCACCCAACACTAAGGGCAATTTTGGACACTATGGGCAATTTAGCGTGGCCAATCCACCTAACCCGCACATCTTTGGACTGTGGGAGGAAACCGGAGCACCCGGAGGAAACCCACGTACACACGGGGAGGATGTGCAGACTCCGCACAGACAGTGACCCAAGCCGGAATCGAACCTGGGGCCCTGGAGCTGTGAAGCAATTGTGCTAACCACCATGCTACCGTGCTGTTAGAGTGGGACCTCCAGCAGCTTCAGAGTATCCTGTTGGAGCCCATACATCTGAGGCAATCAGACACACTGTTAATATGGCCAAAGCCCAATGCTGTGATGGCTGCCTCCTTTCACTCAAAACCTCACTCGTACCAAGACCCCTCCTTCAATCCCCCCTCCCCGCCATGCTCGCTGACCTACGTTGGCCCCCGCTTAAGCAATGAAAAATGAAATGAAAATCGCTTATTGTCACGAGTAGGCTTCAAATGAAGTTACTGTGAAAAGCCCCTAGTCGCCACATTGCGCCGCCTGTTTGGGGAGGCTGTTATGGGAATCGAACCGTGCTGCTGGCCTGCTTGGTCGGCTTTCAAAGCCAGCAATTTAGCGTTGTGCTAAACAGCCCCTAAACAGCAATGCCTCGAGTGTAAATTTCTCATTGTAATTTTCAAATCCCTCACTCCTCCTTATCCCTGAAATCTCCTCCAGCCTCACAAACCTCCATATTAGCAGTGATCTTCCGGCCTCTTGTGCACCCCCCCCCCCCGATTTTAACCGCTCCACCATTGATGATCCTACCTTCAGTTACCGAAGCTCTGTAATTTCATCCTTATGCCTCTCTACCTAACTTCTCTCCCCCTTAAAACCTTCCTCTTGGACCTTTCTTGTAGTCATCTTCTTTTCATGTGGCTCGATATCAAATTGAGCCTTACGCCACTCCTGAGAAGCACTTCAGAACATGTTAATGCATTAATGGTGCTATTCGAATGCAAGTTGTTGTTGCGCTGCAGCAACTCACCGAGGTTCCTTTGGCCACGTGTCCCAGCTTTGACCGCCGAAGAAGGACAAGAGCACCCAAGGTCTTTGGAGCGCCCTCATCTCCAGGTCCCTCTCCCTGTCACACAGCAACATGATCTAACGATGGACTTGACCATCGCTGGGCCAGAATCCTAGAATTCTCTACCTAACACAATCCTGGGGGCATGTGGCATTGCCACAGAGGTGGCAACAAGTCGAGAAGGGTCGCCACCACCACTACCCTCTCGGGGAAACTGGGCATGGCATCGGCAGTGCCATTCGCTAATTGAGGACAGGTAAATAGTTGAGAAAGCGGGTGACTGGGAACTAGAACAGGGCAGGTACAGCACTGAGGTCGAGCTACTGAAACAAATTGCAGCTCGCTGTTATAGTTTCCAAATTTGTTTTGAAACATTTTTCTTTCACAAGTTATTAGCGGTGTTAACTGCGACATTGGCAACTACCCTGCTCACGACCTACGTCTCAGTGAGCACGCCCGACGTACAGTGTTTATTGCTTCAGGCATAAAATGTAAGGTTGTTTTTTGTAATGCAGGAACGTCCTCTGGGATGGTCGACCTTTACTGAGGATAGAATTACTTACTCATACACTTTAGGGAAGTAGCTGGGACCAAGGTTGACGTTTGTTTTCCTTGCTGGTCAGCCGAATGCTCAGAACACTAAGAGAATTTCATAAAATGTACAGGGGAGAAGGAGGCCATTCGGCCCATCGAGTTGGCACCGGCTCTTGGAAAGCGCACCCTACCCAAGCCCACCCCCCCCACCCTATCCCCATAACCCAGTAACCCCACCCAACACTAAGGGCAATTTTGGACACTTAAGGGCAATTTATCATGGCCAATCCACCTAACGTGCACATTTTGGACTGTGGGAGGAAACCGGAGCACCCGGAGGAAACCCACGCACACACGGGGAGAAAGTGCAGACTCCGCACAGTGACAGTGAAGTTGGTGATGTGATTACAATTGTTGACAAGACCTTTTCCAACCACAAATTGATCTGTTTTCCACCCTTGTAAGTAATTTTCCACCCTACCATTTTGAATTCAGTGGTGCTGTGGCAGACGGGTCCGTACACAACCGTTATCCCTTCAATTGTACTGTTGCCCACAAGCTACTTTACTTTCCAATACTTGTATTGTTAACCAGAGCCTGGGGTCACACTGGCACCTAGAACTCAGACTCAAATCCGTTGCGAGGGGCCAGTGCAAATCATTACAACCATGTGTGACATTATCATAAATACAAAGAACTGCAAGGGCTAATGTAATCTTTGAATCAATCACTAGGGGGCAGCTAGATGTACACCAGTATAAGGCATTGATACTAAGCCTTGAGGGTGAGAGGTTGAGGAGAAAGTTAGAGGACAGACTGAAGGAAAGATAGTGTGAGTGAGAGCAGATCATAGTTAGTGTAACAGTATAGAGCTCAGTAGTGGATGAGTGTAGATATGTTTATTATCAACTGGGAATTATATCGGAGTAAGTGCCGAATCCAATTAAGTAGTGTTAATAAATTTATAGCTCTGTTCAATTTAAATTCAATTGGTCTGGGGGTTCCAACTGATGTGTTGCATTGATTGTTGCTGTGTGGCCCACGTCTCTGAGCGTCAAACAGGGATCCACTCTGCGGTAAAAGCGCCACACGACAGAGCCTGATCATTAGAATATGAAAAGGAGAATGTTGGAATATACGTAGCAGGTCAGGTGGCATCTGTGGGCCACCTTTCAGCAGAACCATTCTGTTCCCTGAACGTATTCAAGGGTGTGGGCACAAGGCAGGAATAAGGTCAAGTTGTAGGTGAGCTATGATCTCACGGAACAGACTTGAGGTGTTAAAGCATCCTCTCCATCTCCCCTCCCCTTCCCCTCGCCTCCCCACCCCTCTCCCCTCCGCTCCCTTCACCCGTCCCCTCACCTCCCCTCTCCCCTTGCCCCTCTCCCCCTCCCCTCACCTCCCCCTCCCCCTCTCCCCTTGCCCCTCCCCACCCCTCTCCCCTCCGCTCCCTTCACCCGTTCCCCTCACCTCCCCTCTCCCCTCCCCTTGCCCCCCACCCTCCCCTCACCTCCCCTCCCCTCTCCCCCCCCTCTCCTCTCCCCTTGCCCCTTCCCTCCCCCTCCCCTCCCCTTGCCCCTCCCCTCACCTCGCCCCTCCCCTCTCTCCTCCCCTCTCCCTTCTCCCCTCTCCTCCCCTCTCCCCTTGCCTCCCCTCCCCTCTCCCCTCTGCTGCCTTCTCCCGTCCCCTCTCTCCTCGCCTCTCCCCTCTCCTCCCCTCTCTCCTCCCCTCTCCCCTCGCCTCCCCTCCCCTCTTCCCTCTGCTCCCTTCTCCTGTCCCCTCTCCCCTCCCCTCTCCCCTCCTCCCTCCCCTCGCCTCCCCACCACTCTCCCCTCCGCTCCCTTCTCCCGTCCCCCTCACCTCCCCTCTCCCTTGCCCCTCTCCCCTCCCCCTCCCCTCTCCCCTCCCCTCTCCCCTCCTCTTGTCCCTCCCCACCCCTCTCCCCTCCCCTTGCCCCTCCCCTCCCCTCGCCCCTCCCCTCCCCTCACCCCTCCCCTCCCCTCTCTCCTCCCCTCTCCCCTCCCCTCGCCCTTCCCCTCCCCTCGCCCCTCCCCTCTCTCCTCCCCTCTCCCCCCCTCTCTCCTCCCCTCCCCTCTTCCCTCTGCTCCCTTCTCCTGTCCCCTCTCCCCTCCCCTCCCCTCCTGTCCTCACCCCTCTCCCCTCCCCTCCCCGATCCTATCTTCTTACACATCACCGAAACAGAGCTGATTTTACAGAGAGATATTTACTGCAATAATTTACAGTGATGCTCATATTAACGATTTTGTTAACGAAGCATTGATTTTACACTATTGTTTTAACATGGGTAATTTATGGTGATATAAAGCGAATAATTCCTCGGTCTCTCTTATTAGTGATTCGCACGGGTTAGAATAATGTTGCAAAAATCAATGTATCGTTCAGAAAATCAGGAGCGTTGGCAGTGCTGAACTTCTAATTTATTTCCTTTCCTCGCTGTGATTGCAGGGTGCTTGACATGCACTCGAAGTGTTTGAGTGACTGAGTCAGAATTACTTAGAAATTTGAAAATATGCAATTTAGCAATTTGCGATCATCCATGAGCATGCTCCTGCGGTGTGACATCGCGGCAACAGAAAGAAACCGAACCTGAGTTCAGGCTCCAACAAAGGTGGCTGAAGTCTGCAAGACTGGGTCAAATTGGGATGACAGAGTGGTTAGCACTGCTGCCTCACAGTGGCAGGGATCCGGGTTCGATTCCGGCCTTGGATGACTGTGCGGAGTCTGCACGTCCTCCCCGTGTCTGCGTGGGTTTCCTCCGGCTGCTCCGGTTTCCTCCCACAGTCCAAAGATGTGCAGGATAGGTGGATTGCCCACGCTAAATTGCCCCTTAGTGCCCAAAGCAGTGCAGGTTTGGTGGGCTTCTGGGGATTAGAGGGAAAGGGCGGGGGCGTGGGCCTAGGTAGGGGTGATGCAGACCAGGTGGGCCGAATGGCCTTGTCCGGCACCATAGGCATTCTCTGGTTCTATGGTAATTAAATCAGGTGAACAAAACACTTTTTTGGTTCATTAAGGACCCAGTGAGGAATAATGCTGGAGGTGTGGGCTTAAGTCAGGTGCTGTTTCCAAGGGCCGGTGCAGACTCGATGGGCCGAATGGCCTCCTTCTGGACTGTAAATTCTATGATTCTGATTCTATGATTCTGATTGCAGTTTCAAAATAATAGAGCGTTTCACGTAATCAACAATTTATGGTGCCTTCAAAGTAAAAATCTGTGAGCAATTCACAGGAGGGTTACCAAACAGAGTCACAGTGGACACGGCTCACCATTGGCTGCCAGTGGAATCTTCCAGTCCCCCCGATATCTAAAATGGGGGGGTGGGGGGGGGGGGGGGGGGGGGGGGGGGGACTATGGAACCATAGAAAAGTTAGAGCACAGAAGGAGGCCATTCACCATTGGCAGGACCTGACTACCCAGCTGGTGGGAAGGGCTGGCAGCCCAGTGCCGTAAAGGCGTTGATAGAGGTCAAGATGCGGAGAGGTTTAAGGACAGATTCCAGAGTTCAGGTCCATGGCAGCTGAAGTGATGAAGTGATTGGGTGCAGGTATTTGCAAGAGGCAACATTGAGAGAACAGGGGAAACCTCGGAAGGTTGTAGGGGCAGCCGGTGCTTACCGAGGTAGGGAGGAGCAAGGGTTTGAAAACAAAGAGGAGAATTTTTAAATAGAGATTTGCCCTGACTGGGGACCAAATTATCATTGTGGCGTCTCTGCTTTTCCCTGAACATACTCTGTATCTCCAGTCAAGCTGCCAATGGTAGTGACGCCCACCACACATAATGAATGAGTTGAACGTTATTGACTGTGTTCCAGGCAATGCACTCAATGCTTTCCCCCAGGTGGAACATTGGAGTGGTGTACAGTACAGCTGCAATGATTTTCAATCCATGTCAGCTTTTCATGCGTTAATGCTTGAACTAGTTCCGCTAAGCATTGTTTTGCAGTAAGGTTCAGCACGCAGATGAATTGGGTGTGCACGCTGCAATATTTGAACACAGAATTTATTTAAATTGGCCGTATCAATGGTTAAAGTATTAATATCCTTTGCTATTGTTTTATTGCCAAACATTCAGCTTTCACTGATGCTTTTCCAATTCATCATCTCTGAGTGAGTGTGACAGGCTGGGTTTACATTACAGAGATGATTCACAAAGTTCGTCTTGTAAAGATGAATTAATTCTGCGGGGAGCGAAACAGCTTTGCTCACGGTTCCCTGGCTGCACATCCTCTAAGCCCTTCACATTGGAACTTACTACTTGCAGCCACGCTGTCGAGAGGATTGTTTGTCTTGGAAATGACACTGAGCAGATTGCGTGTATGTGGCAGCCGCCCACCCATGTTTGACCAAATTGCTCTTACCCTCTCATTCCCTTTATTGCAGCTTGCTTTTTTCCCCCAAACTCCGGCTCCTGTCCCTTGTGTTCTTCCTTATTTCCAGCAACACTTTTTCTCTGAAGCAGATAGAAATGGGAAAAGGAGAATCGAATTGTTTGCCCTCTGACATTTGCAGTTGGTAACTTTTCAATAACTGTTGGTCAGATCTTCAGCGTTGGAAAGCGTTAGCTCCCCACAGAATCTATACACAATGCATAGCATTGCACAAGGCAAGGGCTGAAAATAATGTGATCGGACTCCTAAAGGAAACTGTTCTTGCGTTAGGCAAATCATTTCATGGAAAGAAAGACTCAGAGATGTTGGATTGAGCAGGGAGTCACAACTTGTCCTGGTTCAAGGGTATCTGTGGTCTACGCAGTTATCATTTTATCAGCATGGGGAATCTTGAATCATAGAATTTAATAATAATAATAATCTTTATGGTCACAAGTAGGCTTACACTGCAATGAAGTTACTGTGAAAATCCCCAAGTCACCACATTCCGGCGCCTGTTCAGGTACACAGAGGGAGAATTGGAGAATTCCAAATGGCCAAATGACCTAATATCATGTCTCCCAGGACTGGTAGGAAGAAACCCACGCAGACACGGGGAGAATGTGCAGACTGCGCACAGACAGTGATGCAAACCGGAAATCGAATCTGGGATCCTTACAGTGCAAGAGGCCATTCAGCCCCTCGAGTCTGCACCGCCCCTTGGAAAGAGCACCTGACTTAACCCCACTCTTCCACCCTATCCCCGTAACCCAGTAACTCCACCTAACCTTTTTGGACACTAAGGGGCAATTTAGCATGGCCAATCCACCTAACCTGCACATCTTTGGACTGTGGGAGGAAACCTGAGCACCCGGAGGAAACCCACGCAGACACGGGGAGGACGTGCAGACTCCGCACAGACAGTGACCCAAGCCGGAAATCGAACCTGGGACCCTGGAGCTGTGAAGCAACAACTGTGCCACCCAGAAATGTGATCAAATCTTCTTTTATTCCAAATCCTCTATTCTCTAACCTTCTATTTGATTTTCCCAGTTCAGATATCTGGTGTTACATATTGGATGGTGTTGGTTTCCTGACTCTATCCAAGAGATCACTGAACTGGGGCATGACTTAACCCTTTGGGATTTTGGGATCAAAGATGTACTTGTACTCATAGGATTTGCTTAGTTTATGGTGGGAGATTTAGTATTGGGTACCACAGAACTTTCATTGCTATGAAATGCCCAAGAAACATAGAAAAGGTTAGAGTGCCCAAGGAGGCCGTTTGACCCATCATGTCTACTGGGCAAAAAAGTGTTATCTAACTTAATCTCACTTTTCAGTACTTGCTCCGTCACGCGATGGGCCATGGCCTCTCAAGTGTATATCCAAATACTTGAGAAAGGGATCATATTAGTGTGGATGACATCTCAGTTATTACTCTATTATAGCATTCAAAAACATTTTGTCCAAAGATCATTGCCCAATCCAAGCTTCCGGTTACTATTCTCTCTTTGTATAGCTAGCTGTCAAATCTTGTCTGATTACACGTTGGTTCTGTGCCCTGGGGCTTTTTACTACTTCAAGATGCTACATAAATACAATTTGTAGTTGTTGGATTTTTAAAATAAATGTAAAGTACCCAATTCATTTTAGTTCAATTTAGAGTGGCCAATTCACCCACCCTGCACATCTTTGGGCTGTGGGAGTGAGATCCACGCAGACACGGGGAGAATGTGCAAACTCCACACCGACAGTGACCCCGGGCCGGGATCGAACCCGGGTCCTCGATGCCGTGAGGCAGCAATGCTAACCACTGCGCCACCGTGCTGCCCTAATCTGTAGTTGCTGTTAAGATTCTTTACGGAAAGGTCCCACAAACCCCACCTCTGAACCATAACGTAACTTTTTAAATGAAACAGAATTGCCTAAATATTCGCTCTTCAATGTCTGACCAGTGGCTGGAACTCTCTGGCTGTCGGGACCCTCTTTTTCTGCTGACACCTCACTGGCTTCCCGGTGGAGTAGGGTTGGTTTCAATGGGAAAACCCATTGACAAGCGGCGGGAAGAGAGAGTCCCGCTAACAGCGTACATCCGGGAAACATGCTGCCGGGGCACTGGAGATTCCCGTTCCACTTGCAATCAGAGCTGCCATTTTGACCGGTGTTTACTATTAAGCTTGCTGCTCGTGGTGCATCGAGGTAGGACATTGATTAACCCTTGGCACGGTGATTAGCACTACTGCCTCACCGCGCCAGGGACCCGTGTTCAATTCCAGCCTGACTGTGTGGAGTTTGCACGTTCTCCCCGTGCCCGTGTGCGTTTCCTCTGGGTGCTCCACTTTTACTCCCATGGTCCAAAAAGAAGTGCAGGTTAGGTGGACTGGCCACGCTAAATTGCCCTTTAGTGTTCAATGGTTAGGTGGGGCTACATGGATAGGGCAGGGGAGTGAGCTTGAGTAGGGTGCTCTCAGAGGGTTGGTGCAGACTTGCACTGTAGGGACTCTAAGCTGAAGTCGGGGGGGGGGGGGGGGGTTGCGGGTGGTATATATGTCTGTGTTTGTGTGTGTGGGGAATGACGTGGTGCCAGTTACGAGGACTCCAGGGTGGCCTATTAGATGCTTCACAAGGGACGGAGCTCGGAATACGGAACAAAAATGCGATGTCTTACCTCGTGCTCCCAAGCACACACACGTCATTGATGTGTTAGGTATGCTGGGTCTGTGAGGACTGCGTTTATCAGAGCAGTGAGAGAGACAGGCTACCAACACTTGTAGAAGTACAACTCTATTTTATTTAACTATGAGCTGTTAAACATACTTGCACTGTGGGCTGACACTATGTTAGGTTGACTGGAGACCTGAGGCTAACCTGACCAGACTATACTGCCACCACATGGTAGATGTTGGTGTTGCTGATCACGGGCTCTGGCTGTCTCAGAGGCTGCATCCCGAGAGAGCGGGAAAAATAGTGCCCTCTGGCTTTATAGTGGTCGTGTCCTGTCTGGTGATTGGCTGCTGTGCTCTGTGTGTTGATTGGTCTGTCAGTGTGTCAGTCAGTGTCTGTCTATGCACCATCATATACTTGTGCGTATATTATTTTAAAAAAAAATAATTTTTATTGGAATTTTTTACAGAAAATATAAAAATATAACAAGTATAGCAAAAAGCAGTAATATGCAACTAACAGACCCATAACACCCACAATTCCTCCCATACCGTAACATCACATGTATCACACTCCACCCCACCCCCCCCCCCCCCCAACAAGAGAACTTAACCATAAAATAAAATTAAATAAATAAAATTTAAATAAAATAAGCCAACATAATCAACGTTCCCCCCTCCCCCCCCCCCCCCCGGGTTGCTGCTGCTACTGTCCCAGTACTTTATCGTTGAGCCAGAAAGTCGAGGAAAGGTTGCCACCGTTTAAAGAACCCTTGCACCGATCCTCTCAGGGCGAATTTGACCTTCTCAAGCTTAATGAAGCCCGCCATGTCATTGATCCAGGTCTCCACGCTTGGGGGCCTCGCGTCCTTCCATTGTAGCAAAATCCTTCGCCGGGCTACTAGGGACGCAAAGGCCAGCACACCGGCCTCTTTCGCCTCCTGCACTCCCGGCTCTACCCCAACCCCAAAGATCGCGAGTCCCCATCCTGGCTTGACCCTGGATCCCACCACCCTCGACACCGTCCTCGCCACCCCCTTCCAGAGCTCCTCCAATGCCGGGCATGCCCAGAACATATGGGCATGGTTCGCTGGACTCCCCGAGCACCTGACATACCTATCTTCACCCCCAAAGAACCTACTCATCCTCTTGTGCGTTTATTATGACAGTCATGTTGTCGAAGGTGAAGTGGTATCATCTGGACATCTTTGTCCCGAGAACATTCCCTGATTTGGGATATAACGTAAGTGCTAAGGATCTTCTCATCTCAATCGAATCACAAAGGAGATTGTCTGCCTGCCATGTTATATCAGTTATTCACAAACACCAGCTAAAGCTACCTTGAGCAGGCTCCAACACATTCCTCATGGTTCTGCATGTGGCTCTGTCTTTTCACCTCAGGTTTCCTGTGAAAGAACTTCATGAGTATTGTTGTTGGCAACGGCATCTTCCACATCTGGATCTAAACTATTGCTTTCATGTTGAGGAATCATTCAGCCCCTGCTGAGTATTTAACTGCCTGATTTTGTTACACTCTTGCTGTGCTGAAACGCGATTGCTGAGCACTGGAAGAGCCGTCACTATTTGCCCTCACCGTGAAACCCATGCTGTGGCCCTGAAGGTGTTGGCCTCCCTCCAAAATCTCACCCGGGAATCAAAACAGAAAACGCTGGAAAACATTCAGCAGGTCAGGTAGCGTCTGTGGACAGAGAGAAAGGGAGAGACAGAGGGAGAGGGAGGGGGAGAGACAGAGGGAGAGAAGAGAGGCAGGGAGGGAGAGATAGAGAGAGAGGGAGAGAGGGAGAGAGAGGGAGAGACAGAGGGAGAGGGAGAGAGAGAGGCAGGGAGGGAGAGATAGAGGGAGAGATAGAGAGAGGGAGAGAGAGAGGGAGACAGAGGGAGAGACAGAGGGAGAGGCAGAGGGAAGGAGAGGGAGGGAAAGGGAGTGGGAGAGGGAGAGGGGGAGAGACAGAGGGGGAGAGAGAGAGTGAGAGATGGAGAGGGAGAGGGAGAGGGAGAGGGAGAGGGAGAGGGAGAGGCAGAGGGAAGGAGAGGGAGGGAGAGGGAGGGAGAGGGAGAGACAGAGAGAGGGAGGGAGAGAGGGAGAGGGAGAGGCAGAGGGAGAGGGAGAGGGAAGGAGGGAGAGGGAGGGAAAGGGAGAGGGAGAGAGGGAGAGGGAGAGACAGGGGGGGAGAGAGAGTGAGAGAGGCAGAGGGAAGGAGTGGGAGAGGGAGAGAGGGAGAGGGAGAGACGGGGGAGAGACAGAGGGGGAGAGAGAGTGAGAGATGGAGAGGGAGAGAGAGGGAGAGGCAGAGGGAGAGGCAGAGGGAAGGAGAGGGAGGGAGAGGGAGGGAGAGGGAGGGAAAGGGAGGGAGAGGGAGAGACAGGGGGAGAGACAGAGGGGGAGAGAGAGAGAGAGAGGGAGAGGGATAGGCAGAGGGAGCGACAGAGGGAGAGAGAGAGGGAGAGGCAGAGGGAGAGACAGAGGGAGAGGGAGGGAGAAGGAGAGGGAGAGGGAAGGAGTGGGAGAGAGAGGGAGGGAAAGAGAGAGGGTGAGACAGAGAGAGAGGGAGAGAGAGCCATGTTTTAGGCCTGTGGCCTTTTGTCACTACTGAGAGAAGACAGTTACAGAGTCAGGGAAACGGGGGGTGGTGGGAGGGAGAGAAAGAAAGAACGAGGGGGGAGATCTGTGACCATGTGGAGAGCTGAAGAGATTAAATGACAAATGGGAAGATGATGTGAAGCAAGAGGAGGTGGGACTGGGACAAGTATAGAAACAAAAGAGGGTCCCACAGGAGGTGTAAATGGCAAATGCAGGCGAATGTGAGAGTGGGAGGGGAACATAGAAATCTGGAGGGATACCACACTGTTTACAGGATGGAGATTCACAAAGACTCCAGATGTGGTGAGCAGAGGTTCAAGTGAGGCGTGACCGTCTTGCAGGCGATGGGTGAGGGAGGTTGAATCGCAAACAGATTTCACGAGGCTGCTAGTCTTTTTCCTCTGGCTTGCTGCCATCCTGCGCAGTCTGGTGAAGACAGGGGGGCTGGAGAGAGCGATATCAGTGTGCTGGACTGGGGTTTAAATATGGCGGCAGAGCCTGTGAACCCGTCAGCTGAGGGTGTGCAGACAAATCAGCTGCTAGACGGCTAGGATGTGAGGTGGGGAACTCACATACGCGTCACTGGTAAGGTCCCAAGCACAGAATTTGGCGTGAGATCCCACTGGCCTCCACACTTAGGGTACGACCAAATAGCCACCTACACCCAAAAAGCAGCGTGCTGCAGTGCAACATGCCCCGATAGAAGTCGCGAGATCCCGTTCCTCCGATCTACCCGGCTCGCAACGCCTGACGAGATCTAACGCGATCTCGTGAGATGCTGTGATGTGAACCGTGGCCATTGTGGGTGGGATCACTTTTTGGCAAATCTGCATATTAGAGCGAGACAGTTATCCTCAGTCTAATGTGCAGTTCCCCGATGCACCTGAGGCTTTGCGATATATTCCCGTTGTCTCAGAGACCTCGGGCAAGCGCCATTCAGTGCCAGTCTCCACAAACAGGGACCAGACAGAACAGCATTCGTGGGGGTCTCCCAGGCGATTGGCGGACTCGATTGCTTGCCCTTTGTGCAGGATGGTACCTGCCACTGCTGGTGCCTCCTGGGCACCCTGGCGGTGGCACGTGGGTATCAGCCTGGCACTGCCAAGATGCCCAGGTGGTACTGGCAGAGGCACTGCCATGCTGCCATTTTTTGTGTGGCGATCAGGCTGGGGGTGCCCTGTGCAGGTATTGGGGGAGATGCGGGGGGCCCCCCTCATAGTGAGTTGAGGCCTGTGTTGGGGGGGGGAATATAGGGGCTCGTGTCGGAGGCTCGAGAGATCAATCGCTACACTGAGGTGTTCAGGCGAGTGGAGCGCTCAGTGCAGGAAACGGGGCTCTGCCAGCCTCGGCCCTACGTTCCCCACTGAGGCCCCTCTATCTAACCCGATGACGTTAGATAGCTGCTAGCGCCGGGAAACACGTGGCTAATCGCGTCGCTATGGGGCTTCCTTCCCATTTAGTTAAATCGCTCAAATTTGGAGAATTCCGTCCTTAGTTTCACTGGTGCAGCCGTTCCCCCAAACCAATAAACATTGTCCAAGAAAATAGCAGGGTTCAGATTTAAAGTTGCTAAACTAAAGTTGCCTGAGCTGCTGTGCATTTTCCAGCATTATTTGTTTTCCAATATCTGCCATTTTCACTTTTATGTTACCGTGTTCTTGACCAGGTTATTTGATGATGATTTGTGTTCTGGTTGATACGGAAGTATGTATTTGCCATTGTGGGTCAGAAGCAAGAACAGTGACTGACGCTGGCCCAGAGGCCAATGACCTGAGACTAGAGTCAGCTGTGGACTGGACAGAGACCTGTATTGAGGCAAGCATGGAGTTAGACCATAGATTGGGCTGTACTCATGTATATTATATATGTACATCGCTACATGTTATCAATAAAGGGCTGGATTCTCCGATTTTCAGGCTATGTCCTGACGCTGGCGTTGGAACAGTGGCATTTTATGACCGAAACATTGGTGTGAAACGGCCACCGATCTGCCATTTGGTGGGGGTCTCGCAGACAGGCAGCGTAGAGCATCCAGCTCCATGCAACAAGGCACCTGCCGCGTGCGGACCCGTCCTGCCAAATAGTGGCCCCCCACTTTGGCCAGGCTCGCGACCCACGGACCACCACCCAAAGTGCCCCCGGCACCTGCCAAAGTCCCCCCTTCCCGCGGATCGGCTCTCCCCCAACTGTGGTGCCGCGGGACTGAGTTCTCAACAGAAAATAGCGTGAGGGACCCACGCCATTGGGAACTTGGCCAGTTGGGGGCGGACCATCGAGGGGTGGGCCGTAGGTAACGTCCTGAGGCCATCGATATGGTGTGCGGTGTACTCCCAGAGTACGCCACTTTGGAGGGGGAAGAGCATCACAAAAGCAAACGGGGATTCTCCAACCAATCACCGAACACGATTTTGGAGTCAGAGACCTGATAATCCCACTCTGAATGTTCAACTGTGCCAGACTCTGCCGGCGGGTTCAACAGGCTACCATGAAGATAATACCCTATGATCACTATATATCTTCAGGTAAATCAAGTACACCTAGCTGCCTGGGCTTGTTCTATGTTGTATGTCCCACAGGTCTGACAAAGAGGTTCAGGGTCTTGTATAGTTGAACATGAAGTGTTTATTGATAACATGTAGCGATGCACCTGTATACAGGATACAGACCAAACTATGTCTAACTCCATGCTTGCCTCTACACAGGTCTCTGTCCAGGCCACAACTGATTCTAGTCTCAGGTCATTTGCCTCTTTACATCTCACTGTGGAGTGGTACGGTTTCCCTCGATGCTCCATTCTCTGCCCGATCGGGAATCCCGATCCCTGAGTTGGGAAATGGAGAATCCTGCTTGAATTATTGCTTGAATTAATTAAAACATGAATTTGGGGTATAAATATTGTCATGTCAGAGTACCTTTAAGAAATGGGTGTTTAAGAAATGTACCTTTAAGAAACGAGTGTTTATCAGTGATGTCAGTGTGGGTGGAGCTGGGCGGTCTGTCAGCTTTTTACTTTCGTTTTAGGCTGTTTGCTGCAGGGTGTGTTTTAGTTTTGTTTTCAGAGCTGGATAGCTGCAGTCACAGCCAGAAGGGGTATTAGTCTCTCTCTCTGTGATCTAGAAAACTGTAAATTGATCCTCTGGTGATTTAAAACTAATAACTGCTCTCAGTAGGGACTTTAACCTGATGTGCTTCTCTTAAATTTTTCAGACAGTCTCATGGATGTTAAAAGGACAATTTAAGGATTACTTAGTGTTGTATTCTTTGGGGGTTGTATTTGAATTAATGGATGCTCACTGTATGTTTTAAAAAGGTTCATGGAATAAACATTGTTTTGTTTTTAAAAATCCGTTTCCATTTCTGCTGTACCACACCTGTAGAGTGGGCCGTGTACTCCCCATACCACAATCTAGTAAACACTGTGGGTCAGGTGAACTCCATGGTACACTTTGGGGTTCTCTAAACCCTGGCCCATAACAAGATGAACATTTTGCTTCGAATCTGTCCCTTCTCTTCACCGTCTCCCTCTGTTTGTGTCTGGACATTTCTCCTTCGTGCACAAATCTCAAGCAAATGTTTCTGCCTTGTAAACAAAACAAAACATAAAATGGCTAAATCCATGGTATGAAATAACATCTAAAGTATTTAACAGCATCCTGGATGAAAGATCGAGGTTGCTGGGGCATTTCCAGGCAAATCAAGGCAGCTTTAACTCCATAACGCAATCAATAATTACAAAACTTCCAATTGGAAATATGATACATCAGCAAAAAAATTGTTACAGTTCAGTAACACTTTGTCAACATATTTCCCAGCTTACTTCAAATCCTGTGTTGCCAGCAAATTACATCCGAGTAGTTTGCCTAAAAAAAAATGATTTAGCATACAAATGGCATTCTCAAATGAATTGGCCAATGATGGATTAAATAATGTCAATATTTAAATTTCCAGCCGACATGTGCGAAAGGCAGATAACTGAAATCAAGCTGAGCTGGAACCTCTGTCTGGCTAATGATTCAAATAGATTACACAGTCGCAACTTTAATCAGATCTGGACAGCATATCCCCAAGAGTTAGAAGACCTTGAGGACAGCGATATTAACATCCAGGTACAATCTGCAGTTTGCCCTACAGTTTGAGCTGGTGAAACAGGTTCAGATTATTTAAGCAGGGTGGCTTGGGGAACCAATTTTGATCTCTTTTTTTTTTTCTCGGCATATATATCGCTTTTGTACTGCGCAGGTCGACACTTCCTGCTTGCAGTACATTGGAACAAGATATCAAGAGGTGCAAAGAGAAAGCGTGGTTGGTAGAGGCATTGTGGTATTGTCACTGGACTAGAGACCCAGGAGAGAGGGTAAGATTTTGGAGGGAGGCCAACACTTTCAGTGCCACAGCATGGGTTTCACGGTGAGGGCAAATAGTGACGGCTCTTCCAGTGCTTAGCAATCGCGTTTCGGCACAGCAATACCCAGTTCAGGCTCTGGGGAACTCGGGTTCAAATCCCACAGTGGCAGATGGTGACGTTTGAATTTTGGGCGGCATGGTGGCACAGTGGTCAGCACTGCTGCCTCACAGCGCCTAGCACTGCTGCCTCACAGCGCCAGGGACCCAGGTTCGATTCCGGCCCCAGGTGACTCTGTGGACTTTGCACTTTCTCCCCGTGTCTGCGTGGGTTTCCTCTGGGTGCTTCGGTTTCCTCCCACAGTCCAAAGATGTGCGAGTTAGGTGGATTGGCCATGCTAAATTTCCCCTAGGTGGGGTTAGGGTGGGGGATTGGGCCTAGGTAAGGACCTCTTTCAGAGGGTCAGTGCAGACATGATGGGCCAAATGGCCTCCTTCTGCGCTGTAAGGATTGTATGATTGTTTGCCGATAGCACCGAGAGAGAACAGTTGAGCAATAACTTTCAGCGTGTGAGGTAATAAAACGCTTGTGTACTGATCAGATCCTACAGTTGCTGCCTGAGACATTTACTCAAAGCATTTGGGGTTGTTTATTGCCAAGGATATCGTGGAGCCCCATGTTTCTATCGCTGCAAGTCTTTGAATGCAGAATGTAATTTATTCTGTGGGGGTTAAGAATGTATAAGGTAAAATTCTCCAACTTGAACTGCAGGGGGGTTTAAACTTGTTAGCTGACAAGCCCCTCTCAAAGGCTTGTGTTCGAAGGCTTAAGATGCGAAAGTTCTTTTAACTTGATATGTCTACTGCTCCCTCTGCTGTCAGTCAATTGTTTCACTGATGATGGCTTGCTTTGAACCGCAGCAACGTCCTCCCTGACGGTGTGATCACCGCGGAGAAGGAAGCTCTCCGGCCTATCTTGACTCCAACCACTCTCTGAGTGAGCCGCTCGCTTTTGGGGCAAGATTCTCTGGCCACCCCGCGACGTGCTTCTCTGTCAGTGGGATTTCCCATTGAATCCCCACCCCCGCTCCCACCCCGCCTCCGCGGTGTGGGTTCGCCGTCGACGTGAACAGCGGGAATGTCTCGCCCTGAGCGCCATTCTCCCGCCTTCTCCCTGTAACCCAGGACATTTTCCCTTTCCAGCTATCTGTCCAACTTCATATTGAATGCTTCCATTGACCCTGCCTTCACCACACTCTCAGGCAGAGCACTCCAAGCCTTCCCCAGTCACCACGTGACATTCTTTTCCCTCACGTCGATTTTGCTCTTTTGTTTAAACAATTACTTTAACCCCTTGAACGTCTCATTCTCGATCCTTTTACAAGTGGGGACATTTCTCCCTAACTACTCTGTCCAGATACCTCGTGATTTTGAACGCCTCCACCAAATCTCCCCTCAGCCTCTTCTCTCCCAGGAAAACAGCCCCATCTTCCCCAGTCTATCTTCATAACTGAAGATCCTCATCCCAGGAGCTATTCCCGTGAAACCTTTCTGCAGTCTCTCCAAAGCCTTCACATCCTTCTTAAAGTGGTGCCCTGCACTGTGGTCAATACTTCAGCTGAGACTGAACTGGTGTCGTGTCCAACATAACCTCCTTGCCCTTGTACTCTCTGTCCCTAATAATGAAGCTTGGGATACTATGGGCGGATATATCCGCATTTTCAGGGGCTGTTGACGCCGGAGTGGTTGGCGCCGGTTCTCCCCTCGGTGTGGGGCTTAGTCCCCAGAAGGGAGAATCCCAGCCCATATGTGATCTCCCAGTGGAAAGGTTCAATGGAAAAAAAGTTAAACCAATGTAATTGGGTCATTACATTACCATTCGCGACTCCTCAGATAATGAAGCAGTCCATGTCCAAATGCAGCAAGACCTGGACAAGCTCCAGGCTTGGGCTGACAAGTGGCAAGTTACATTAGCGCCACACAAGTGCCCAGGCAATGACCATCTCCTCCAACAGAGGATCAAACATGCCAGCATTACCATCGCTGACTCCCCCACAATCACCATCCTGGGGGTTACCATTGATCAGAAACTGAACTGGACCAGCTATATTAATACTGTGGCTACCAGGGCAGCTCAAAGGATAGGAATCCTACGGCGAGTAACTCACCCCCTGACCCCCCTCAAAGCCTGTCCACCATCTACAAACACAAATCAGGAGTGCAATGGAATACTCTCCACTTGCCTGGATGAGTGCAGCTCCAACAACACTCGAGAAGCTCAACACCATCCAGGCCAAAGCAGCTTGCTTGATTGCTCCTCCTTCCACAAACATTCAAACCCTCCACCACCCATGAACCATGGCAGCCGTGTGTATCATCTACAATATGCATTGCAGTGACTCTCCAAGGTTCCTGAGACAGCACCTTCCAAAGCCACGGCCACTACCATCTTGAAGGACAAGAGCAGCAGATACCTGGGAACCCCACCACCTGGAGGTTCCCCTCCAGGTCACTCACCGCCCTGACTTGGAAATATATTGTCGTTCCTTCATTGTTGCTGGGACAAATTCCTGGAACTCTCTCCCTAACAGCACAGTGGGTGTACCTATACTCCAAGGACTGCAGCGGTTCAAGAAGGCAACTCACCACCACCTTCCGAAGGGCAACTAGGGATGGGCAATAAATGCTGGCGTAACCAGCGACGCCCACATCCCATAAATGAATTTTTAAAAATGAAATGGAAGGTGCAAATTCAAACTTATGAAGATGGGAACACTTTTCTTGGTGTTCATCCAGGCATGTGAGGGCTATACTGAGGAATGAGAAATCTTGGGATATTTCAATACATTAAAGGCACTATATAAATGCAATCATTTCTACTCTTACACCTGATACAGAGGAGAGCTGCACCATAGCTGAAGAGTAAACGTGCCTCAGATTTACAGCAGTGTCGTTCCCTCACCTCACGGTCCGAGGGCAGCAGTGCAACATTCTCGTTTCCCGCTATGCCCATCCTCTGAATGCGGAATCCAATGAGGTGGCATATTTTGATTACATTTGGCCAGTTTTAGATGCCATACCCTACCTTTGAAACACTAGGCATCACAGACCCCTTAGAGAGAGAGAGATCTTCATTCCAGTGTGCGTGAAACCTGAAATTAAAATTATGCCTATGTAGCCATGATTGACCACATCAAAAGATGTTAAGTGCTCTGCTGAGAAAAAGAGGAAGTAAACACATTTTTTAGATGTTTAGAAACATTGTGGTTAGCTTCATAGCAGGGTACTTGAGATGTATTCAAGCATGAAGGGATTTGAAAAAGAAAATCCAGCTATTACCCTGTCAATTACAGCCCACTAAAACCTACTTTTTTTTAAAGTGAATAGAAGCCTCGCAGATCAAAGGATCCAAGGGGGTTAATAGTCTTGTGATGCATTTTGGCTTTCTATTAAGAGCAGCTGCTGCTTTCAACACATCTCTGTGAGGCAGCAGGTGGAAGGGGCTGGTATCCCAGCCACAAACATTCACCCTTCAATCATCAGCGCACAGTAGCAGTCGTGTGTACCATGAACAAGATGCACTGCCGGAACTCATCGGGATTCCTTAGACAGCACCGTCCAGTTCCATGATTTCTGCCATGTAGAAGGACAAGGGAAGCAGATACATGGGAACACCACCACCTGGAGGTTCCCCTCCAAGCAACTCACCACCCTGACTTGGAAATATATCGACCGTTCCTTCACTGTCACTGAGTCAAAATCTAGCAACTCCCTCCCCAACAGCACAGTGGGTGTACCTACACCACATGTATCGCAGCCGTTCACCACTTTCTCAAGGGCAATTAGGAATGGTCAACGAATGCTGGCCTAGCCAGCGACACCCACATCCCATGATGAGTTTAAAAAAAAGTAGATCTTTCAAAGCTGCACACAATATTCCAAATCTGTGTTTAGGTATTGGTTCCTTGATTTTATTAAACCCTCGCTCCCATATCTGACATTTATAATCCTTAGTCGCATCAAAAATTTACCATTGCATTCCCTCCAAAGCAAATATATCATTTCTTAGGTAGGGAGGCCAAACCTATGTACCGATTAGCAGGCCCGATTTCCCCAAGGTGCTATAAGATTGGTAAAGGCTTTTTCGCTCTGTAGTGTAACTTGTGCACTGCCAAGACCTCGCCGGGTTTGCAGCCCGCCTCCCTCTCCTATTCAATCAGACACTGTTTGGATTCCAATAAGGCAGCTTAAGCCAACTAAGCGTTTGGATTTCGGCAGATGAGTCAACGAGGCAATTATTAACAAGAAGGCGCATTTTCGTTTCTGATCTGTGGCTGCTGTCACTCAATCATCAATTTGCTTCTTTGCCAGAAAGACGACTGCCGTTCAAGGCCTGCCTAATTACTGACTGCAGAGATGCCTGTCTGGGTGAATGATGCAGAGCGACCCTCTTACCTTAATCAGCGAGTTTAAAAAAAATAAATTCCAATTAAGGGGCAACTTAGCGTGGCCAATCCGCCTACCCTGCAGATCATTGGGTTGTGGGGGCGAGACCCACGCAGACACAGGGGAGAATGTGCAAACTCCACACGGACAGTAGACCAGGGCCGGGATCGAACCCGGGTCCTCGGTGCTGCGCGGCAGCAATGCTAGCCACTGTGCCACCATGCCGCCCTTACTCAGAGAGCAAAAGCACTGAAGCAAGGAACCAAAAACCAGAAATTATATTAGGCTGCACTTTGTCCAGCTCCTGAAGACCCACCGCATCTTTTTAACAATCTACAACCTGAACTTTCTTGTTGGGGTGGGGGTGGGGGTGGGGGGTGGGGGGCGCAGGGGGGTATCAATTATAAGGGCCATCGCTCCGGAGACAATGGCAATTTACTTAACGTGATTTTGAGTTCTCATTTTCCGGCCAAAATCCCGTATCTGGCGGGATAGTTGCCGCTGGTTGCTTAAGGACCATGGAAGCAGGAACATTCAGGGCTGTGAGGGAAAACACCATGCATCATATCATGCTGCATGCTTCACACAGCCATCGTGCTCTCTGCCCAGCGAAATGGCCTTGGCGCTCTGTTTATTATGATCGCCATTCTTTCCCTGAATCAGTATAAACATGCTTGGAATTTCTATCAATAGGAGTTCATCTTCATCTAAGAGGAAAGAGCAAAGCAATAGGACTATGGCTGAAAGATGTGTGCCGCAGAACACTGCAATGTGCTCAGCTGAAACACCTCTCTTTGGCTAAGCATTTCAAAGGATTGTCACAAAGTAAATGTATGGAGTGCGCTGTGTAAATGCTTCACATGAACTGTTTCCTTTAATGAAAGCACTGTGACTGAGACATAAAGAACATTTCCCTGGGCTTTTCGCACTATTTTCACTCAGCTAATATATCCTCTATAAACACAAGCCGTCTAACTTCACCGCGCTCTCAACTCATTCATTTATTTCCCCCTCTCATCACAAGGAACAAAAAATTACTGGCCTTGTTTCAATTGGAATCAATTATAAATCAGTCACAGCCACCACCCACCAGCCCCCTCCCAATCGACACACACATACAACAAAGTTAATGCATATCCACAAAATTTCAAGGCATAAGATTTTCAGATTTCTCTGCCTGAGATTGTTGCAGCAATCCATCTCAACACGCTGGGGTTCCTCAGGTATTGGAGAAAACTGTCCTTTTGATCGATTAGCAGGGAATAGATTGACTTATAGGCGCAGCGGCAAACAGTTATCTATCTGCGTGTGTGGGAGTGACTATCTTAGTGCAGCTCCAGTCTCCCTTGTAGCTGAAGGATGTGTTTTCGAGCTTTAATTCTTCATGAAAATGCATCTCATTAGAGTCCCAGTTCTCAATAACAGGGACTCTGGCATTTCATTGTTCTGCTTCCAGTCTGAATTACATTAACAGAGAAAGAACACACAGCAGAAAATAATGGGTCTGTTCTGATACTATTAGTGTCCAGGAAAAGCATGCATTTTCTGCTAGTTATTGTTGTGAAAGATGGTTCATTCACACAGAGGCTAAAATGAAGTAAAATTGGGTATATTTACACCCTGGGAATGAAAGGTATGATGTATGGTGTGTCAACCTTGAAACGCTATCTTATATTTTACCAAGTTATTGGTCAGACTGTCTACCATTTGCAATTCGATATTAAATCCTAATTTTTGATAATGACTGTAAATGTAAAAAGGGCAATTGGCCAATTTTAGCAAGTAAAACAAAGAAGGAGATTTATTGCCTGAAAATAGGTGTTTTGTGAAAACACTTGGTGCTCAAAGCATCCAGAAATCTTCGGTTCCAACATAACCTCAGCCGCGAATAAGTTTCTGATAACCTCTTTTGTGATGGCTGCACGATCCAAAATAGGTGCAATCAGATAATATGGTGATTCTGTTACCTTGACTACGCCCCGTAAGTAAAGCGGAGTTTGTTTGATTTTGTAGCATTTTACAAATTGGCAAGCCATTTTGGGCCTAAAATGCTTATTTTAGTGACATTCTGCTGGTGGTTCCGATTAATGCCGCAATATGCAAAGATGTGCAGGTTAGGTGAATTGGCCATGCTAATATTGGCCAAAAGGTTGGGTGGGGTTACGGGGATAGGTAGGGTGTTCTGTCAGAGTGAGGGCCGGTGCAGACTCGATAGCTTCCTTCCTTACTACGAGTTGTTGCTGAGAATAAAATGTCAATAGCCACAGTATGCGGAGGAAGAGATTGTAACAGCGTTAGTTCCTCAAGTTCAATCTGATCTGAATGGAGGTTGATTTTAGCCCAATTTAATTGGCCCAACCCAATTTATGCTCACTTAGAAATGTGAGCCAGCATTCCCCGGTTCCATGTCCTTGAGGCCCATTAGCTTCTGTCCCGCTCTCACACTTCTGATTCCTGTTTATCTTTAGCCAAACGAATGAAGCACTGGAGGACTTAAAATCCCCCTAATTATAGAATCATAGAATGCCTACCGTGCAGAAGGAGGCCTTTTGGCCCATCGAGTCTGCACTGACCCTCAGAAAGTGCAGCCTGCCTAGGCCCAATCCCCTGCCCTATCCCAGTCTAACGTGCACATCTTTGGGCACCAATAGGCAATTTTGTCACGGCCAACCCACCTAACCTGCACATCTTTGGACTGTGGGAGGAAACCGGAGCACCTGGAGGAAACCCACGCAGACATGGGGGGGGGAGGGGGGGGGGGGGGGAGGGAAAGTTCAAACTCCACATGGAGACAGTCACCCAAGGCCGGAATCGGACCTGGGTCCCTGGCGGTGTGAGACAGCAGAGCTAACCACTGTGCCGCCCAATTATCAGCATCGCTCCTTAATGAGTGCTGAGGAAGTTAAAGAGCAGTAAAGGGAGGATTCTGCGAACATACAATCTAGCTCGGGGCTTGCTAGTCTGCCCAGCAGGAGTCCGACCCCCCACCCCCTCTCCCCCCCGCCGACAAGCGAGCCACCTGCCTCTTCCTTCTCACAACTGGATATGTTTGTGAGCGCATTCCCACAGAAAACCAATAATGAAACTTTGCAACAGGCGATAGCAAAGAGAAGTGAAATCTCCGGGGGTACGGAGGGAGGGGGAGTCGGGCCTGAAGGGCTTAAAGTACGGAACCAAGCAACATTTTATTGTCACTCTCCTTAAAAAATTCAAATTAACCTTCACTCATTTTGGGATATGCAAAATTGCTGCTGTGATTGCCGAAGGCTTTTGAGTGCTGTGGAAACTCGAGTATATTCATTCGTATCTAAGCTTAATTAGTTTTTCATTTTCATTAAATCAAAACGATTGCACAAGTTTACTAATATTTAATTAAGTGTTCTATTTCTGCTGCTTTCAGAACTGCAAAAGCATGAGGATCTATATATTATAATAAACACCATCGGCAGCCTGTAGCTGATGATATATTAGGTATAAAGAACGTTGGGTCTCCAGACAAACCCGGTGATTAATAGCTGGTAAGTAACTATTTGGAGCAGATTAAATTTTGCGTTAAATCTTCAGGTTTGCTTTCTGTGCCATTTCTAGGCTAGGTGAGGGTTGACAAACAGCTTCCAATGAAGGTTCTCGTGACAGATGGCGCGGGAAAATAAGTATTTCTGGAGCACTGCGAAAACTCTCCCCAAGGAGACTATCTGACACTTACTTTCATTTACTATAATTTCATGAAAAGCTTATTGGGCTGTAATATGTTAAGCGCTACTACTGGGTTCTTAGCAACCCTGTTTATTATGTGCAGGACAGGATGGGAAGCATTGATGGGGGCTGACTGCCAGTATGTACTATGGCAGCTACCATCAGTAGGGCAATTCAGTAGTGGGAAGCCACCACTTTCTGAAGAAAATAACAGATGGCAGTTCATGTTTGTCATACTCCAGGGCATTGCAGCAGCAAAGATGCTCCTTCAGGATTTTAATGACGGTTGCCGCATCTCTGGAACCTTCCAAATTGTAATGGGCTGATGAGGAGGGTGGCGGAGGACGGAAAAACATATAATCCCGCAAACGTTTCTTGTCTGTTTGTCCGCAGTCAGACTGCTGCCGGGTTAAGTGTGCTTTGCACGTGGGTTTGTGTAGCTCTGCAGTTTGGCACCGCTCTGAAGTGGAATCATGCCACTGGACTGATTGTAGAATGATTTCACTTCATGCTTATGTAAACAAGTGAACTCCCCTTGGAATGTTCTCCCGCCCAACAGACTGTTTCCATGCTTTGGCTGTAAATGTAGTTAAGACGTGAAGCAATAGATGCAGTTGTTTAATTGGAACTGACACCATTTTCAGATAGATTTTAGAAAAGCGCAGACAGACAATAGAGTGCCAGTTTCCACAGACGCACAGTTTCCTGTTCCTTTTTGGTGCAGGCAGTTCAACAAGCAATTGAGTTACTGCTGCGAAGGCGAAGTGAAGCAGCCTAAATCATTCCGTTTTGTCAGGTGAGGTTCCATTTGAGGCACTGCTTCACCAAGAAACAAACACGTCGGCCATCTTGTTTCATTCAACGCCTGGGCTGCGGCCTCTGTGAACTGTTCTGTTCAGGATCAGGCAGGGTGCCGGATGCCCATGGCCATTGGAGGATTCAAGTGGCACCAATCCATCCCTGTGAACCTTAACCCAGCCCCGAGCCAAGAGTGTCAATGCTGGAGGTCCAACGCTGAGACTGAGGGCGCGATCTAACAGAAAGGTTGCGGAGTGTGGTAGCGAGCCACCTGAACTGCCAATGCTACCACGATGGCAGCTGCTGTGGGAACAACAATATTATCCATACTGTGATATCTGGAAGGAATTGGACAGGGTGAGAAACCGGACCCTCGTGTCCCCCAGGCCTTCCTACACCCTAACATTCCCTACCATCTCTCAAGGTGCCGTTCAATGAGCCGATTGTGCTGGGGGATCCTGCCCTGCACCGGACCCCAGGCCCCCGTGGGAACTGCACCAGTTCCCGGCGAGGGTAACCCCCCCTACTCCAATCCACATCTCCACCCTCTGGTCCCGGGAGTCTCTCCAGTGCTTCGGCCCAGCTCTTGGGTATTCGATTGTCGGTTGCTGCCCCTGTGGTGTTGAAGCCTCCAATGTTCAGGCTGAGTGTCCAGGCCTCGCAGCCTGATCAGGATACCGGGCAGTAACACTCGCCTGCGACCTGCGACGTGTACCCACAGGAATCCACCCGCGAGCTGTGAGGTGCTCCCATTACTAACATTGCCAATTCTCTATCAGCGATAGCCTTTAACTGTGCGGACAGAGGCCAACACGGATGGTGGGGCTCTGTCCTGGGGGTGTTTGTTGGGGTGGACAAGGAAAAGCTGAAGTTGCCCTTAATATGGGTATACACAATCTGGGGGGGGGGGGGGGGGGGGGGTGGCATGTCGGACTCTTGGGTGCTGGTCCCCTTGCACCCCTCACCCCACCTCCAGCCTAATGGTGCAAATGGGAAGGAGCCTTCTATTTCCATTGGATCAATTACAGAACCCCAAGGAGAATTGTAATTGGAAATTTTGAGTTCCTTGGTAGTGTTCTGTTTGGCGGTGGTGAGCTGCCTTCTTGAACTGCTCCAGTCCCTGAGGTGTAGCTACACCCACTGTGCCAGTGGGGAGGGGTTCCAGGGTTTTGACTCAGTTTCAGTGAAGGAACGGGGATATATTTCCAAGTCAGGGTGGTGAGTATCCCTTAATGGGTATTTTCCGGCTGGAAGGAGGTTTGTCATGGTGTTCCCCAGGGGTCGATATTGGGACCTTTGTTTTTCCTGGTATATCTTAATGATCTGAATTTTGGTGTGCTGGGGACCGTTACAAACATTTGCGGATGATACAAGACTTGGAAGTATTATAAACTGTGAAGAGGACAGTACAGTGTAGAACTTCAGAAGGACATAGACAAGCTGGTGGAGTGGGTAGACAGGCAGCAGATGAAGTTCAATGAGGAGAAGTGATTAATTTTGGTAGAAGGAACACGGAGGGACAATATAAAATAGAGTCAAACTTGGGCGCAGGAGCAGAGGGTGTATATGTGCATAAGTCATTGAAGATGGCAGGACAGGTGAAGAGAGCAGTTATTGGCGCAGACAGTGTCCTTGGATTTATTATTAGGGGCAGAGCGTGCAGGAGCAAGGAGATTCCGCTGAACTTGTGTAACACACTCATTAGACCCCAGCTGGAATGTTGTGTACAGTCCCGGACGCCACACTATAGGAAGGATATGAGCGGATTGGAGAGAGTGAAGAAGATGTTTGCAAGGGTGGTTCCAGGGATGAGAAACTTCAGTTATGAGGATAGATTGGAGAGGCTGGGACTGTTCTCCATGGAGAGGAGAAGGCTAAGAGGAGATTTGATAGAGATTTTCAAAATCATTAGGGGACTGGGCAGATTAAATGGGGGAAAACCGTTTCCCGCTCGTGAAAGGAACAAGAACGAGAGGGCACAGATTTAAAGTGATTTGCAAAAGAAGCAAATGTGATGTGAGTAAAACCATTTTCACACAGCGAGTGGTTGGGGTCTGGAATGCACGGCCTGGAGGTGTGGTGGAGGCAGGTTCAATCGAGGTGTTCAGAATAGAAACAATGTGCAAGGAGACAGGGAAAAGGCAGGAGAATGGCACTAAGCCATAAAGTTCATTCGGAGAGCTGGTGCAGACATGATGGACTGATTGGGGCAGCGCGGTGGCCCATAGGTTAGCACTGCTGCCTCACGGCGCTGAGGTCCCAGGTTCGATCCCGGCTCTGGGTCACTGTCCGTGTGGAGTTTGCACATCCTCCCCGTGTTTGCGTGGATTTCGCCCCCACAACCCAAAGATGTGCAGGGATGTGGATTGGCCACGCTAAATTGGCCCTTAATTGGAAAAACTGAATTGGGTATGCAGCTGGGGGCCTCTGATACCCTGGGAGACCCCCATGAGTGCCACTCCTTCTGGTCTCCATTTGTGGAGACCAGTGCTGGATGGCGCTCTCCCGAGAAGGGATGAATCGCAAAGCCTCAGGTACCTCAGGAATTTATACATTACAGTCAGACTAGCTGTCTGACTCTAATTCGCAGATTTGTCAAAAAGTGATCCCGCCCACAATGCATGGGATTTACATCGCAACGTCTCGCGAGATTGCCTTGGGTATTGTGAGGCGTTGCGAGTCGGGTAGATCCCAGGAGAGGGGTTTCCCAGCTTTTATCAGCCACGCTGCCCTGTGACGAGCTGCTTTTCGGGTACAGCGTGGCTATTGGATCGCACCCTTAGAATGTTTTCAGTAGTGGGGAGCTGAACGCAGAAGTTGAGCTGCCATTTTGAAAGAGTGTTCCGATCTCGAAGTGAGCTTGTGGGTCCTGCACACCCCCCACTCATGGGCACTACCCCACATCCCTCCAAGTGAGGACATCCCACAATGAGGTCCCTGGGGCTGGCTCTCCCCTCTTCAGGCCCCCCCACGCCACCACAAAGGCCCCCCCCCCCATTCCAGGACCCCCACCCATCACCCCCCCCAAAACCTCCCAGAGGCACCTAATTACCTGCCATCCAACCCTCCCACCCTTCAAACTCACCTTGCACCCTACTTTCATGGGCATGGCCCCCCCCCCCCTTGGGTCCTGACCCTTGGCACTGCCACCCTGGCAACCGGACAGTGCTCCTGCCAGCTTGACAGTGCCATCCGTGTTCCAGGTGGGGGGCCTGGGAGCCACCCAGCACTATTCCTGACCACCGAGGGGTTTGCAATGTTGTGGGAGACCCTCCCAGTGCTGTTCCGCCTGGTCCCTGTTTGTGTGGACCAATACTGAATTGTGCTCAGCTGCAACCTTGCTGCGGATGCTATTAGATCCCAGGAGGCCGGTAGACCCCAGGTTAGCGTGTCTAAGTAGGTGTAAACCCTACTTAGGCGGGCGCCGTTTGGTCACGCCCCTGTTGGGCGTGCTTCAGATTCCGACACCTCGTGGGACTAGGGTAGGCCTCCCGAGGCGTGAAGGCTGCTGGGACCCCTGCGATCAGCCTCTCACAGGATCCAGTGGCCTTGTTGTGCTCTCTCTCTCTCTCTCTAGCGTAACCTGGTCACAAAATCACGCCCTCGGTATTTGTATGGCTGGTCCAGTTCAGTTTCTGGTCCATGGTAACCCCCAAGGTGTTGCCAGTGGGGATTCAGCGAAGGTAATATCAATGAATGCAAAATGGAGATGGTTAGATCCTTGTTGCTGATGGTCATTGCTTGGCACTTGTGTGGCACGAATGTTACTTGCCATTATTCAGCCCAAGCCTGAATGTTGTGCAAGTCTTTTTGCATATGGACATAGACTGCTTCCCTTTGCAGTTCCTTGGCACATGCTGCATATCGAACTTGAAATATTCCCTTAAGCCAGGTCCCCTTTTGAAGTCAACATCTGGCGAGCTCTCTGAGCCACATCGTGTGTCATTCAGATCAAATGTTAGCCTGCAGAGTTATATCTGAGTCATCAGAAGAACAGTGTGAGGCGAGGACTATAACTCAGTGAAAACCTTTTTTTTGGTCTGAATCAACTGGTTATATTTGAATCATCAATGTGCTCTAACCTTTAAAAAATAACTTAGCGGGAAAAAGAGGGGGAGACCAGATGAATGAGAGTTGCCATGGAAACAGTAGGGGAAAGAGATTTGTATTTATTTGGTGCTTCATTACAACCCTCAGAAACTTCCCTCAGCTCGCGAAGATCAGCAGCGAAGCTTGTGGGTATCCGCTCCCCTCCAATAATACATAGAACATAGAACAGTACAGCACAGAACAGGCCCTTCGGCCCTCGATGTTGTGCCGAGCAATGATCACCCTACTTAACCCACGTAACCGGTATACCCGTAACCCAACAATCCCCCCATTAACCTTACACTACGGGCAATTTAGCATGGCCAATCCACCTAACCCGCACATCTTTGGACTGTGGGAGGAAACCGGAGCACCCGGAGGAAACCCACGCGCACACGGGGAGGACGTGCAGACTCCGCACAGACAGTGACCCAGCCGGGAATCGAACCTGGGACCCTGGAGCTGTGAAGCATTGATGCTAACCACCATGCTACCGTGAGGCCCCTAATACAATATTATTTCACGGGAGGCGGGTGGCGTTGCTGGGGAAACAGAAAATCCCGACGGCCGGAGAATTCAGGCCACCAAATGTGGATGTGCAACTTGAAACTCCCACATTTCCATAGAATGGAACAGAATCCCTGCAGAAGGAGGCCATTCGGCCCATCGTGTTTGCACCGACCCTCTGAAGGGGCACCCCACCTGGGGTCAGGTGCCTCCACCCTATCTCCGTAACCCAGTCACCCCACCTAACCTTTAAGACACTAAGTGGCAATTTATCATGGCCAGTCCACCCAACCTGCACATCTTTGGATTGTGGGAGGAAACCGGAGCACCCGGAGGAAACCCACGCACACACGGGGAGAAAGTGCACCTTCACTGGGCTGGACAAAAGCTTTGCTATCTCTTGATTACTTGCAGTTCCTAACGCTGTCCAATGGGAGCGCAGGTGCCAAGACATGGGTCCAGGTAAATTGACCTGCTTACCTTGGGCAATGGGTTCACTATAACTTTCTTTCTCTTGTCGTCCATATGCGACTATTTATAAAGTCAGGGGTCCTGAATGCTTTTATTGACTTGTCCTGCCACCTTGAAGGATTTATGTATGTGGAGCTGCAGGTCTCTCTCTGTTCCTGCACCCGTCCCGTTTCGAATTGTACCATTTAGTTTCTATTGCCTCTCCTCAACTTTCCTGCCAAAATGCAGCATCACATACAGTGTTATAAATGCATTAATCTATTTCAACAGCCTGTCTCTCAGTTTTATACCACCTGCAAACTTTGAAATTATTTCCCCTATACCCACGTCCAAGTCATTAATATATATCTCAAAAGTACAGGTCCTAATACCCACCTCGGAGCACATCATGCCACATCTCTGCTTTCCGTCTCTTGCCCAGTTTTGTATCCGTGCTGCCATTGCCCCTTTAAGACCAATGGCTGGGATTTTCCACGCCCCCCCCCCCGGGAGTGTTTACGGTGGAGGAGACAGTCCGCTATTGGCTGTCAGTGGGATCTTCTCCTTGTTTGCACCCTCCTCCACCGGGGAATCCGTGGAGGGGGCTCGCTGTTGGCAGGACGGGACCATCCCGTTGGTGGGAATCGCCAGAAAACGCCATTCATCGGGGTCGCCCAGGGGAGTGGAGGCCCCCAGGCGCATGCCCTTTGTGCCAGATGGCACTCAGTGTGTTAGGTTAGCAGTGCCACCTGTTTGCCAGCCTGTCACTGCCAAGGTGCTCAAGTGGCACTGCCAAGGTGCTCAGGTGGCACTGCCAAGGTGCCCAGGTGGCACTGCCAAGGTGCTCAGGTGGCACTGCCAAGGTGCCTAGGTGGCACAGCCAAGGTGCTCAGGTGGCACTGCCAGCTGGCAGCTGGCAGGGGCACTGCCAGGTTGGCACTGCCAAGGTCCCAAGAACGGGAGGGGCGAGCGCCAGGAAACACGTAGCTAAACGAGCCCACTGTGGGACTTTGTTCCTAATTAGTAAAACCTTGCCCATTGACTTTCATTTGTCCAACAAGTTTATTATGCGTCACTTTATCAAATGCCTTTTGCAAGTTCATAGATGCAACATCAGCTGCACTACCTTCAACAAACCTCTTTCATACCTAATCAACAAACCCAAAACAAATTTGTTGGACGTGATTTTTTTAACACACCCATACAGGCTGTTTTTTTTTATTAACCCATGTTCTTTTCGGTGACGGTTAAATTTGTCCAGGATTCCGATGGCTGAAGTTTCCCCGCCACTGATTTTAAATCTTACTGACCTATCAGGTTTATCCCTCTCCTTTTTGTGGAAGAAGGGGGCACTCTTCCAGCCCTCTGTCACCAGTCCTATTTTCAAAGAGGATCGAGAGATAATAATAATCTTTATTGTCACAAGTAACTACTGTGAAAGGCCCCTAGTCGTCACACTCCGGCGCCTGTTCGGGTACACAGAGGGAGAATTCAGAATGTCCGATTCACCTAACAAGCAGGTCTTTCGGGACTTGTGGGAGGAAACCGGAGCACCCGGAGGAAACCCACGCAGACACGGGGAGGACGTGCAGACTCCACACAGACAGTGACCCAAGCCGGGAATCGAAGCTGGGGTCCTGGCACTGTGAAGCAACAATGCTAACCACTGTGCTAGCGTGCCGCCAAACCCTTCACTATTTGCACCCTTGATGTTCCCTTTCATGTTGCTTGCTAATCTCGTCCCATTACCTTTATTTGACCCTGTTAGTTTCCTGTTCAGTCCTTCTGTGCGCTTTCTGTATGTTGCTAAGTTCCTGACTGCACACAGGGATCCTGACACTTATTATCAGCCCCATGTCTTCAGCCATGCAGGGAGCCCACGCTTCAGATGCCCTCCCATTTCCCGCTTATCGGATTAGAATTAGAACCAACAATCTTGTCACCGCTCTGAGAGACAACGTTTGATGTGATGGTTTCTCGGCTGCTGTCTTGAAGCCGCCATCTCTCTGTGCTCTTTACGAAAGCCACGGGGCTCAAACCCAAGCAACAACTGAGAGAGAGAGAGAGAGAAAAGAATCCTTTGTCAGGGCCTAATGATGCACATCCATATGGATTTTACCTGCTCCAGCCTTCTCCCTAGACGACCCTTGCTAAAATCCTCCTCCGCTGTTAATGGGGATGGCTAGAATGTGTTTCTTATTCGTGCTAAGGAATGTTTGTGTCGCTCACCGTGCAACGTGATTTAACCACGCCACAAATTGACTAGAATCCTAAGACCACAAATACTTAAATTAGAGTTACATAGATTTCTGACTTTGAGAATGGTGTAACAGCCTCAGAAAATCATAGAAGGATCTTTTATACCATTCACTTATCATGGAGGAACGATCTAATGTGAAATCAGATGAGGCAACAATGCCACACTTGATCAGGCACCAGTTTCACTTGTGTTTTAAGAAGGAAAGGATCCAGCGAGGGGCTGCTGTGATTCTGTCTTTGTTTAGTTCAGATCATTCAGATCCTTAAATAAGTAAAATAACTGGACAATCTCAATCCATTTCAAACAATAGTCCATCGCTCCACAATGCTTTAACCCAGCATAAACTGCCCCTAAATTATCAAGCTCACTTCGACCAAAAGGGAAGTGGTAATGTTCGCCCTGTGTTTGGTTATGGATGTTCCATGTTCCTATTTCTAACAGACTCTCCTCTTTGTCCTGTATTACCTTGTCTGTTTTTTGTCGAGATCTCTGCGGATAAATGAAGCCTAACCCACTCATTGGAAAGTGAAACCGGTATTCCTGCAGATAAAGTTAGATCAAATCGCTACCCTTTTTCGTCATTCTCTTATTTTCCATCTGTGTTCAGATTCTGTTCTTTCTCGACCTCTGGAATTTTTCCTTTGTCGAATAAAGATGGCCTCAGATGAGCTGTTCTCAGCAGCCCATCCTTGTCTGTACCTGAAAGAATCTAAGGTTTTACGTGAGCTCACTCATTAGGGGCAGCACGGTAGCACAAGTGGTTAGCACTGTGGCTTCACAGTGCCAGGGTCCCAGGTTCGATTCCCGGCTTGGGTCACTGTCTGTGCGGAGTCTGCACATTCTACCCGTGTCTGCGTGGGTTTCTTCCGGGTGCTCCAGTTTCCTCCCACAGTCCAAAGATGTGCAGGTTAGGTGGATTGGCCATGCTAAATTGCCCGTAGCCTCCAAAAAGGTTAGGAGGGGTTATTGGGTTACGGGGATAGGGTGGGAATGAGGGTTTAAAGTCTGTCGGTGCAGACTCGATGGGCCGAATGTTCTCGTACTGCACTGTATGTTCTATGAATGAATGGTGCCTTCAAAAAGGACTTCAAGGCTGATTAATCAGGTTGTCCAGAATAAAGGTTGTCCTTATCGAGCAGAGTGGAGTGACCTCAATACCAAGGACAACAAAGATTCTTCAGTGATGGAGAAAATTCTGGGTGAAGGATTGGCAGGGTGAAGTAGCTGGAGATGACCTTTGAACGGTGAGCAGTCGGTGCTGACAGTGGAGATGACAGGGGATCTATATACCTGGGAGAATCGATGTCGTATTACACTGGGAGTGTTTACAATGCGAACGAAGTCATTCTGTTCTTCGGATAATTGGCCTTCGAAAATAAAACTGTTAAAAACCTCACTGTGAACTTGTAGATACTGCAGAACAGGCAGTTTGTTTACATCAAAAATGGGCTACAAGCCAGAAATAGCTGATGGCAATGCCACTTTAAATCACAACAGCTCAATGATAATGAAGTTAAGTTCACTAAAGTCTAAGTCTCAGGGACTGTGCAACTGGCTGAGGCAGCTCGCACTTTGTACCCTCTGGCTTTCGCTGCCTATCTCTTCCCATTTGCCAACATTTGCCTGAAAGATTTTTTTTTAAGCTGTGCTCGTCCTTTAAAGAATGAATCACGATATCTTTGCATCAAATCACCTGACTGCTGCTGTTACGCCAGCGGAAGCAATGAATTTCCGTTGAACGTTCAGTGATGAAACTGTGGGCTCGGTTGGGTCAGAAGTGTTGCTGCTGCATTTAATGTTTTGGCAGCCAGCCTGCGCTCAATGCGTGGGGATTCTGGGACTGGCACCTGGGGGAATTTCGGTCCGCGGACTTTAATTAGATATCTTCGCTGTGTATAATCAGTCTGCAGTAGAAGGGGAGGTGTGTGTGTGTGTGTGTGTGTGTGTGTGGGGGGGGGGGGGGGGGGGGGGGGGAGAGAGAGAGAGAGAGAGAGAGAGAAGAGAAACCACACTGAGTAAGTGTTGCTGGAGCACAAATTTAGAAACAAGTGAGAAATCAGAAAATGGCAGTATGCGAAACGTGCCATTTTCAGCGACACGTGGAAGCCAAAGGCTGTCGATTAACGGAAGTATTTTCCTTTTAGCTCAGTCATTACTTTGGGGAGCCAGCTCTTCTCAATCTGCCTCTTAAGATGCCTCTGCCAATTGAACATGTGGAAGATAGTCAATAAATAGCAGAAGCAACAGACAGGGGCAATGTACCTATCAGTCCATGCAGCCCCCGTCTGTTCACTTGGGGTGCTGTGGTACACCAATTATTTAATCAATGCACAGCCTGGCCTCAACACTGACAGGCGGGCATAAGAGAGGCAGGGGAGGTCACCTATGAGATGGATAGACGGTATGCGGTCTGACTTGGATGTGGCTGGTTTAAATCCTGCACGAGGCTAAAAGACTGTGCCTGCATGATTGCCAGAGGGGGAGAGAGCTAGTCACAGACTAGTGCACTCGAGATCCTCCGAGGAGATGAGCTAACGAACAAATATGTTTGTCCTAAATATAACGCAGAGAGCAGAAGATAAAACCTTGCATTAGGCTCATTTTTATACCCGTACGCTAAATGGTTCTGACATATCCGAGCCCCAAGATAAGATTACATCTAACCAACCAATGTAGCATCTTTCTAATGCACATTTAATGTGGTATGGTTTTAAATTTGATCTGATATATTTCTTGTCGTATTGTTTGAAACGTAAGAGTTCCTCTAAATTTTTAAGTCAGCTAATTCCTTTAGCATTTGAGAATGTACGAAATAGGCCCAGGAATAGGCCACAAGGCCCATCGAGCACTGCTCTGCCATTATACCATCCTGGCTAATCTCGGGATTCATCCCCATTTCCACCACAACCCCCGCCCCATATCCCTCAATTCCTTGGGAGACCAAAATTGTGTCCATCCCAGCTGTCTATGTATCCAGCGACGGAGCATTCACAAAACTCTGGGATAAAGAATTCCAACCCTTTGGATGAAGTAATTTCTCCTCATCGCAGTCCGAAATGATCGGCCCCACATCCTGAGACTGTGCCCCACCCCTGGTGTTTTTGATTCCCCCGACCAGCGAGACAATCTCCCAATGTCGGCTACAGTATTATCAACAGAATCTTGAAGGTTTCTATGAAATCGCCTTCCGTTCATCTGAACTCCACAGAACATAAACCCAGTTTACTCGGCCTCTCATCGCAGGACGACCCCCTCATCCTGGGGACCAATCCAGTGAACCCTCGCTGCACCGTCTCCGATGCGAGTGTATCCTTCCTTAAAAGTGGCGACCAATACTGCACAGAGTACTCCAGCGCTGTGATTATATCTCAGCCTCAAGACAACACTTTAGGGGTGGGAGGGTGGAGGATGATTGGTGGGAGTGGGGGGGGGGGGGGGGGGGGGGGGGTCGAGAGGCAGGTAACCTAGTTAGTTCCATGACATATTTCTCCAAGAAACTGTTGGGATTTCTGGTAGATAACTCGAACACTCTTGCCAATTTGATCGCCCCAGCCTATAAGAAGATTAAAGTCCCCCACAGTTATTACGCTACTTTAATAAGGACACGGGGAGTTCACACCATGTAAAATAGGAAACAAAGTTTTATTTGCACAAACGATATGTACACCACCTGGTAGAGCCCTCCTGGGTTCCTATTCTGGTCGATGCCTTATTGGCTGACCCTTTTATACAATGGCTGAGATACCCCGCCCCCTAGTGGGGGAGCTCAGACTCCGCAAGGAGCACAGGGAAGACGCACATTCCTACCCCGTAGATTCCGTGTGGGGTATTAAAATTACCTTTGTTACGAGCTTCTTGTTTCACACAGCATTTCTTGTTTAATGCTGTGTGAAATGGTAGAGCCACTGCTCGGGGGCCTATAACTGCTCCCAACAGGGTATTCCAACACTTGTTATTCCTAATTTCCACCCATCCTTATTCTATTTCATGATCTTCTGAGGCCAGATCCTTTCTCACTAACGTCCTTCTGCCATTCTTTACTATCGGAGGTATGCATCCTCCTTTACCATTCTGTCCGTCTTCCTGAAACCTTTTCCTGACGTTTTTCCTATTTGGTTGGAGACAGTAAGCTACGAACTGTTAGGTAACAAACAAGGGAAAAAGGCCCGCGATGATCAGCAACGAGCGACCCTCAATGAAATCTGCAGAAATAGTTCACCGAGCATTGACAAAGGTGCAACAGTATCAATTAGGGGCAGAAAATCTCAAGATAGGTCACAGAGGCACAGTCAGATAAATATGACTGTGATAATGATAAATATGATATGATATGAAATAGATATGATAGATATGATAAAAATGACGAGCAGCACGGTAGCATTGTGGATAGCACAATTGCTTCACAGCACCAGGGTCCCAGGTTCGATTCCAGCTTGGGCCACTGTCTGTGCGGAGTCTGCACATCCTCCCGCGTGTGCGTGGGTTTCCTCCGGGTGCTTTGGTTTCCTCCCACAGTCCAAAGATGTCCAGGTCAGGTGGATTGGCCATGATAAATTGCCCTTAGTGTCCAAAATTGCCCTTGGTGTTGGGTGGGGTTACTGGGTTATGGGGATAGGGTGGAGGTGTTGACCTTGGGTGGGGTGCTCTTTCCAAGAGCCGGTGCAGACTCGATGGGCCGAATGGCCTCCTTCTGCACTCTACATTCTATGATAATCTATGATATGCACGGTGAAACAAAGATTGAGATATTGGGCGATATTCTCCCATCCTCAGCTGCATCATCAACGGAATTTCCCATTGAATCCACCCCACACCGCTGGGAAACCAGCTGTCGGGGTGGGGGGGTGGTGCGCTGCCGGTGGGAAAAGTGAATCCCGACGACCGGAGAGTTCCGGCCATTGAAGGGATTGACCCAAATTGTGATCTCAGGGCACAGAGGGAGGTGGAGGGGCATAGGGAGGGAATTCCAATGTGGGGTATGGTAGTGGGAGGTGTGGATGTGTAAAATGGCCGGTTGAAGGGTCAGAAGACCTGGGACGGATGATTGTGATGCTGGAGCAGTGATAGGAAATTAAACCTGATTTTAAATTGGAGGTGTTGAGAGTCCTGTCGGGCAGCCAACACTGCGGTGATAGGCTAACAGGACCTGCTCCAGGATAGGGAATGGCATCAAGGATTTTGGATAAGCCGAAGGAAGGAGGATAGAAACGTATAAAATAGGAGCAGGAGGAGGCCATTCGGCCCTTCGAGCCTCCTCCATCATTCATTATGATCATCAATGATCACCCAACTCTATAGCCTGATCCCGCTTTCCCCTCCATATCCTTGATCTTCTTTGCCCCAAGTGTTTTTTCTAACTGCTTCCTGAAACCATACAGGGCAGGATTCTACGTCCTGCTAGCCAGCCAATGGGATTTCCCATTGTGAGCAGGTCCACGCAGTCGGGAAATCCCCAGGCGTGAGTGCTCTGTCGACGTAACGGAGAATCCCACAATGTTTTGGTCTAAACTACTTCCTGTGGTAACGAATTCTACAGGCCGATGTGGATGCAGCGACCTCTCCTCACCTCCGTCCTAAATGGTCTACCCCGTATCCTCAAATTGCGACCCCTGATTCTGGACACACCCACCATTGGGAACAACCTTCCTGCATCTACCCTGTCCAGTCCTGTTAGAATTTTATAGGTTTCTATGAGATTTCCCCCCCTCATTCTTCTGAACTCCAGCGAATACAATCCTAACCAACTCAAGCTCTCCTCCTATGTTAGTCCCGCCATCCCAGGAATCAGTCTGGTAAACCTTTGCTGCACTCCCTCTAGATCAAGAACATCCTTCCTCAGATAAGGAGACCAAAACTGCATACAATACTCCAGGTGTGGCCTCTCCAAGGCCTTGTATAATTGCAGAAAAGCATACCTGCTCCTGTACTCGAATCCTCTGGCAATGAAGGCCAACACACCATTTGCCGCCTTTACCGCTTGCTGCACCTGCAGGCTTACCTTCAGCGACTGGTGCACAAGTGGAGAACAATGGGGAACATTGACATCGTCTGGACTGTGGATGACAAAGGCATTCACGAGGCGTGATGCACGATCAATTGCACAAAGACGAGAGTTGAATACAACTGAGGCTTTATTACACTAAGATGTGTGGCCTCCTACAGCAGCTGGTGAAATGGCTGCTGTACAGGGAGCACACATATTTATACTCCGCCTACTGGGCGGAGCCAGCAGACAGGGACTACCCCTGTACCTGTAGTACAGGGCCTTACCATACATACCCTAATATATACAGCAGTGGTTACTACCACAAGGCATTCAACCGCAGATAGCTTGACGCAAAGGGGAGGAAGATAATAAATACAAGATATTTCACCATTTGCTTAACTTCAAAATACTTACTCTGGCAGGAGGAGAGAGTAGCCAGAATCCTGAGCAGCAATACGATTTCTTATTGCTTCGATCGTCTAGACCTTCCCAAGCAATGTGAAGGACTGACGGAAAGAAAAGAATGTCTCAAGATTTCAAACACATAAGCTTAGATTTTCGGTTAGTTGCACCGCATCAAACTTCAGCCCAATGCTGGAGAAAATGCGGTCATTCTGCGAGCTGCCTATTGTGGCGCTCTGCTGTTGGAAAGGATGGGTAGGATTTGTTTTTTCCGTTTTGCTGCTGGATGTGTTGGTATAACTCATGTGATTTAGCAACAGCGCAAGTTAACCAGAATTCTAAACCCATACCATAAAGATTCAAATTCAAATCTCCTGTATTCCTGACGTTGAGAATCATAGAATCCCTACAGTGCAGAAGGAGGCCATTCAGCCCAATGGTGCAGCAGACTTAGCAAATCATAGAAGGAACCTTCATGTCATTAACTGAGATTGACACTCTCACAGCCGAGGGGCTTCCTGCGCAACCACACATTGAAACCCCCCTGGACAGCAGGGAAATCATCTTCCTCAATGGACATCTTCCCAGCTGACAGCTAATGAAGCCCTCCCATTGATTCCCAGCCTAAAGACAAACCCAGGAGCCAAAACAAACACGACGACACCTTGACGGCAGCCGCGCCTCTCACTGGCGCTCCCTCCTGCCTGACTGCAAACATCACCAGCCACAACCTGAGTCAAGTCACAGCGTTCAACCCTCCAGGGGCCGGGGGAAGATGTGACCTCAATTACTCCACAGGAGGAGCATGGGGACCAACTCAAATTCTGACTGTGGCCATTCAAGTCAGACCATGTCCTGTCCTGAGACCATTCTGGCAGTACAATAGTCATTCACACTGCGTTAGCTGAAGTCATTCGTTATATAGATATATAAATAAATATTAACTTATTGCAATCAACAATTCGAGTTGCCAGTGTGATTATCTGCCATTGCTGCTTGCTTAATCAGAAGAATATTCTATCATAGTGCACATGTGTGATTACCATGGAGAAGTGCACATAAGATGCACATCTGGCAGCAACATGCATGTAACGTGTGTTGAGGTACAGATCAGAATGGTCAGGCAGATTTGAGGGTCAACCACTGCACAAGTGAACAGAATGAATTCATTTTTGCTCGATCCGGCTGTCTGTCCATCTTTGTGCTGGAAATTATGCATTAGTTCGCCAAAAGTTAGTAAACCAAAACGCATTTGCCGTTCACACCAAAAGCCTAAACCGTACGGCGACTAGTTATTCGGTGTTGAGAACGTGGTGAGGCTGACCAATTATCCGGCTCACCATAAGAAATGAACCATGAGCCGCTGACTAACCTGACTTCCTGCCCACGATTGATGGTGAGAGTCACGTAGCAGGAAATTATCTGATTTCCGTCTCCTTCCTGGAATAGTATCCGGAAAAGATGCTGAGCTGGATGTCCCTCTTCGGGTATCCAGCGCGTCAGGTTTGATGGGGCAGAAGCCATTATCTGACACCAGCTTCTCATCATTTTCCATCTAAGGGACATAAGATTGTGAATAGCTTGCTCTTGATGTGGCGAAAGGGGCTTCTGATACACCATGCTCATTCCCTAATGGTGGAACTGAGAATATACCCTGCTGGCTCTGTAGAATATCTCCCGTGGGCCCTGGCAGGTCACCGTGGCATTAAAGGTGGAAGCAGTTGGGACTTGCGCCATTCATGGCAAAGGCGGGGGACAATTGACTGAGATGGTAAACTTCACATGAACCAGTTGAGACGCCTGGGTCACACCCTTCCCAATCAGCATGAGTCTCCAAGGCACTGTTTTTCCTCCTTGCTTGGGCAGTGACTGGCTCTTGAGCTTCGGATGACGATATCTTCCTGGGCCTGTTTGTCATTGGCTCTTGCATCCATGCCCTCAGTCAGGTAACCCCTAGGCTCAGCCACTGAGCTGACTTAGTCCTCAGAACGGTTTGTCTTCATCGACAGCAGAGCTGACGGAGAGCTATCGGCTCACCTTTTGACGCAATGTCTCAGTTGTGTAGTACTTCAATACAGGTGACTTTTCTCCTCAGCCTGTGTAATGCTGATGATGACCTGGTCTGTGATGTTACTCAGGGCCAGAGACCATTGATTCTGGATGTGGAGACTCTGGAGTAAACTTTGTGGGACAGCGTGCGAATGGGTAATGTGAACCCCCAGCCCATTCGCCCCTGGTCCTTTTGTTTTATTTCTGCGAACTTCATTGGAAACAAAAATGGAAGGGGAAACATAACAGGCTTTCAAACTTTCTGCACGACCACAGAATTTCAAAGCTCTACCCATATTACGTTACACTGTATGGCCTTGTAAAGGATTAAATAGATTTCTTTGATCATGCCAAACAAAACAGTGGCATCACAAAAGGACGCCATCAAAATGTACACATTAGTTAGATGTGAAGTGGCATTTTGTAGAGATCTTCACAAAACATTCCTGGGAAGAATTTGTGGCAGGTGGAATATGCCCATAAGGGAAAAAAATAATTCCAAGGGGATGATTTGAAGAAAATGCATCTCCTCAACAGCAATGCTTGATTTAATGAATTCACATCAGCAGAAACACTCACTTGAAGGATAATTAAAATTTATTAATAAACTCTGAGGTCCTACCGGTTTCGATCTGTAAATGGCTTCATAACAATAATCTTTATTGTCACAAGTAGGCTTACATTAACACTGCAAAGAAGTTACTGTGAAAAGCCCCTAGTTGCCACATTCCGCCACCTGTTCGGATACACAGAGGGAGAATTTAAATTACCTAACAGCACGTCTTTCGGGACTTGTGGGAGGAAACCGGAGCACCCGGAGGAAACCTACCCACACACGGGGAGAACGTGCAGACTCCGCACAGACAGTGACCCAAGCCAGGAATCGAACCGGGGTCCAATGATACCGGGCCTTGCTGATCTTAAAACCAAGCTTGGTGAGGACAGTGTGAGCAGAATGCTAATACACTTGGTTATATCTTAAGTCAGAGGAAATTACATTACTCTAATTGATAAAGTAAAAAACATTAGGAGCAGAGTTCAGCAGCTACCTATGAAGACGCCAAATAAATTGAGGGCCCAGGGTGATCAGAGAAGGCGTCCAATAACTAGAGACTGCTGGAGGGCGTTTGAAGACTTCATTCCATAATCCAAAAATAAATTTGTTCTAATTTCCATGAGGTAAAAACTACCTCTGGAGAGCCAGGTCAGGAAAAGCATCGCTATAATTACCGCGAGTGCACCAGGCCTCTTACATGAAGCATCATATCAGCTGAATAAATGTTGAACTGATAATGCCTGGATAAGCAAAACAAGTCCTGCGATTTGATGGGATATTTTACATTTACATAGAATGTACAGTGCAGAAGGAGGCCATTCCGCCCATCGAGTCTGCACCGGATCTTGGAAAGAGCACCCTACCCAAGGTCAACACCTCCACCTTATCCCCATAACCCAGTAACCCCACCCAACTCTAAGGGCAATTTTGGACACTAAGGGCAATTTATCATGGCCAATCCTCCTAACCTGCACATCTTTGGACTGTGGGAGGAAACCGGAGCACCCGGAGGAAACCCACGCACACACGGGGAGGATGTGCAGACTCCGCACAGACAGTGACCCAAGCCGGAATCGAACCTGGGACCCTGGAGCTGTGAAGCGATTGTGCTATCCACAATGCTACCGTGCTGCCCTTTTATGTTTTAGCTTTTTGTTCATACACAGATATCCAGCTAACTGAAGAACTGGTACAAGATGCTTTATTTCTGCATTGAGAGGAGGAGGATAATGTGGAGGAAACTGCTCGGAGTACAAAATGTAATACCTCTAGCCTACATTTTTGTCATAGTCTTTGATCTATCTTGTAGGTGGAATTGTTGAGACTAGACACTGGAGTTATTTCAGGAGCAGCTACAATGGAAAAATAGGATTGGTATTTCAGAAGCGTGGGGTCAATTTTGCTGAAGGGGCTTTTGTATTCATCCCTATCTTGTGACCTTCTGTAACATGAAGAAGATTGAAAAGGATGTGAATCACCGTGGCAGCGGAATTCAATTATGGAAAGAGCAGAGTCTGCTCAAAGTTGGAAATGACTTAAATGAAGGGGAACATTCTCATTCAAGTACTCCTTCCTACCCGACCTCTGTGAACAAATGATGGATTGTGGTTATGTCTAGTCAGAGAGGTTGTTGTTGATTTTCAAGTTAGGCATCACCTTTAAAGTTCTGGCCTTTCTGCTGATAATTGGTGTAACTCTGAGCATGCTTGTCCAATCACTGCCCTTGGTTTCCCAAACCTGTAACTCCGTCCTTGAACACTACTTGGTCAGGTGCCTATAATTGTGCATTTCAAACAAATGAACATCAATAAGGTGTCCCACCAAAGTGAACTTCGGAGCTAATTGGTTTCCCCCGAAGTTGTTTTGTCTGCAATGTAGATGCTGAGTCTACCTCTGACACCTTTTTCATTAACTTAGAGATTTCCCAGGATTCTCTCCTACAGGAGCTCCTTTCTATCAATGGGTCTTCAATCATCATCCAATCCAGTTTAATCATTAGGTGATGATTTCTCTGCACTCCCAGACAGCTTGCTGCTGTCTGCACACTCGGAGTGGAAGCAACCCAATCTGCTTGCAGTTCAGTAGACTCCCTGCTTCTTGATCTCCTCCATGCTCTTTGAGTTCTCTAAAGGCGAAAGTTATTCATGCCTCTTGTAAGTCCAACAGCTGGCATGAATCAGATCATGACGGCTCTGCCCGTAAAGCACTTCTTCATCTGTGAACATCTTTCTCCTTACGGCCTAGCCATTTTATTTACCCCTGTTGACCCTGCAAATTCCTCCTTGTCTACGTGGGCAGCATGGTAGCACAGTGGGTAGCACAGTTGCTTCACAGCTCCAGGGTCCCAGGTTCGATTGGGATTCACTGTCTGTGCGGTGTCTGCATGTTCTCCCAGTGTCTGCGTGGGTTTCCTCCGGGTGCTCCAGTTTACTCCCACAAGTCCCAAAAGACGTGCTGTTAGGTGAATTGGGTATTCTGAATTCTCCCTCTGTGTACCCGAAGAGGCGCCGGAATGTGGCGACTGGGGGATTTTCACAGTAACTTCATTGAATTGTTAATGTGAGCCTACTTGTGACAATAAAGATTATTATTATTATTATTGGCGGGCTTGTGCCAGGATTGGGAGAGCTATCCCACAGGTTGGTCGAATAACAGCCTGACGTAGACATACTCATGGAATCCCATCTTAAGAGACAATATTCTAGACACCACGGTTTCCATCCCTAGTTATTTACGGTGGCCACAGAAGGACAGACCCATTAGAGGTGGGGGCACAGTAGTATACAGTTGGGAGGGAGTTGGCTTGGGAGTCCTCGTCATTGACTCAGGTCCCCAGATCAAACGTGGTCGAGCAAACCTCCTGCTCGGTTAGCACCTACTGTCTGCCCACTCCCTCAGCTGATGAATCAGTACTCCTGTAGCCATCTCAGTGAAATGAAATGAAAATGAAAATGAAATGAAAATCGCTTATTGTCACGAGTAGGCTTCAATTAAGTTACTGTGAAAAGCCCCTAGTCGCCACATTCCGGCGCCTGTTCGGGGAGGCTGTTATGGGAATCGAACCGCGCTGCTGGCCTGCTTGGTCTGCTTTCAAAGCCAGCGATTTAGCCCTGTGCTAAACAGCCCCAGATGGCCACCTGCAAAGGACCATGGGCATTATGGCCAACCCAGGACTCAGACACACTCAGAGCTTGTGTGTGTATTTGCAACCCAGATAGCTAGACACGATCGAAACCCCCGCTCGTTTGCATTCTAATGGTCCATTTCCCCAGAACAAAAGGACTGTACTCAGGTAACCGATACAGATGCAGACTAACCGGTGCCACTCCCTTTGCTAAGAAAGCCCAAACAGCCAAGGTCAATGACCGCTCAGGACACGCCCAGCCATCAAGGCACCTGCCCCTTTATTGGCCAAAATCGAAGGCAGTGATCGAAGCCTGTCAAATTATTCGGTCCAAGTTAAGGACTGCCACAAAGAGCGTGAAATCCCAAAGGGATACAAAGAGACACGGCCATGTGTTCGGTCTCTCTTGGCCCCGGCCTACGCCTAAAGCCAAGTGTAGCATTACGACCAGAAGACAAGTTCAAGACCAACGATCGCTACCAGACGGATGAGCCCAACAGAAACAAAGCCACTTCTTCTACCCAGCCACGCAAGATCCGAACAAAGGCTTTGTTCATCTGCAAAGAGCCGGTTGCCCTGAAGTTAAGTAAAGGTTATTGTAGTTGTTAGGTGTAGTTTAACTTGTAGTGTTTTATGTTGCACGTCGAAGTAATCCTAGTGTATAAATAAACTATCTTTGAACTTGAACTGACTAATGGTTGTTTGGTCTTTGCTCGATATCCGGTAAAGCCTTGTGGTGGTATCATTTGATACCTGGCGACTCTGAAAAGCAATATTATCATTAATAACTGCCATATCTAGTTAATTTGGCAACATTATTGGCGACGCTGGTGGGATAGTATTCCACTCATTAGAAAGAGCGACATTATGGCGACTCTGGTGCCAATTGGCATCATTATTAATTGGCAACACTCCTCCATATTGAACACCAATTGGAAGAAGCCCTGAGCATGGCAAAGATGCTATCAGCAGCAACAGAGTTGTACTCAAACACAATCTGGAACATGGCCTGGCGTATCCACACTCTGCCATTACCCAGCAAGCTGGGGAACCAACCCTGTTTCAATGAATGAGGGAACGCCAGGAGCAGCACCAGGAATACCTATAATTGACTGATGAGGCTAGAACGCAGGATTACCTGCTGCCAGGCCACGGAAGCAATACGTGATAGCCTGAGCTAAACCATTCCTCAACCAATGCATCAGCTCTAAGCTCTGCAGTCGTGCTGTATCATGTCCTGAATGATGGCGGGAAATTAAACAACTCATTCGACAATTTGCAACAATCTTCAGCCAAAAGTGTTGAGAGGATGATTCAAGTCGGCCTCTTCCAGGGGTCCCCAGCATCACTGATGTCAGTTTTAAGCCAATTTGATTCACTCCATAAGGTATCAAGGAACGGCTGGAGGAGATGGCAATATTGCGGCAACAGCACTGAAGACTTGTGCTCCAGATCTTGCTGCACACTCCTGGGCAAGTTGTGTAAGTCCAGGTACAACATTGGAATCTACCCAGCACTGTGGAAAATTGCCCAAGTATGTGCTATTCACAAAGAGCAGGAGAAATCACATCCCGTTATTGTCCCATCATTCTCCCATCATTCTAATCTCGATCATCAGCAAAGTGACCAAGGTGCTATCAAGCTTAGCAATAACCAGCTCACTGATGCTCAGGTAGGGATTGACCAGGGTCACTCTGCTCCTTACCTTATTACAGCCTTAGTACAAACATGGACCAAAGAGCTGAACTCAAGGGGTGAGGTGAAAGTCACTGCCCTTGACATCAAGGCAGCATTTTATAAAAACTCACTTTAAAGGATGTGGGTGCTGTTCAGCAGTTTTTATTGCCCATCCCTAATTGCCCTTGAGGAGATGGTGGTGAGCTGAGATGATTGCTCTCCAACCACCTCAACCATCTTTCTTCGTGCCAGGAACGGCTCCAACCAGCGGGTTTCCCTTTGATTCTCATTGGCTCCAATGTTTCTTGGGCACCTTGGTACCATACTCGGTCAATTATAGCACCATGAAGCTCTAGAATGGATATCAGGGGGGGAAACTCTCTACTGATTGACGTTATTCATACCTGGCACAAAATAAATTGGTTGTGGTTGTTGGAGGTCAATCATCTCAGCCCCAAGACATCACTGCAGGAATTTATTCCAACCATCTTCAGCTGCTTCATCAATGGCATTCCCTCCATCATAAGGTCAGCACTGGAATACACACAGAGATCCATCAACTGGCGTTGCGAGCACCCTTCTTCAGAACTGTCTCTGACTCCATTGCACACTTGAAGCTTTTAAATGCACCTATTTTTACTCCCATGTCATTTACCTTCTCAGGTACTCATTATAATAATAATAGCTTATTGTCACAAGTAGGCTTCAATGAAGGTACTGTGAAAATCCCCTAGTCACCACATTCCGGCACCTGTTCTGGGAGGCCGGTATGGGAATTGAGCTCACGCTGCTGGCCTTGGTCTGCATTACAAGCCAGCTGTCTAGCCCACTATGCTAAACCAGCCCCTTACCACGATGGATTCCAGTACAGCGGGCCATACCTTGCATGTCAATGCCTCCTTTTTAAGTTATTCACCGGTTTTCTGACTTAATGGCATTTCACACTGCAATCAGAATGGGATTAGCTGGGTTGACTGCAATCGTTACTTAAATAACAAGGTCCATGGAGTGGGTCGGCATTTCTTTTGTAGGAAGCAGTGATTTGAATTGTAGTGATAGATTTTGTGTGCGCTATCCATCTTACTAAACTGGGGATAGGTTAGGAGATTGACGCACTCAATCTTTGGCCTTGTCTTTCAGACATCCACACATCTGACAAGGAAATAACACTTCCATCCTTTGTTGCAGTAACCGAAACTTTAGAATGAAGGAAACTGGTATTACAGTACAGAAATCAATCAGTTGTCAGCGCTCATAATTCATGAATGGTTTAGCCCCGTGACCACCTATTCGAAGTCCCAGTCGGCTTCTTATCACTGCTGCTTCACATTTGTACTTTGACATTTTTAAAAATCTCAATAGACACCAGTACTTGCAACACCATAAGAAATGATTAACGGCTGGGCATTTGCGTCTCTTTCCCAACCCACATTATTGAGGTAGCAGGATCCCATTTATAAATGACAATGAAGATAAATAAGATTTTTTAAAAAATAATACTCTTTTAATAATAATCTTTATTGTCACAAGTGGGCTTACATGAACACTGCAATGAAGAACACGCACGGACAGACTCAAAAACAGCTTCTTCCCCACTGTCACCAGACTCCTAAATGACCCTCTTATGTACTGACCTCATTAACACTACACCCTGTATGCTTCATCCGATGCCGGTGCTTATATAGTTACATTGTATACCTTGTGTTGCCCTATTATGTATTTTCTTTAATTCCCTTTTCTTCCCATGTACTGAATGATCTGTTGAGCTGCTCGCAGAAAAATACTTTTCACTGTACCTCGGTACACGTGACAATAAACAAATCAATCAATCAGTCACCCAAGCCGGGAATCGAACCTGGGACCTTGGAGCCTACCTCCCCCCCTCCCCCCCCCCCTCCCCCCCTCCCCCTTCCCCCCCCTCCCCCCCCGAGAACAAGGAGAGAAAAACGTCATTTCCAGCCAGCCAGGAAAAATGGGAAAACTGGAGAAACCATTCTTTCCCCAGCAAAAAAACCCAAGTTAAACAGTTTATAAAGGGTCCAAAAAGGAGGAGCTGTAGTTTCCCGCCCAAACTCCAAAAACGCAAGAAAGGCACTGAGAGAGAGCAAGTGAGATGGCAACTGTTGGCAGATTTAAAAAAACGAATGTTGACTGTCTTAAAGGGGTACTGTATTTAAAACTGTACAACATTTAATGCAACAACCACAAGAAGGAACAAATAACAAGGGACAGGAACATCAGAGAAGACCCCAGGTAGTGGGCAACTCTAAAAAGGGGGTACGGCAGAATCATAAGACGTCAAAGGAGCAAAGGAGGCATTGAAGACCGCAAAGAAGAGGCAAAGTTGGAGCTCAGAGGAGGCAATAAGCTTTCAAAGAAGAGGCAATGCCAGACTCGGAGTAGGTAGTGAAAGACTCTCCAGAAGGAGGACAATGATGGGCCCCAGAAGGAGGGCCCCGAGAGCCCTTAAATGCCTAAATGAAGACCTGAAATTAAGCAAGACTCGGTTTTGTTTTGTAATGAGAAGTTCCTTGAGAGTTTCAGCAATAAATTCCGAGCAAGTGATAAAGCTGTAACCAGTCAGAAAGTAAGACAGGCGACAGCAGAATGAGTAGTAAGAAAGAAAAAAAAACAGTTGGATAAACATCACCGAGAACTACAGCAAATAGAAAATGAGGTAAAAATTTGTGACCCTAATCTAAATGAGAAGCGGCCCAGCGATATCAAGGCTTTCTAAAAGTTAGAAGTCGCAAGGAAATCTACTGGGGCCAGTAAGAAACAATGCAACATTCAGCATCAAGCGGTGAAGGAGCTGGAGTTAAAGTATGAAGATGTGTATAAAAGGTAAAAAGAGTTGAGATGAAAAGCACAAGTGGAACTCAGCAACAGTTGTCATAGCCTGAAACACATGGAGCCAAGAATGGGAATTCTACAGAGATCCGTTTGAACAATTGAACTGCCGGCGGTGTGGAAGACACGAATGGAGCTGGAGAAATTGGCGTTTTGTAGAGATGTAGAAACAGTTTGGTGTTTGAGGGCGCTGAGGAGGACTAAGCAATGGCCAAACCCAAAGAGAGAACCCAACCTTTGGAACGTGTTCCCAATTCAGGAGAATTTTCCAATGAATTTAACAAGAAGAAGGAAGAAATGAAGAATATAGAAGAAGAGCTTTTTGCGATTACAACAAAAGGAATGTGTCAGTTCTCTGAAAACATGCAAAACACGGGGAGGGAGAGATCATTATTGAACGGTGTTCGAATGAAATGGTGGATTCACCGTGGACGAAACTCAGAAACGGACACACTGAATGGATTGCAGAAGCAGGGAGACGGGCTAAAGAATGATTGCGATTCTCTTCGACCAGAGAAAGTTATTCTGACGGAAGAAGAAAACAGCAGTTGGTTGAGGAGGAACTCTGGTGTGTTCAGTGGCAGAGTTATTGGTGGAAAATGTCAGTCGACTGGAAATTTCTTGCAAAGAGCTGGAAATCAAGGTCGGAATGCCGACAGAGCAACGTTTACTTGAGGCAAATGGGCTAAGGGTAAAACTTACACTTTCTGGAAATGAGGATCAGAAACCCATCGTTGGATGCAAGCAAATCAGCTCTCAATTGAGTCAGCGATTGGGAAGACAACAGTCGGGAAATAAAGCTGAGTCGGAACAAATTCAAAAACAGGTTGAAGACTGCGATCGCCACAGGGAGCTCCATTAGCAAAATGGGTCATTTAAAATTGTCAGTTCATCTCCGGGTATTCAGATAGATATCAAGATAAAGGAAATGGAGACGGGACTGGTTCAGATCAAACCGCAACTGGTGGAGGCTGAGAGAAAAACACAGGTAAAGGAGAAAGAGGATGCATTGAATAAAGAGCTACTCATGTCCAAGCAGAGGACTGGTTGGTGCAGGAAGCGATTGGAAAATGAAGCCACCCAGTTGAAGGAGTTGTGATGGAGAAAAACAGACAAAGTAGCAAAGCAGGCAGAGTAGGAAAGTGCGATTACAGGCCAGGACAAGATTGCTGAATCGATCGCACTAATAGAAATGCAGAAGAACTAATATGTTAACGTGGTCAATTGAAAAGATGTGTTGTGTTCATTGTTGTAGCCGCATAGAGAAACAATCAGAGGGGAATATGTCGAGTTTGTACAATATAGAGCACGGGGTTTATTTACAAGATTCTGCTCCAACAGGAGACAATGATGAACTCCACAAAAACCTGTGAAATATTCCAATGACATCATTACGTAACATGTGGCATTACACCAGCCAATGGTGTTACTCTGATCCATAATCCCCCTCCTCTCTTTACTCCGTTAGAGTCCCCAGCAATTTTACTTAATTAAACGCATTAACACAGATCCAACACATTATGCCATAACTAACACTGTTATGTTGCGGATACATATCTTCGTCAGTAAGACAGTCTCTTGGGGTGGACGTCAGTCTCATTTTGGCAGAACACGACGTTCAGGAACTTGGCTGTTAGGGGTTCTGGGAGTGTCGTCCTGTACACTGGTCGGTGTTACATCTGTTGAACCCAACTCAGGAACTGCCTCTGGTTGTGTGGATGATTCTGTCAAAACACATTCTGTAATTTTGGCAATTGTAGTCCTCAAGTCTGCATGTCACTCTCCATACTCTCTGTGGTGAAAACATCTGGTACAGATTCAGTACTCATACTACATACTACATACAGACAATAATTGGTTAGCTTGCCATACAGTGTTGAATCAGACCCATTTTGGCAAATAGAATTGAATCAATTTTATGCCTGAGATGTACTTTCTCGCAAGAACACGCTCCTCATGGTCAAAGTCTCTGCTTTTGGAATGTTTTTCCCCTTCCAGCCACTTGTGTCTGATGTTGTTGCCTGACTATCTCTGAATTTGAAGGCGGAGGTCAAACTGTGTGCGTAGTTTCCCATTGAACATTAGTAAAGCCGGTGTGTTGTAGAATGCGCAGTGTTTCAGTGTGTCATTGGAAAACTATTGTCACGTTAAGGTAGAGAGCCTTTATCCCACAAAACCTTCGCTGAAAGATTGAGCAATTGTATGAAAGGTTCAGCCAGGCCATTGGTAGCTGGATGGTGGGGGCAGAATTGAGATGGTGGATGCCACACCCCTTCAGATAGCACTCGAATTCGGCTGGTGTGAACTATGTAACATTATCGCCCACGAGTTGTTCAGGTCGCCCGAACTTGCAAATACCTCGTCAAGTCTTCCCATCATCTGTTCCGTAGTTGTCGATTTCATGCTTGTAAAATCCGACCACTTTGAATGTGTGTCAACCATGACCAAAAACATGTCCTTCGAATGGTCCCATATAATCGACATGGATTCTTAGGTGTGGCCTGGTGGGCCATTCACATGGATATAAAGGTTGTAGTGGAGACATGTTTCTCAAATCAAAGCAGGGTTGGCATAACCCCACCTACTCCTCCATTTGGGTATCCAGCCCAGGCCACCAGAAGTACATTCTCCCCAGTTCCTTCATTCTAACGACACCAGGATGGCCCTCGGGCAGCTGTTCCAGGATTCCACTTCATAGACACGGGGGAATGATTACCCTAATATCCCACAGAAGTACTCCATTTTATACTGCCAACTCCATACACCTGGTAAGATAGGGTTCAAGGTCTGGATTTTTTGTGTGCCCTTGTGTTAGAGTGCCGTTTTAAATCATGTCCAAAGTGAGAGCCATTAAAGAAGTGCCAGCCCCTCAGAACATCCCAGAGCTCTGGACTTTCCTGGGAATGGTTATCTATTACTGACGATTCCTACCTCACCTATCAACATTGGTAGCTCCGTTACATGTGTTGTTGAAGAGGCACCAAAAATGGTACTGGAGGAATCAACAAAAATAAGTTTTCAATCAAGTTAAGCAAGAGCTTCAATTTTCAAGTTTGATGGTACATTTTGATTCTTTATGTGTGATACGTCACCGGGTGGAGTTGGGGCTGCGTTATCCCATGGAATGGAAGCTGGGTCTGAGAGACCCATTGGATATGTAACAAGGATTTTAACTGATGTGGAACGGGAATATTCACAGATAGAAAAGGAAGGCTTGGCCATCATTTATGGCATTAAAACATTTCACCAATATGTAGACGGCTTCCACATCACCATTATTACAGATTGTAAGCTGCTTTTAGGACTTTTCAACAAAGACAAGGCAGTACCTCCAATAGCTTCAGCAGTTGCCGTTTTGCCTTGGAGCCTATAAGTATACTTTCAAGCATCAAATATCCCGTTGTCTTCTTGACTACTTGTTCTGTATCTTCAGAAAGCTGTGGACATTCACTTCAAGGTCCAAACCTGCTCCCTTATTGTGTATTTTCATGAGTGGTTTGTCCATCTGTGATGAAACCCATTGATCTTTCTGCCCCTAGATCCCTATTGACATGAGTGGGACCCTCTGAGAGTGTTTTGATAGGTCAGCAGAACAGTTCAAGGGTCAGTGAACAGCTCTTCATGTGGCGATCAGCTTCACGGAGCATGCCAGCCAACAAGTGTCACCAAGACAGGGACAGGCAGAGATCCCAGTTAAGTTGAGTTGAAAAGTTAGAGAAAGGCCTGTGGGGGGGGGGGGGGGGGGGGGGGGGCTGTTAATTGGCCTGTACCTCATATCTACCCTCAGAATGTCAGACAGTTTTGTAAATAATTTTATCTTTCTGACCTTGTATAGTAGAGTTTGTTTCTGTTTGTTCAAAACCCGTGGAAACTCGTGGCTTCATTCCAAAAGCCGGTGTCTTGATTCTCAAACTTTATCTATTTTAAACAAAGCGCTTAAACAAAGGATCGCTATCCAGGGTTAGGGTTAGGGTTAGGATCCTTGTTTCCCCCCCCCCTCCAAAATATCCAGGGGTTTATCAAAATATCAAGGGGCAGCACGGTAGCATGGTGGTTAGCATAAATGCTTCACAGCTCCAGGGTCCCAGGTTCGATTCCCGGCTGGGTCACTGTCTGTGCGGAGTCTGCACGTCCTCCCCGTGTGTGCGTGGGTTTCCTCCGGGTGCTCCGGTTTCCTCCCACAGTCCAAAGATGTGCGGGTTAGGTGGATTGGCCATGCTAAATTGCCCGTAGTGTCCTAAAATGTAAGGTTAAGGGGGGGTTGTTTGGGTTACGGATATAGGGTGGATATGTGGGTTTGAGTAGGGTGATCATTGCTCGGCACAACATCGAGGGCCGAAGGGCCTGTTCTGTGCTGTACTGTTCTGTGTTCTGTGTTTTGCCATGGAGCGTAACACTCCCAAATGCGATACCTCAGAGTTTTCTAGACTGAACTCCATTTGGCACTTTACTGCCCACTTGATCAGTCCACTGAAGTCTTGCTTCACTTACCTACAGCTATCCTCCTCACTATCAACCGCATCGCCAGTCTTCAGATCAGCTGCAAACTCCTTAATCACACCCCGAAGTTTAAGTCTAAATCATTGATAAATACCACAAACAGGAAGCGACGCAGAACTGAGTCCTGCGGATCCCTGCTGGGAATAAATACTTCAGCTAGAGACGCACGTGTGCCTTGCAATCCACACATTTCCCTCATTAAAAGCAATTAAACTCGACATCATTTCGGGACTTTGCTTCGTTGCTGCAAAAAGGCTTTGCGGCCTTCGAAGGGAAGGCTGATCAACACCAGTAATAATAAGCCGCAGATTATTAATGCTGAATATTGTGAAATCAAAGATATTTCTAAAGCCGTATGGAAAGTCTCTTCCTTCCCCACACGCATGGATAACTTCGCTCTCCTCGTAGTCTTTTCCCAGCAGTGGTGTCATCTGCAATTACTCGCCACCCCTTCTCTCTCGACCTCCAGGGATGATGGAAAAATAGCTTAGAGTGCAGAATTCGAGAAGAAAATAGGTTATGAAACATCTTGGGAATCTTGGTTTTTATGAATAACCTCAGGTCAAAATTCCTGACAGATTTCAAGAACAACATTTACTCTCGTGAAGGATCCTGCAATTGTTTTTTTGAACCCTAAGTTATTTCAAGAGGACAGCGCTTGGAAAATATTTGTCTGCCCCGGTCTTTGACATTCTGTCTTTTTAATTTTTTAAATTCACTAGCCACGTCTATTGCAGCTGGAGCCTTCGTTGAGGGGCTGGTTTAGCACAGGGCTAAATAGTTGGCTTTGAAAGCAGACCAGGGCAGGCCAGCAGCACGGTTCAATTCCCGTACCAGCCTCCCCGAACAGGCGCCGGAATGTGGCGACTAGGGGCTTTTCACAGTAACTTAATTGAAGCCTACTCGTGACAATAAGCAGTTTTCATTTCATTTTCATTTCATTTCATTTACTCTGCACTGCCTCACGGCGTTGAGGTCCCAGATTCGATCCCGGCCACCGTGGTCTCCCCCCCGCCTCCCCCAGCCCTATGTCAACATTAATAAGAATGAAAGTTGGATTCAGAAGTATTTTCCTCGATGGGAGGCTCATGGAGAACTCGATTTATCTGGTAGAATCCAGCTGCATTTAATGTGAATGTGCTTAAATGCCACATTTTAAAACCACAGTTCCAAGTCACTTGGTGCGTTTTGTGATTAAATAATGCTCCTGTTGGAATGAAATTGCTGCTCGCTTTTAATGAAAATCTGATTGTTCAGCTTCCACCGATTAGTCAGCAAGAAAAAATGGAGGGAGCGTTCTCCGCACATCAATAGAAGCCCATGATTTCCCTCATACATCTAATCCACAACAGTTCACCGATTCCTCTAATTGTGCTTTAAAAAATAATATTGGTTCTTGTGCTGGCTGCTCGAAAAGAAATCAACTCGCCGATCGATTGTCATTTTTAATGAAGAATGCATAGTCTCTTGACCTCAAACACCAGGTAAAACATGCGGCTTGGAGTCAGGGTTAGAAATGCTGCAATTTCAACTGGCTGCTCACTGTAATTAGCTGCTTTCTCTGTTTCATCCGCACGTCAATCAGTCAACTGCGGATAAAGTGGTATTACCATTGCGGTGAAATTTTCCCAGAGCAAATGAGGCGGTGATAACTTATCGAGTCAAACCGTTAAAGCTCACGTGGACTTGGGAAGCAATGGTTTTGCAGTTGCAGAGTTGAGCTGAAGAATGCCGTTTATTACTTCTGATTAAGGACACCGCAGTCAAGGAAGCCAGTTTGCTTCTGGAGGTTGTTTTATGTGCATGTTTAACGTCTATTTTATTTTCATTTGAAAATGCCGGAAGTGGTAGTGCTAATAGGGAAAGAGGTGGAAAGTATCAACAAGAATTTGCATTTATATAGCAGCCAAAACCTCCCAAAGCACTTTATGCAAATGCTATCAAACAACTTGACTTATATCCCGCACTTTCTTTGTTCCCAGTGCAAAAAACAAACCCATCCCTCTCCCCTACCGGGCCATCTGTCACTTGTTCTTCAGTTTTGCTTTCACTGAGTGTGGTGGTCGGTATTAGGGGTATTACGGTACCTAGGTTGGAGGTACCTGATGCTGTAAGATCATTGGTGTTGGATGTACCTGATACTGTAAGATCATTGGTGAAGCCTGCCTGCTGGTTCCGCCCAGTAAGGCGGAGTATAATAGTCTGTGTTTCCCTAGCTGCTGCATTCTGTACCTGCGCTGCTGGGGAAGCATCTAGTTCAATAAAACCTTAAATTGTCCTACAATCTTGCTTCGGGAGTTATTGATTGTGCATCAATTTATTGAACTAGATTTGAAGAATTGAGCTCCGCATCCAGCCGGAGTGTCTGCAACTTAGCCCCCACGCGACAAACTCAGCGGCGGCCTTTAAACACTGGCTGGCGTGTTTCAGCGGATACGTCAGGACAGCCACAACTACACCCATGGAGGACCAGAAACTGCAAGTTCTCCACTCAAGGGTGAGCCCAGAAACCTACACGCTCATCGAAGACGCGGAGGTTTTGAGGCCACGATGACCCTGTTGAAAGGACACTACATCCGCCCAGTGAATCAGGTTTACGCCCTACATCTTCGAGCTACCAGACGACAAATTCTGGGGAAATCGCTAGACGAATTCTACCGCGCACTGCTGGTACTAGATAGGAACTGTGACTGTCTGCAAGTTTCAGCCAACGACCACACCAAACTTTTAATCTGGTACGCCTTCATTGCAGGTATGCTGCCCTCTCAGATCTGCCCGCGGCTGCTGGAAAAAGAGACGCTAGGTCTCAAGGAGGCACGGGCCCTCGCAAACTCCCGAGACGTAGCCTCCGGCAACGCCCAAGCGTACATCCCCGACCGCACGGCAGCCCCATGGGCAGCGTGGACCCTACCTGCAGCCGATTCTGACGCATCCCCCAACCCCCCAGAAGCTTGTGCCGCGCGGCTGCCAGGCAACTCTGGGGGGGCCCCGATGCTATTTTTGCGGGCAAGCCATGCACCCCCGGCAATGCTGCCCGGCCCGCTCCGCAACTTGCAAGGACTGTGAGAAAAAGGGGCATTTTGTGGCGGTGTGCCAGGCCCGGGCGGTCACCGCTGTCTCCGGGGGCGAACTGGGACCGCCGCCATTACTGTCATTGCAGGCCATGGACGCCGCCATCTTCGATCCCGCCAGCCACATGCGGACCCCGGGCGCCACCATCTTGTTCCCCAGAGACGACCCCCGGCCATGTGCGACCCGTGGGTGCCGCCATCTTGGCTGGAGTCTCAAGACCCCGATTCCGATGACCGCACACCGCCCGAGGAATCCCATCAGCCTCTGCCACGACGCGCCTCGGTGACTCTGGACCAATTTCGGCCCCAAACTCTTTCAACCGCTACGATGACTGTACTCATCAACGGACACAAGACATCCTGCCTGAACGACTCCGGGAGCACAGAGAGCTTTATACACCCCAACATGGTAAGGCGCTGCTCCCTCCCTATACACCCAGTTAACCAGAGAATCTCCCTGGCCTCCGGGTCTCACTCTGTATAGATCAAGGGGTACTGCATAGCTAACCTCACGGTCCAGGGAAGAGAGTTTAAGAATTTTGGACCCTACGTCCTCCCTCACCTCTGCGCTGCCACACTCCTGGGATTGGACTTCCAATGTAACCTCCAGAGCTTAACCTTTAAATTTGGCGGCCCTATACCCACCTCGCTGTCTGCAGTCTTGTGACCCTCAAGGTCGACCCGCCGTCCCTTTTTGTAAACCTCACCCCTGATTTCAAACCCGTCGCCACCAGGAGCAGACGGTACAGTGCACAGGACCGGACCTTCATTAGGTCGGAAGTCCAGCGGTTACTGTAAGAAGGTATTATCGAGGCCAGCAACAGCCCCTGGAGAGCTCAAGTAGTGGTTGTAAAGACCAGGGAGAAGCACAGGATGGTCATCGATTATAATCAGACCATCAACAGTATACGCAGCTCGACGCGTACCCTCTCCCCTGCATATCTGATTTGGTCAATCAGATTGCACAATTCAAGGTCTTTTCCACGGTGGATCTCAAATCCGCCTACCACCAGCTCCCCATTCGCCCCGGACGACCTCAAGTACACTGCATTCAAAGCAGATGGGCGGCTCTACCACTTCCTAAGGGTTCCCTTCTGTGTCACAAATGGGGTCTCGGTCTTCCAACGGGAGATGGACCGAATGGTTGACCGGTACGGTTTGTGGACTACGTTTCCGTACCTCGACAACGTCACCATCTGCGGCCACGACCAGCAGGACCACGACACCAACCTCCGCAAATTTCTCCATACCGCCAGTCTCCTTAACCTGACCTATAACAAGGTGAAATGCGTATTCAGCACCGATCGTCTAGCCATCCTCGGCTACTTAGGGCATGATGGAATCATCGGCCCTGACCCCGAACGCATTTTCCCCTCATGGAGTTCCCCCTCCCACACTGCTCCAAGGCCCTGAAACGTTGCCTGGGGTTTTTTAATATTACGCCCAGTGGGTCCCCAATTATGCAGACAAGGCCCGCCCACTAATCCAATCCACGGTTTTCCCCCTGTTGGCAGAGGCCCGCCAGGCCTTCAGTCGCAAAAAGGCAGACATCGCAAAGACCGTGATGCATGCAATCGATGAATCTCTTCCCTTCCAAGTCGAGAGCGACGCATCCGACGTAGCTCTGGCGGCCATACTCAACCAAGCAGGCAGGCCCGAGGCCTTCTTCTCACGCACCCTTCATGCCTCCGAAATCCGCCATTCCTCCGTTGAAAAGGAGGCCCAAGCCATAGTACAAACTGTGCGGCATTGGAGGCATTACCTGGCCGGCAGGAGATTCACGCTCCTCACTGACCAACGGTCGGTAGCTTTCATGTTCAATAATGCACAGCGGGGCAAGATAAAGAACGATAAGAACATAAGAACATAAGAACTAGGAGCAGGAGTAGGCCATCTGGCCCCTCGAGCCTGCTCTGCCATTCAATGAGATCATGGCTGATCTTTTGTTGACTCAGCTCCACTTTCCAACCCGAACACCATAACCCTTAATCCCTTTATTCTTCAAAAAACGATCTATCTTTATCTTAAAACCATTTAATGAAGGAGCCTCAACTGCTTCACTGGACAAGGAATTCCATAGGTTCATAACCCTTTGGGTGAAGAAGTTCCTCCTCAACTCAGTCCTAAATCTACTTAGTTTGAGGCTATGTCCCCTAGTTCTGCTTTCACCCGCCAGTGGAAACAACATGCCCGCATCTATCCTATCTATTCCCTTCATAATTTTATAAGATCCCCCCTCATCCTTCTAAATTCCAACCAGAACAGTCCCAGTCTACTCAATCTCGCCTCGAAATCCAGCCCTTTCAGCTCTGGGATTAACCTAGTGAATCTCCTCTGCACACCCTCCAGCGCCAGTACGTCCTTTCTCAGGTAAGGAGACCAAAACTGAACACAATACTCCAGGTGTGGCCTCACTAACACCTTATACAATTGCAGCATAACCTCCCTAGTCTTAAACTCCATCCCTCTAGCAATGAAGGACAAAATTCCATTTGCCGTCTTAATCACCTGTTGCACCTGTAAACCAACTTTTTGCGACTCATGCACTAGTACACCCAGGTCTCTCTGCACAGCAGCATGTTTTAATATTTTATCATTTAAATAATAATCCCTTTTGCTGTTATTCCTACCAAAATGGATAACCTCACATTTGTCAACATTGTATTCCATTTGCCAGACCCTAGCCCATTCACTTAACCTATCCAAATTCCTCTGCAGACTTCCGGTATCCTCTGCACTTTTTGCTTTACCATTCATCTTAGTGTCGTCTGCAAACTTGGACACATTGCCCTTGGTCCCCAACTCCAAATCATCTATGTAAATTGTGAAAAAGATCTTACGGTGGAGGATTGAGCCTTCCACCTACAACTACAAGATCTTGTATCATCCCGGGAAGCTAAACGAGTCTCCTGATGCCCTATCCCGCGGCACATGTGCCAACACACAAGTGGACCGACTCCGGACCCTCCACGATGACCTCTGCCACCCAAGGGTCACTCGTTTCTACCATTTTATCAAAACTCGCAACCTGCCCTACTCCATCGAGGAGGTCAGGACTGTCACCACGAACTGGCAAATCTGCGCGGAGCGCAAGCCGCACTTCTACCGGCCAGAGAAAGCGCACCTGGTGAAGGCTTCTCGCCCCTTTGAACGCCTCAGCATGGACTTCAAAGGGCCCCTTCCCTCCACCGACCGCAACACGTACTTCCTGAACGTGATTGACGAGTACTCCCCTGTCCCGACATGACCACTGCCACTGTCATTAAAGCCCTCCACAGTATCTTTACCCTGTTCGGTTTGCCCGCCTACGTCCACAGCGATAGGGGGTCCTCCTTCATGAGCAATGAACTGCGTCAATTCCTGCTCAGCAAGGGCATTGCCTCCAGCAGGACGGCCAGTTATAACCCCCGGGGAAACGGGGAGGTAGAGAGGGAGAACGGAACGGTCTGGAAGACCGTCCTGCTGGCCCTACGGTCCAGGAATCTCCCAGTCGCCTGCTGGCAGGAGGTCCTTCCTGATGCTCTCCATTCCATTCGATCACTACTGTGTACCGCGACCAACGAAACACCTCATGAACATCTCCTTGTCTTCCCTAAGAAGTCCTCCTCCAGGTCCTCGCTCCCAACCTGGCTGGCAGCACCTGGACCCATTCTGCTCCGCAAACACGTGCGGGTGCACAAGTCAACCCGCTGGTCGAGAGGGTACACCTCCTTCATGCTAACCCGCAGTAAGACTATGTGGCGTACCCCGATGGCCAGCTGGATACAGTCTATCTCTGGGACCTGGCGCCCGCTGGATCCCCACCCACACCCCCCTCACCAACCCCACCCACCCTCCCACCGGCGCACCCCATGGCTGCCCCCTTCCCAGGGGGATCGGTTCTTCCACTGGCCCCACCCAGGGGTGATTAAGCTGAAGAAGCCACGCTCCCGGAGTCACGGATGCCCGAGCTGGCGCCTGCATCAGTGCCAAAACTGCGACGATCACAGAGGACGACCAGGGCCCCCGATCGACTAATAGCTTCATTATGAAATGTACCTGTAAATAAATACCTGTAAATAATGTGTATGACATGTAAAAAAGCAAAACACTGTACCAGCGACGAGTACCGCCATAATCTCCACCGCTGTATAACGCAAGACCACCACCCCTGCTGGACTCTTTTTTTTAACAGGGGGTGAATGTGGTAGTCGGTATTAGGGGTATTATGGTACCTAGGTTGGAGGTACCTGATGCTGTAAGATCATTGGTGTTTACCTGATACTGTAAGATCATTGATGAAGCCTGCCTGCTGGTTCCGCCCACTAAGGCGGAGTATAATAGTCTGTGTTCCCCTAGCTGCTGCATTCTGTACCTGCACTGCTGGGAGAAACATCTAGTTCAATAAAGCCTTAATTTGTCCTACAATCTCGCATTGGGAGTTATTGATCGTGCATCACTGAGCACTGTCCGCCATCAATACATTCTGACATCTTACTTTTATGGCACCTTCTAGTGCCATTGGCAATTCCTCCCTCTGGTGACCTACATATTTGGGTTGAAATCTCTCTTAGTTCCCACCAATCACTGACCTTCCACTCTGCTCCAGTTGCTGACCACATCAATGTTAACTTCCCCTTCTAACCACAGAAAGCAGTTCACATTGTTGAACTGTAAGGGCCATAACTAGCAGTCCAGACATGGGACCCCCCCTCCCCCCCCCTCCTGGGTCAACCCCCACCCACAGACCGAGCCCACCCAACCCCAAGGATTCTGCATCCTAGCAGTGGCAGAGGGGCACATAAGCCCCTTATGTGGTTTAGGGGCTGGTTTAGCTCACTAGGCTAAATCGCTGGCTTTTAAAGCAGACCAAGCAGGCCAGCAGCACGGTTCGATTCCCGTACCAGCCTCCCCGGACAGGCGCCGGAATGTGGCGACTAGGGGCTTTTCACAGTAACTTCATTGAAGCCTACTCGCGACAATAGAGCGATTTTCATTTCATTTTCAATGAGCTAGCTCCCTTGACTCCCCTTGAGTCAACGCACCAGGGGAGTGTGTCATTGCCATTGTGCCAGGGGGCAATGCACCATTGGCAATATTCAGGGGGTGGGGCCTGTGGGGGAAGGGTGAGGGATCAGGTGGGGCTGGGGTCGAGTCACCCTCATACATGTGTGGTGTTAGGCGAGGGGTGACCGTTATTCCCTTGATTCCCATGGTGAGGTGGGGGGGAGATGGGGCGGTCAACATTTGTGCTTTGTGGGGTGATGGGCCTGGACCCTGGGATCGAGGCACCTCTTCAGAACGGTGGCCCGAGACCGTAAGTGAAGAGAAACTGGCGTTACCATAGCAACGGAATGTGAATCCCACCTCGGTGACGCTCCAAGGCGTCTATATGCAACGTAGGGACCAGATCACTTGTGAGTTTGGAGTTCTCCTGTGTGGTTGCAGAATGATAGTAGACCTGGTGGCTGGGGTTTGGCCAGAGTTAGCTTGGGAGTGAAGGGGAACAGACCTGTGTAGTAATTGTACTGTTCTGTAGATAAACTCCTTCTCCAAGAATTGCACTGTGGAATCCTGGTCACTCCAAGGTGAAGATGTTGGCCGGGAGTTATGTCTGGTTGCCAGGGATCGACAAGGAGGTGGAAAGTATGGCCAACCGAAGCAAACAGTGTCAACTCAAGCAGGGGCAGCAGGGTAGCATGGTGGTTAGCATAAATGCTTCACAGCTCCAGGGTCCCAGGTTCGATTCCCGGCTGGGTCACTGTCTGTGTGGAGTCTGCACGTCCTCCCTGTGTGTGCGTGGGTTTCCTCCGGGTGCTCCGGTTTCCTCCCACAGTCCAAAGATGTGCGGGTTAGGTGGATTGGCCATGCAAAATTGCCCGTAGTGCAATTAGTTGGGTTACGGGTATAGGGTGGATATGTGGGTTTGAGTAGGGTGATCATGGCTCGGCACAACATTGAGGGCCGAAGGGCCTGTTCTGTGCTGTACTGTTCTATGTTCTATGTAACCTTCCGCCTGCAGCAAGTTTGCACGTGGGAGTGGCTGGGGCACCCATGGACGAGGCCCTCCATCCGTCCCTTTTTGGGTATGATGTTTTTGATTGTGCGAGATGCCCACTCGAAGTGGCTGGATGTTAAGCTTATCTGTTTGACCACTGCGGTGGCCACTGTGGACAAGCTGCACCAGATCTTTGGCATTCACAGCCTTCCCGCGGTTATTGTCTCAGCCAGCGGTACTGCCTTCACAGCCGAAGACTTTGTTAAGTCCAATGGGGTCCAACACGTAGGGACACCCCCCCCCCCCCCCCCCCCCCCCCCACCCCCCCCAACCACCCAGCATCGAACGGGCTGGCTGAAAGAGCGGTGCAAACTTTCAAAGAGGCAATGAAAAAACAAGCTAATTGGCCACTGCTGCTTCATTTAGCGGGCGTCTTTCCTTCATACAATACAACCCGCATACCACCACGGGGGTCACCCCAGCTGACTTGTTAACGGGCCGACGGCTCAGGTCTCGGCTTGGGATCATTTTTCCAAATTTGTCGGGGATGCTGGAGGCTAAGCAAGCCTCCCAGAAAAGCCACCACGATACAGCCAGGAAGGACAGGTTGTTTCAGTTTAGGATTCATGCGGAACATTGGTGGAGGATCAGAATGGTAACCTGGGAGAGTTGTTACTATCACTGGGCCAGTATCCTATGGCATAGATCTACAGGGCCCAGGGAATTTGGGTTCTCTGGCTACCTTGAAGCTGGGACATGTGTAGAAAAGTTCTCCTCCCCCTCTCCACCTCCCTCCCTCAGTAAATAATTGATCACATTTCTATTCTTTTTACTGTTTTGACTCTGTTTGTTACCTTGGATGCTTCATCGATTGCAGCTGGTTTAATGATTCTCTGATGGTCTCTGTCTCTGCAGAACAGACTCTTACTTTTTGAAAGGAAGCAAATAACTTGGCAGCCTAACCCATGTGATCCATTACAAGTCCAAAGTCCTTTTCCAAATCAGGCGAGTTCTCAGTTTGATACTTACGATTTGCCCAGCTTGGGTTCAGATAAGGGACCATCAAACAAAAATGTGTAGACATTGGTACCCCTCCACATCACTCTGACACACATTGAGTTTCAGTGTGTCTTTTGTGCATGGTGAACCATGGTGAAAGACGAGTCAGCTGGAATGCTGTCGTCTTTTTGTTGACATTCCATCCTTAAACAAAGGGATGCGGGCAGGTTGTTTCCACTGGCGGGTGACAGCAGAACTAGGGGGCATAGCCTCAAAATAAGGGGAAGTAGATTTAGGACTGAGTTTAGGAGGAACTTCTTCACCCAAAGGGTTGTGAATCTATGGAATTCCTTGCCCAGTGAAGCAGTTGAGGCTCCTTCATTACATGTTTTTAAGATAAAGATAGATAGTTTTTTGAAGAATAAAGGGATTAAGGGTTATGGTGTACGGGCCGGAAAGTGGAGCTGAGTCCACAAAAGATCAGCCATGATCTCATTGAATGGCGGAGCAGGCTCGAGGGGCCAGATGGCCTACTCCTGCTCCTAGTTCTTATGTTCTTATGTTCTTATGTGTGAATTCCGGATGGCTTTGAATGTCCATGTGTAATTTGGTATTTACTTGAATCTCAGGACTGTCTGGAGTTGACACTGCCATAGGTCACATGATTGGCTGAGGCCATTTTAATTTTTATTCAAAATTTTAAAGCGCAGTAAAATCTTTATTAGCCATGCCAGTTAGCCAAGCATGGGATACACCGCAATGTTCCTCGTTTGAAATCATATGGAAGTACTCAGGAAGGAAAGAACAGTATTCTTTTTGCTTATAATCTTCAACAATCACACCTGACCAGAACCCGAATGAGCAGGTTCTTCCCGGAGGTGGAGGATAAATATGAGCGGTGCCAGAGGGGCCTGGCCAACCACACCCACATGTACTGGGCTTGTCCCAAACTTGCTGGGTTCTGGGCAGCCTTCTCCGAGGCAATGTCCAAGGTTGTGTGGGTGAGGGTGAAGCCACGCCCAAAAGTGGTCATCTGCAGGGTATGAGAGCAGCTGGGGAAGGGGGCCAATGAGAGCAATGAGAGTATGAGAGCAGCTAGGGGAAGGGGAAGCGTGCTTCCCTAATCGCACGCTGGAGAATCCTGCTCGGCTGGCGATCGGCAGCACCGCCCACGGCTGCAGACTGGCTCGCTGACCTCTCGGAATCTCACCACCTGGAGAAGTTAAGTACGCCGTCCGAGGGTCAGAGGAAGGCTTCCTAAACGCACGGGGGCAGTTTGCTGGCCTGTTCCAGAACATGTTCGAGACCAGCACCAATGAATAGACAGGGAAGCGCGAAAGTTAGAAAGAAAAGGGAGAGGAAAAAGAAAAAGAAAGACGGAGGTGGGTTGGGGGACCATAGGAACGTGCAACCCGGGGAGAGGGAGGGAAGATGAGAAAAGGCTGGAGGGACACCGCAGGGACAACGTGGGAGGGAGGCGGAAAACCCCCCCTCCCATCACAGGGGAAACACAGCCGAAGTTGATGGGGGAAGAAAAGAAAGGGGGGAGGGAGGGGAGAGGAAGGGGGGGGGGGGAAACATCCACCCCAAAACCGATCGGGGGGGACACAGGGACACGAGGGGGGGGGTGGGCGGGGGGGGGGGGGGGGGGGGGGGGGGGCAGGGATGGGCGGGCTGGGGGGAGGGGGGGGCGGGAAGTACCACACATCGAGCCAGAGGGTGGCAGAATGTAAATAGAGGAAATTAAAGGAAGGAAAAGACAAACCTTTCTGTATTGTACAGTAAATAAACAAGGCCAAAAATGTACATAACTATTTATAAATTTTGAAAATGCCAATAAAATGATCTTTTATAAAAATAATCTTCAACAATATGTTAAAACATAAATTAAGGGCAGCACGGTGGCGCAGTGGTTAGCACTGCTGCCTCAGGGCACCGAGGTCCCAGGTTCGATCCCGGCTCTGGGTCACTGTCCATGAGGAGTTTGCACATTCTCCCCGTGTTTGCGTGGGTTTCGCCCCCACAACCCAAAGATGTGCAGGCTAGGTGGATTGGCCACGCTAAATTGCCCCTTAATTGGAAAAATGAATCGGGTACTCTAAATTTATAATAGAAATCATAAATTAAACTATAAAATAGTATAGCATATGGGTCTGGGTTCCAGTTAACATTGTAATTGCTTCCTGTTTGTAAAGTGATGATTCTTATTCAGGGAGTATCTGAAATACTGGCTAGTAGAGAACTCCAGTTGGGAAAGTGTTGGATGACACGACATCTACTAGATTGTCGAAAAGTTCAGAAGCTACTGGAAAATGTCAATTTCTGTACCTGTCCTTTGCTAAACTACCCCAAAGCTAATTCCAGACCTTGTTCTCTCCCCACTGACCCCTATCTTCACCCAAACATTGATCTTCTTGCATCTTAAACGGTCAGCTGTAAATGTATAAAGGCACTTGCAATCTTTGTTGTAGCCGTTGGCTATGCATTGCCCAAGCACTCCAGAAGATCCCAGGTTGATTTGTGTTGTGTTAGTTGCTCACAGCTGGGGTTGCACCTATGTTATTGCACCAATACCCCAGTGAGAGTTTTCACGCTTAATCGCTGTCCGGTGACCCTGGACAGTGAGCAGGTGAATGGGAGCAAGATAGGGCAGCACGGTAGCACAGTGGTTAGCACTGTGGCTTCACAGCGCCAGGGTCCCAAGTTCGATTCCCGGCTTGGGTCACTGTCTGTGTGGAGTCTGCACGTTCTCCCCGTGTCTGCATGGGTTTCCTCCGGGCGCTCCGGTTTCCTCCCACTAAGAAAGACGTGCTGTTCGGTAATTTGGACATTCTGAATTCTCCCTCTGTGTGCCCGAACAGGCGGCGGAATGTGGTGACTAGGGGCTTTTCACAGTAACTTCATTGCAATGTTAGCCTACTTGTGACAATAAAAAGATTAAAGATTGAACTTGCCTGTCTTAGCGTCTCTGATCAAATGGCCTTCCATCACCCAATTGTTCACTTTCATACCTGGAAATATTTTGGGGGAAAAAAAATCACTTTTACACAACTACATGCCCACTCCCTGGTCACATAAACGTGAACATAACCTGACCCTGGTGTGTGTACCTTAAATGCTTCATTTTATTGGCGCAGCCAAATGCTGATCAGAACACTGCATAGTTAATAGTGTTATTAACATGAAAAACAGCTGTAACATGGCTAATACAAGGAATAAAGTACAGGGGAAACATTACCTTTTTATGAATTGCTCTCTTCTCTATAACCGTGTGAAGCATAACACAATGGATTAGTGGCTGCTTTAAATGGTCCTACATTTCTTCATTAGCTCCACATCTCTGACTCTTCCAAAAGACTGAGAACGCAATGTTTTTCTTGTACACTTAACCTTGTAGTTTTAGCAAGGTCCATGGGAGTACAAGACGTGCCAGTTAATGGAGCTGAAGCATCATCTTGAAGGATATTTCAGCATTTATTAGACATGAAGTCATGATTTAATACTGAGGTGTTAATGAGTTTTTGGCATCTCCCCCCATAACTTAATGTGTGACATTGATGGAAGAAAGAAATTGACGTGGATTATGACACAGATTAATAAATACTCTTCACCCTCTGTGGATTTCAAGCAGGAACTGGAAGATCTGGAGCTTAGTACAGAATTAATTATCTGTTAGGCTTTTAAGATGAGGAGAAAAACAGCTGGTGGGACATTATAAGATGCTAAAATGATGCTGAATACACCCACATTCTTAATTTCTGTCCAATGCTGGGAATACCGGAGATATTGGACATTTGTGGAGAGTTTGTCTGCTGTTTAGAAAGTTATTTTTTAATCCCATTCTCTGATCGGCATACTATGTTTTGATGTGAAATTCTGTTGTGTGCAGTAGCAACCTAATGATAAGTTGGAAACGCACAACAGGCCAACTGCCATTTTGAAGAGGGAAGAGGGGTTTATCTTTGTTTCTACTTCTTCGTCAGAACTTGCACAGGCAGAAGGAAGGCCCTGAATTCAGACTCAAAATTTGCTCTTGTCAGGTGCGTTATTTATTACTTCACTTTGATTCGCGCAATTGATTGCTTTTGAATTGTTTATGAGGTGGCGCACCACATCCCAGAAAGTTATAGCAAGGTGGCACACCAGTTTGACCCATACTGAAGATCAAGGGAAGATCAAAGCGTTCCCTGGTGCCCTGCCTGTATCCTTCCCTCAGCCACGTCACCGTGTACGACACATGACATGAACGTCCATGAGGGTGGCATGGTGGTGCAGTGGTTATCACTGCTGCCTCATGGCGCTGAGGACCCGCATTCTATCCCGGCCCTGGGTCACTGTCCGTGTGGAGTTTGCATATTTTCCACCTGTCTGCGTGGGTCTCACCCCCACAACCCAAACATGTGCAGGGGAGGTGAATTGGCCACAATAAATTGCCCTCAATTGGGAAAAAAAGAATTGGGTACTCTAAATTTATTTTTAATTTAAAAAAAAGATAAAATGAACGACTAATATGACATTTTCCTGCTCTTTGGTCCCATTCCCAATTGGTCGAGGGAGAGACACACATGTCCTCACGTTTGCTTAACTCAGTCACATTTTATTTGGAATGTACTAAAAACTGGATAGTTGGAAGGTTATTTCCTTTGTGGAAACTGACAGAGGTGGAATCCCGATCTGGGAAGCCAAGCTGAGGAATGAAGCACTCGACTGGAGAGGTGGGAGGGGTGGGTTGGTTGGATTAAGAAGGAAGCAGCAGGCTGCCATACAGAATGTATTTCAACCAGTGATCCTGAATAGTTCTCTTGGAAGAAGCAAAGAGCTTCTCCCATGACATCTGCTCCATCCCTGTCACCTGAACCACTGCCCGCTCCCAGTCCTCCGCCATCTTGATTTGTCTCACTCTCCTCCTCTCTGACCTAACTTCGAAGCAGAATGCCGGAAAAAAGAGAGACACCTAATTTTTAGGAATCATTCGGGATGTGGGGTTGAGATGTCGGCACCCACAGGACTAGGGGCTCCGGGGAAATGGGGGTTTCGGCTGGTGAGTTCCAGCAGAGCTGGCATGTGTACAATGGGCTGAATGGCCTTATTCTGTGCTTCCCTCTTTGATTTTTACAATGAGATTCTTTATCATTGATCAGCTCCTGCTGATAAGGCTTTCTGTGGTGATGAGAAGACACATGTTCAACTTAATCCATTTTATTTATTTCTCACTCAATATTTTAAATATTTTGCCAATAGCAACTCCATTCCTTTGCACGGTACGAAGGCAACATTCATAGCTTCAGGATGCTCATGCTATTTATTGCTCAGGAGACTGGGGTCTGGAATAGCAATGAGGCCAATTAGGAATGTGGTGAGCCTTGGGCTTTATCTAAATAATCTCGATCAGCCGGTGGTCATTGTCCTGTCTCCATTGGAGGCTCCCCTGACTGAAGAAGTGTATTTCAGGCCAGGAGTAGACCACGGGTCTGTCTTGTGATGCAAGGACAGCAATAAGGGTCGTGGGGGAGGGTGTGTCGCCATTGTCGGTTGTACGGGATGGATTAAAAAATAAATAACCTTATCTTTTTAGTCGTGGTCACTGACAAAGCTCCATTCACATCTAAGAATCCTGAGCACAGCAGTATTAGCACCTCTACTCGAGATTATCCACGTTAGCACAGTGGTTAGCACCATTGCTTTACAGCGTCAGGGTCCCAGGTTTGATTCCCGGCTTGGGTCACTGTCTGTGCAGAGTCTGCATGTTCTCCCCGTGTCTGCGTGGTTTTCCTCCGGGTGCTCCGGTTTCCTCCCACAAGTCCCGAAAGACGTGCTTGTTAGGTGAATTGGACATTCTGAATTCTCCCTCCGTGTACCCGAACAGGTGCCAGAATGTGGCGACTAGGGGCTTTTTACAGTAACTTCATTGCAGTGTTAATGTGAGCCTACTTGTGACGATAATAAAGATTATTATTATTAATACCCCAATGACCTGATTTATTCTTCAAGCACTGAAGATATTCCAGTGCCTAATTTTGTTCCTGCTATTTGGTTTTGTAATTACATTACTTTTTGATGTGGGACTTACTGCTCAGAGAAAACAAATCACCACCTTTGATGGTCTCCACCAGGCCATTGGGGAAGAAGAGATGGGTCTCTGATGTAGGCAGCACCACATGAAGGAAGTAGTGACCCATTGGATGGCCCTAGCTGTCTGTGGTCCTGTCTGTATTAGTCTTTCGCTGCTGAAACAGCACAGGACAGTTAATACTCTTCACTTTTGAAGAAGGACATTCCCAAATATGAATAGAGAATACAAAACAATTTGAGGCAGTGACAGGGGTTTCAGATAGAAATGGTTTAGAAAGCCGTGCTTATTGTAGCCGAAGACTATGGGTGGAATTCACCCATTTTGAGACTGTGCGGTGAGGGGCAGCTCCGGTGGCTCCTGTCCTGCCAATCAGAATGGTGGGATCCCGCGCCAGATTCTGTACTTGGAACCTCATTAATAATGCAGAGGAGAGTTCCCCCCCCCCCCTGGCAGGCCAGCAGCTGATTTGTCTGCCTGCCCTCAGCTGATGGGTTCAAAGGTCCTGGCACCATAGCCCTTTGACCCCCTTGTTTATGAGCTTTTTCATCCAGCCTTGTTGGGGTCCAGCTCCCCGCCCCATTGTTCATCTTCTTCACCCATCTCCTTGTCCCTCTGGCTGTCATCACGAGCCATGCCCTTCCCCCCTATCCTTGCACAGCCCTCCTTCCACTTTGCTCCCTCTTGTCTTTGCCAGCCCCCAGCCTCACCCCTCACTCCATCCCGCGGTCGAACTTCAGACCTTGGTTGCGGTGGTTGCCTGGGTCCCGTAGCATAGAGCTGTCCAGATAGACACTGCTGCGTGGAACCAGGGAGAAGGAGATCCCTGTGCTCCCCAGGCCCAGTACTGAACCGAGACAGGGACACAGGAAGGTCCAGCAGCACGGTGCTGTCCATGAGGACTAGCTGGGCACGGAGATGGAGGCAGGAACCGGTCTGCCCTGGCAGAGTGGTGAACAGGGTATCAGGCCCAGTGTGGCACTGTGGCAGGAAGCTTAGCTCCCCTCTCCTCGAAGCATCTGGCCAACTGAGCATCGCCTTGTGCGCGCCATCATTCGCAGTCGGGTTTGGCACCCACGTGATTTCCCATTGGCGTGACGCAGCATTGAAAGGTCTAACGGGACGCCAGCGGGCAGCTGTTTTAATGAGCATTCGTGAGATTCAAATGAATGCTAATGGTGTCCGCGAGGATGACCCGCCCACCATTGGAAAAATTTCAAGGTAATATTACGCTGGCAGGTTTCCGACCTTTTGGCCCCCACCAGATTCTCTTCACCCATCTGCCAGTCACCGAGGGCAGTTTGGGAGAATTCCACCCAAGGAACGTATGCATCACAAAAAATATGATTCATTCCTGCTTACCGTTTTTCAAAAGACATAAAGTATCTCATCACATTTCCTCCTCCAGCTATTTTCCCTTGTACATCTTTGAGAAGAATCAAATTGATTAACAGATTGATTCATGCAGTTGGATTACCTTCCAGATTTCAGTTCACATCAAGGCTTTCAACGCAGTTTATTGTAACCATGGAGACGAGAGGTGCGTGTTGGACTTGGACTTCCATTTGCGCTATTCCTGCAGAATTGGTGTGATTCAAAACAATTTTGGACCAATGCCCTGGGTGTGGTGTAAAAGGCAGATTGGAAATGTAAATGTAAACTCCACCACAGCCACAGAGAACCAGAGGCCGCTCTCCCTCTTTGAGAGCTGACCGGTGGCGATTTAACCCGAGAGTCACCGCAACTCAGGCGAGGGGCAAGGTTGAGAAGGCGGAGCCTTCATGAATAACCTTAGCCGGCACGGGGGATTGAAGCCGCCGCTGTTGGCCTCGTTCCGCGTCAGAAACCAGCTGAGCCAGCCGACCCCGAAAGAGAGATTGGGTGGTCTGTCACAATAGCTGCATCGTTTTGCCTTCATCATTATTTTTCAAGGCAAGTCACAAATTTATTAGAAATTTATGTCTGTAGTTCAAGACATAGATGGCAGTGCCGCGGATTTGGATCGTTTCTTCCTTGGAAAAGGTGACCCTTCTAGGATGACACATGATATGTGTTTGATGCAACTTAAGATTCTATCAACATGTCTCACCTTGAGCAGTTACAGAGTTCAGCTGATCGAATGTGAAAAGGAATGAAATGAAAATCGCTTATTGTCACGAGTAGGCTTCAATGAAGTTACTGCGAAAAGCCCCTAGTCGCCACATTCAGACGCCTGTCCGGGGAGGCTGGTACGGGAATCGAACCGTGCTGCTGGCCTGCTTTAAAAGCCAGCGATTTAGCCCAGTGAGCTATGATGCGTGCACACTGCATTCCAAAATCTATGTAGGACTAGTAAACATATTTAGCACCGTGGAAATTCTAATTGGGAGCAAACGTTAGCACAGGTTTGTCAATGGGCAGAGAAGGAAGTCACTTGGCCCATCAATTTATGTTGGCTCGGGCAACACGGTGGCACAGTGGTTAGCATTGCTGCCTACGGCGCTGAGGACCCGGGTTTGAATCCCGGCCCTGGGTCACTGTCCGTGTGGAGTTTGCACATTCTCCCCGTGTCTGCGTGGGTTTCACCCCCACAACCCAAAGATGTGCAGGACAGGTAGATTGAACACTCTAAATTGCCCCTTAATTGGAAAAAAAATTGGGTACTCTAAATTTATTTATTTTTTAAAAATTATGTTGGCTCTCTTTCAAAAAACATTTACGGGATATGGGCTTCGCTGGTTAGGCCAGCATTTGTTGCCCATCTCTAGTTACCCGTCTGAAGGTGGTGGTGAGTTGCTTTCCTGAACCGCTGCAGTCCTTGAAGTGTAGGAACACCCACTGTGCTGTTAGGGAGGGTATTCCAGGATTTTGCCCCAGCGGCAGTGAAAGAACGGCGATATATTTCCAAGTCAGGGTGTTGAGTGTCTTGGAGGGGAACTGTTGCCTTCTCTTCTTTGGGGTGAACCACAAGCTGTTTCTTATATCAACAAAATGGCCACACAACCAATACGTTAGCTCAAAAACACCGTTTATTAATAACACAAGACTTGTATCTCTGTGCAATAACACATGCGGCTCTGTACTAAACTCCTTTATTAAATTCGAGTGACTGGCGCTGTGCGAGATAAAGCCTTTATCCGGGTCCACGTGGTCGGTTTGGAAGTGGTCGGGTTTGTCTCAGCTGGGCTCGTCCTTCAGGAATGGTCGCGGGTCCTTGAACTCGGTTGTTCTGCTGCAACTGGTCGCACTCAGAACGGCCCCAAAAGAGATTGATCTCTGGTGGGCAGGGCTTTTTATCCTTCATTTCTTTTGCGCCCTTTTGGGCGGTCCTTACTCTGGGTCCACTGGATCGATAGGGTTTTCAATCACCCTCATCGATCTCAGCCAATTAGGGGGCGGATACCTCGATAGCTGGGTGGGTCCCAGCTGTCATTGTCCCAGGCACGTAGGCCTTTCCAAATAAGGGGGCTGGCGCTGGTTAGTCTGCTACTGTTGTAACGCCTTGATTCAAACTCTATTGTCCTGGGGGAAATGGTGATCGACTCTTAATGGATACAAGTTTCAGCCAAGTCTGGTTTCTTTGCACAATACGCAGAGGCTGTGTATCTGTCTGTGTCCCAAATTGACCACAATTCCCATGGTCCTTTGCAGGTGGCCATTTTATATCGCTACAGAACCTCCAGGTGGGGAGCAGGTATCTGCTGCTCTTGTCCTTCTAGATGGTAGTGGTTGTGGGTTTGGATAGTATTGCCGAAGGAACCTTGGTAAGTTACTGCAGTGCATCTTGTAGGTGGTACACATGGCTGCCACCATTCGTCGGTGGTAGAGGTTTTGAATATTTGTGGAAGGGGGAGCAATCAAGTGGGTTGCTTTGCCCTGGATGGTGATGAGCTTCTTGAGTGTTGTTGGAGCTGCACTCATCCAGGCAAGTGGAGAGTATTCCATTACACTCCTGACTTGTGCCTTGTAAATGATGAATAGGCTTTGGGGGGTCAGGAGGTGAGTTACTTGCTGTAGGATTACTAGCCTTTGACCTGTTGTGGTAGCCACAGTATTAATGTAGCCAGTCCAGTTCAGTTTCTGATCAATGGTAACCCCTAGGATGTTGACTGTGGGGGAGTCAGCGATGGTAATGCCATTGAGTGTCAAGGGGCGATGGTTAGATCCTCTCTTGCAGGAGATGGCCATTGCCTGGCACCTGTGCGGCGTGAATGTAACTTGCCACTTGTCAGCCCAAGCCTGGATATTGTCCAGGTCTTGCTGCATTTGGATATGGATAGCTTCATTATCTGAGGAGTCGCGCATGGTGCTGGGCCAGGTTCGATCCCCGCTTGGATCACTGTCTGTGCAGAGGCAGGTTTTCCCCATGTCTGTGTGGGTTTCCTCCGAATGCTCCGGTTTCTTTCCAAAAGTCCCGAAAGACGTGCTTGTTAGGGGAATTGGACATTCTGAATTCTCCCTCTGTGCACCCGAACAGGCACCGGAATGTGGCGACTAGGGAATTTTCACAGTAACTTCATTGTAGTGTTAATGTAAGCCTACTTGTGACAATAATAAAAATTATTATTATTATTACACCGTGCAAACACCGTGCACCACTTCTGACCTTATGTTGGAAGGGAGGTAATTGATGAAGCAGATGGTTTGGCCTAGGGCACTACCCTGAGGAACTTCTGCAGTGATGTCACAGGACTGAGATGACTGACCTCCAACCACCACAACCATCTTCCTCTGTGCCGGGTATGACTCCAACCAGCGGAGAGTTTTCCCCCTGATTCTCATTGACTGCAGTGTAGCTAGAGATCCTTGATGGTATACTTGGCCAAATGCTGCCTTGATGTCAAGGATAGTCACTCTCACCTCACCTCAGCTCTTTTGTCCATGTTTGAACTAAGGCTGTAATGAGGTCAGGAGGCTGAGTGACCCTGGCAGAACACAAACTGAGCGTCAGTGCGTAGGTTATTGCTCAGTAAGTGCCGCTTGATAGTACTGTTAATTTTTTTTTCTTTTTTAAAATAAATTTAGAGTAGCCAATTATTTTTTCAGATTAAGGGGTAATTTAGCATGGCCAATCCACCTAGCCTGCAGATCTTTGGGTTGTGGGGGTGAAACCCACGCCGACACGGGGAGAATGTGCAAACTCCACACGGACAGTGACCCGGGGCCGGGGATTTGAACCCAGGTCCTCAGCGCCGTAGGCAGCAATGCTAACCACTGTGCCACCGTGCTGCCCCGATAGTACTGTTGATGACACCATTCATCACTTTACTGATGATTGAGAGTAGACTTGACTGAGATGTAAGAATTTCGGAATTCTTCCTGGCCTTTATAATTCCCAATCCTAATTTTAACAACAAATTGACCCGTACGGAGATAAATCAAAGAGTCAAACTTGGAATGGCTGAAAGTTGTTGATTACTGATCAAGAAAGCTTTTCTTATCCAGCGCCTGGAATCCTTCAGTTTTAGGAATAGTCTTGAGATCAGAGATAATTGATGCTCTGGAATCTCATTCTTGCACTGAAGAATCTCTAGATATTCAGTATTCCCTCTAATTCAAGTTATACTAAATGAGTGATACAAAATAATAATTGTATCCCATGGCAGGTCCATTTAAGGTGCTGAATTACCCAAATATAAGTACGAAGGCCACAAAAGCGTCACTTTTCCACATTTTGAAGCCGGCTCAATGTTTCTTTGAATGTATCAATTTGTATGTCTGGTTTTTTTTTCATGGGACGTAGGTGACGCTGGCAAGGATAGCATTTGTTGCCAATCCCTTTGAACTGAGTGGCTTGCGAAGCCATTTCGGAGGGCAGGTCAGCCACATAGCTGTGCACGTGGAGTCACATGCAAGCCAGACCAGGTAAGGACAGTGGATTTCCACCCCAAAGGACATTAGTGAACCAGATGGGTTTTTATGGCAATTGATAATGGTTTCATGGTTGCAAACTACCCCTTTGGAGCAGCGGTGTTCTGCTTGGCATGGCCATTGGTTCGAAAGTGTGCTCGTGAGCTAGTTTTGAGTCACTCCGGAGAAGGAAACTTTGAAGGTGAGATTGAAACTTTTCAAGGTGGGCTATTGTTGGAGCCATTGGAGTGGGAGAGATGTTTGAGAGAATTCCAAAACAGGACCTTCAAAGATGGAGATTGGTTGACTCACAGTGGGTCTAACATCTGGTTGATTTCTTGAAAAATCCATGGACTCTGACTTGGTTGCATCTATAATTTACTCTGTCGAGTGGCGTGTTCGACCACAGTTTGTCTGTTAATTCACATGCGCCTCATACTTACCCTGAATGTTACAGTATTGCAAACTGTTTTATCTTTCTGTACTTGTCTAATGAAGTTTGTTCGAAACTTGTGGAGTCCGGTAGCCTCAGTCCAAAGCAGGTGTCTTCATCTACTTTAAACAAAACATTGTTGGTCCCCAAGCAGGCTTCCCCCACGTCTCAGGGTCTGGCCAAGGATTGTAATAAATTACTGAGACTAGCTTTCAATTCCAGATTTATTAATTGAATTTCCACCAGATGCTATGGTGGAATTAGAACCCCAGAGCATTTAGCCTGGGCTTCTGGGTTACTCATCCAGTGTCATTATCACGACACCACCATCTCTCCCTTGATCTCTGATCAATTAGTTTTACCTATCCCTTTGCTAATTACTTTTGCTACTGTGACGCTGTGTGGGGCTGAAATTTATTGGAGGCTTCGGGACGCCGATATCAAGGTGAAAGGTGTGTCCCATGCCCGTACCTCCGGAAAACGGGACTGAGCGGGTGAGGCCACACCCCCGCCCTCGTCTTCAGGATGATGGGAATGGTTCCTAATGTTGGCGGCCCAATCAGAGGGCTGGCTGCTCTGAAGCATCTGCAACACCACTGGAAAAGGTTGGCACTGCTGGGGCAGATTGGAGAACTCAAGACACCTCCAGGTGAGTAAATTAAAAATAATAGATCCTGGGGGGGGGGAGGTGAGGAAAAACACCTCCAGTGGGCTTATTGGGAGGGGGTGGTGAGGACTTAATTCCCTGCTTGTGGGCCAGGGATCCTGAGGCTCTGATACCCCCTGGTTACCACGGGGAGGCAGCCACTATAAAAAGTTGGTGACCTTCAAATAAGATGGGAGATTGGAGATAATTCTCTCCATCTGACCTCATTCTCTAAACGCCCAATAATGGGAGGAAATGCTGACAGGAACAGATGAAGACAGAGGCAAGGGTGGCTTATGTCAAGAGTAGGTATTGCAATGGATCAGTTGGATCAAATGACCTGGTTCTGTGCTGGATCTTGCATTAAATAAGGAATATGAAGAATAGACACGAACTAAAGAAATTAATTCTGTATTCATCAGCTTTCGAAAGATAATTTGTTCAAAAACAAATGTAAAGGTTATGTGAATGAACAATGATCACATATGGTACAGCAATGTGTATTCCGAGTTGCTGAAACTGTCTGTAGCAATGTAATTCATCAATGTTGGACAATGTGGTCCGATGTGCTGTCTGGCCCCTTGAAGGAGCGATCGGCCGGTCGGGTCACATGACCCGGAAAAACCTAATCAGGAGATCGGGGTGGGGTGGGGTGGGGGGGGAGGGGTTCATGCTAGCAAGCGCGGACTTTTGCCTCAGATCGATTCCGGGCACTAACTGGTAGCCACCAAGCTGCAAGGCTCGGTAAGAGAGTGGGCGGGATTGTCCAAACCCGCGGCAGGTCAGAAAATCGCCGGGGACAGGGGCGCGAATCACGCGACACTGCTCCTTCGCCGGTCCGACGATTCTCCGGTCGCCAGGGAACATTGGCGCCAGCATGGCCGGCGCGGCAGCACTGGTCGTGGGACTCTTAACGTGGCCCCCGCCTGCCGATTCTATCCGCACGATGGGCCGAGTGCCTGCCGAGTTAGGCCGTGTCCCGCCGGCATCGTTCTCGTGTTGTCCTACCCGGTGGGACCTGAGACCTCGGCGTTCATGCTTCGGGGGGCGGCCTGGTGGGCGGGAGAGGGGGACTTGACCCCGGAGGGGTGGGGGGCCTCCACGGTGGCCTGGCCCACAATCGGGGATTACCGATTGGCGGGTGGGCTTATCCCGGTGGGGGCCTATGTTCCCCCGGGCCCCTGTAGGTCTCCGCCATGTTGCGTTGAGGCTGGCGCGGAGAGGGCAATCCATGCACATGCGCTAACTTGAGCTGGTTGGCAGCGCGCATGCGTGGACCGTGGCACCCATGCTGACGCCCGTATCGGCAGCTGGAGCATCGTGAGGCTCTTCGGTGCCGTGCTGGCCCTCTGTGCGGCGCAAGATCGCTGACCGTAGCGGCTAGATGATGCTGTCGTAAAACGCTCCGGCGTTTACGACGGTGTCAACACTTAGCCCTAGGATTGGAGAATCCCATTCAGTATGTTGTAAACAAACATTTGTTTCATACTGAGCTGGTGAGCCAAAGTTATTACTGTTGGATGAATATTCTGGAGTTTCAATGCTTTTGAGGCTGGGGAACTGCGAATCCTCCTCCAAGGCACTCCCCACCCTGACTTGGAACTTTATGATTCGTTCCTTCACTGTCGTGGGGTCACAATCCTGGGGAAGGATTCTCCGACCCCCCGCGAATCACACGCTATTCACTCCCAGGAACACTCCCCCAAACAGAGAAATTTATTTACTAAGATTAAGAACGGCTGCAAATTTTGCAGAGCAGAGATTCGAAGTCTGGATTTTGCCAGAGAAATTCCCACCGGTGAATAATTTTAACTTATTGTCCCTCATTTTATTTCCTTCCCATCTTTAGTTGGACAGAGGTTTAGACCCCGTCGCCAGACCTTGCGGTTGATACGGTCAAAATTGCCATTCCTAGCTCGCCTGCCAAGAGAATTGGGAGGAATGACAGGCGGTGAATATCATGTAGATATCTGTCCGTGAATTCTAAAATTAGTTCCTGTTGTCTCATTTCAGATATTCTCATATTTTAATACCTACGAGACATAGTCCTATGTGTCGTGAAATTATCATCAAAATCATTTTGTACTCAACTATATAAGAGATTGCAATATAGAGATTAATGAGAAGTTGCACAGGACCCTGGAACAGTGACCCAGGTTTGAGTTCCTCCAGACTAGTGGGATGGTTCTTGCTCTCTCTGATGGCTTTGAGGCTCTTAAGTGAAATTAATTTTGATAGTTTCAATCTAAATACTAGTGGGGCAAGGTCAGAGCACAGAGCTGCTCATATATAGGGCTAATTGGGTAATTTTGTTCAGCAGGACAAAAGGGCATTGTCGAGGGAGCTTGTTCTCCACCATACTGTGGATTACAAGCTCAAGGAGTGCTTAATACTGACTGATTACAGAACAGGTGTGGGAAAATGTTCTACTTCTTAACATTTGATAGCCTAACTTTCCGCCAGTGCAAAGGGAATCTTAAGTGAGAATGAAAATTTAGATTTGACAATATCAAGGTAAAAGCAAATGGCTGCGGATGCTGGAATCTGAAACAGAAACAGGAAACGCTGGACAATCTCAGCGGGTCTGACAACACCTGTAGAGTGAGAAGGGAGCTAACGTTTCGAGACTGGATGACTCTTTGTCAAATGACTATCCGACGCTTTGACAAAGAGCCATCCAGACTCGAAACGTTAGCTCCCTTCTCTCTCCACAGATGCTGCCAGACCTGCTGAGACTGTCCAGCAGTTTCTCTTTTTGCGTTTAACAATATTAAATTGCCCACAATGCTATGGTTGGTTCATAACACAAGTTTTTTGTGTAGACAAGATGGTGACAGGAGTTGGGGAAAATACTTTCAGAAAGGCATTCAGCGGTGCATAGTGGACAAAACCTGCAATTACATTGTTGACAGTTCACAAATGATCATCCTTGTTTTCCAACACTTACATGGCCACTCCCTATCTCTGTCATCTCCTCCGGCCCCACAACCCTCGGAGATATCTGCGCTCAACAAATTCTGGCCAATTCGGCACCCATCACCAGCGGCTGCCACCTTTGCTGCCAAGCCCCTAAGCTCTGTAAGGCCTTCCCGAGCATCTTCAGCCCTCTACTCTCTCCCTCTCTCTCACTCGCCTCCTTTAAAGACAGACACTTCTTAAAATCTACCTCTTTGACTAAGATCCCCCTTTGTGGCTTGATATCAAATGCGTTTTCGTAACACTCCAATGAAGTACCTCGGGGTGCTTTATTGCGTTACGGGTGCCAGATAAATACAAGTTGTTGTTGTTGACTGCTCAGGCTGCAAAATCGATTGGGAAATGTTGATGTGATAATTTGCCATGATCAATGCTGGCACTGAAAACTGCGACAAGAAGAAGAACGGTTAGTGAAAAGGAGGTGTGGAGGATTTTTAATAATCTGCGGACAAATCTTAATAAAGTGGAATAAAGGAAGCGGCAACAGAATTAATTGGCATCTAATTTGCTTGCATTATCTGAATTCCTGCATTGGCACTGTTACTGCTGCTGATCTTTTTCCAGATGTCGAAAGCACAAATTTGGGCCTGCGAAGGCTACGGACAATTTAAAATTGTCCCCCAATCTTTAGAGGGCATGTCAACAATTGCAACTTGCTACAATTGTGACACAAACAGACAGGCACAATGGACTCCAAGTTTATTTCATACATTCCGTTTCCTCGGGACTATCTGCGTCCCCTGCCATAATTAACGATTTCTAAAACAGCAGTTACTTCGTTATTAGCTAAATTTTGTAAAGGAAGATAATCAAACTGTTCAGGCTGCAAAAAAATTAATAATTTCCTCCTAACCTGCCGCAGCATTTAATTTTCGTTGGTAATATCAATCATCCAGTCCTAAGACGCTGACATTATTCTATGGATCCCAATGCGTCTGTCAGTGCTTTCTTAAGCCAAGAAAAATCCATTCATGGGTTTTCACCATTGAGTTCCCAAAAGAGCCCCCACCCCCTCCACAAACACCCGCCATTATTTTGGTTTTAAAATGGCTTGTTTAATAAAAGCAATGCCGGTTCAATTGGTCCAGTGGACAAAACAGTCGGAAGTTTAATGTCGGTCCAGGTGAGTGTGGTTTGAATGGCATGCGAATGAAAGGGCAAAGTATTACCAACACACTGGACATAAATGTCAAAGTAATCAACTAGTGACTGTATCCTGATAGTCTCGCAGTAATGGGGCCGCAATGGTTATTTCTGTTGTGTGAATGTTAGCATGTATCGAGGGCAGGGAACACCGTGGCAGTTGGCATCCGCGCTTATGCCATAGCTGCCTCATTGAACAAATTTCCTTTTAAAAAAACAACCGTATATCAGTTTGAAGCAAATATGTTATTGTCTCGTAAAGACATGGGAGAACATGTTGAAGGCTGCAATGCAATCTCAGGGTGCAGACGGTGGGTTGTATACTGCTTAGTCTTTGCAATCAGGGTGTGCGACATGGCCTGAGTAGATTATTGCTCTGTACTCACCCTCTGGATTCCAGTGTGCTATACCCTCGACAGGAAACCTGAACGGCTTCTGCTCCTGCTTCCGTTACGTTGGCATCACAGACTAATATCCGTATTCCGCCAATATTTAAATGGGTGTGGTGAATGTAACGTAGTAATTCACACTGTATTTACCAATACCATTGTAAGCGCAGTAGCGTTATCCGACCACTAGGGAGAGTAGCTCTAGGAATGCTCAGGAGTTTGTACAGGGCTCCACCCTTGGATCCGCCCACGACTCCCCCCCCCCCCTTGACTGCTGTATAAATAACCGTGTCCAGAGCCAGCCTTCAGTTCATCGAGAGTTCAACGGGTAACAGGCTGGCTCTGTAGTAAGTAGATTAAAACCACTGTTCATATCTTAAAGCACGTGTCTCGTGAATTGATGGTTCCATCAATGGGTGTGGTGCTAGGTAAACCAGGCATGACGTGCTGGGATGCAGGCCTGGAAACGTAAACTGATAAAAAGAAATTCTGATTTAGATTTATTGTCACGTGTACCGAGGTACAGTGAAAAGTACTGTTCTGCGTACGGACCAGGCAGATTGCTTCATACATGAAATCATACAATGTATTTATGAGAATACTTAAAGAAAATACATAAACATAGACAGCGGGTGAAGTATAGTGTTACACTGTAGGGAAGATGCGTAGAAGGATCAGTTCAGTCCATAAGATCAGTTCAGACTCTAAGAGGGTAAATTGGGAGCCTGGTTACAGCTGGGAAGAGGCTGTTTTTGAATCTAGTCATGCGTCTTCTCAAACTTTTGCATCTTCTGCCCAGTGGAAGAGGTTGGAAGAGAGAATAACCCGGGTGGGAGGGGTCTTTGATTATGACTGTGACTAATTCCTTTGGCAGCATGTTCCCCTATGGGGATGTCCTTGGGAAGAAAGATTGTTGATACACTGGTCTTTGTGCTATTGCATGGATGCCTGGGGGCTACCTCACCTTTTGTCATGTCCAGAGGGCAGCAGGTACTTCTGTCAATTCCCACCAGTTCATCCCATATTTTATAGAACGTGGTCAGTATTATTCTCCCTTCTTCGCTGTAATGATTCCCATTCCAAACCTTTGATCAAGGACACGATAGAGATGTATTTCCCACATTGTTTAGTCTTGTTTATGTCTCTCGCCATAGAAGGACCCCACACACAAAAGGTACACTCCAGGATTGGATGAACAAATATTTGGTAAGCTATAACTTTGATACTTTTTTGTTGCAATACCAAAGATTCCTCCTCAGAAGAAGCCAATTTTTTTTTGGATGGTCCCTGCTGAATGTGGAAACCCCGTCGAAGATTGTTTTAAAGATGAAACCCCCAGGTATGGTTATGTATCTGCCTGTTGGCAAATTGATATCAATTGTGTCTATATGCATGGGGTTTAGCTTATCAAATGGTTCATATTAATACTGAGATTCTTGCCCCTAATTCAGAGTGACATATTTATAAGTCTCATTCACACATCAGCCCTGTGCTTACTCAACTACAAAGGTAGAACAATGCCTGGATTTTAAATTTCTCACTCTTATTTTCCCCATGCACCTGCGCTCTCCCCACCCCACCTCTGTGACCTCTTCCAGCTGTACAATTCTTCGATATATCGTCACCCCTCCAAATCTGACCTCTTGCACATCCCGAATCTTAATCGGCCCACCATAACCTGTTGTCCCTTCAGCTGCTGCGATGCTAAGCTCTGAAATTTCCTTCTTAAACCTCTCGTTCCTCCTTCTCATTTTTGGGTCTTTCAAACTGTGGGTCGCGGCCCATGGGTGGGGCATGGGCGGGTGCTGGGAGTTGGACTGAGCGATCAGTTCCCGATCGTGGGAGAAGCACTCAATGACTGCGATCGGCTTTTACATTGAGAACGCTGGCTGTGACTGGCTTTTAAATGGAACAATGTAGTCTTCCGGCCAGAAACAGCAGCAGAGAGTATGTCACATGTCTGGCACATACACTGATGTCATGTGCCCTCAACGTCCGATTTTGGTGCTAAATCACAGAAGAGAGATTCCTCCATTTTCTAGCTGTGAGCAAGCAAGGCAATGGGACAGTGAAGAACTGAAGAAGGATCATTTTAAACAAAGAAAGAAACTGAAATCAGGAACAAAGCAGTATAGAGATGATTTTTTGAGGTATGGCTTTGTTAATTGTGCAAATCAGGATGTAAAGCTCACGTGTGTTATATGCAGGGAAGTACTGGCAGATGAAAGTTTAAAACCTTCAAAACTTCAAACTAATTTGAAGACTAAGCATGGCGTGTTCGGGGGGGGCAGACCTCTTGATTTTTTTGAAAGGATGCAGCGAGAACGTAAATCGTCAGCTGAAGTCACAGGCAGAAATGTAACATTGAATAACAAAGCAAGTGAGATCGTGAGGACCAAGCAGACTCACCTGTCACATTAAAGGTTAGTGGGTCGCGAAGGTCGGCCAGTTGGTCAAAGTGGGTCCCGGAAAAAAAGAGTTTGCAAAAAAACTGGCTTAAAATATGCCTCCTTCAAAAACTTTTGGACATTAGCACTCAGTGGCTGCCATGCCAAATTTAGTTTGAAAAGGCTCTTGTGAAGCATTAGTGTGTTCTATAAATGCAAGTTATTGTTGCAGAGTTGAGTTCTGATGGTTTTTCATCATTTACTCACCCCCAGATCCTGGCCCAAACCCTATGGCCATCTTTAGTTCTCTGGTACCGAATGTCAAGCTAATGTTCTGGTATTAAGTTGAGCTGTTACAGTCAGAAACATCCCCCCCCACATTAGTCCCTGATATTTTCCTTATTGTTAGTACTAATGAATTCCTAAATGGGTGTTGTCTGTAAACATGCGCACAAACCTGTTACAACAAACAGGCAGAGGGAATGATAGGGAACGAGGCAACCGCGTGCCTGCTCTCTGAAAGGAGGACTCGATGTGTAATCTTGCCGAAAGGGAACAGAACAGTGAACTAACATGAATTCTCAGCTTGTCAGCATTCAGTCGATCAGAATGGGTCGAGTGAACGCAGATGGGAATGGTTCTAATTGTTGGGTTGCTGTTATTATGCGTGACAGTGATGCTCATTCAAGTGCCCCAAATCCGAATGAAATCAAATCGATCAACCACTTCGCTGACGAATGTAAGAGCTGTTTGCAGTGGTCAAGGTACACAATACGAGAGGGTGGCACGGTGGCGCAGTGGTTGGCACTGGTGCCTCACAGCGCCAAGCACCTGGGTCTGATCCCGGCCCGGGGTAACTGTCCATGTGTAGTTTGCACATAATAATAATCTTTATTATTGTCACAAGTAGGTGTACATTAACACCACAATGAAGTTACTGTGAAAATCCCCTCGTCGCCACACTCCGGCGCCTGTTCGCGTACACAGGGGCTGGGGGGGGGAATTCAGAATGTCCAATTCATCTAACAGCCCGTCTTTCGGGACTTGTGGGAGGAAACTAGAGCACCCGGAGGAAACCCACGCAGACACGGGGAGGACGTGCAGACTCCACGCAGACAGTGACCCAAGCTGTGAATCGAACCTGGGACCCTGGCGCTGTGAAGCAACAGTGCTAACCACTGTGCCACCGTGCCGCCCATTCTCCCCGTGTCTGCGTGGGTCCAAAAAGATGTGCAAGGGTAGGTGGATTGGCCACGCTATTTTGTCCCTTAATTTGGAAAAAAAAACAATTGGGTGCTCTAATTATATATTTTTTAAAGTTGCAATATGAGAAGGAGGTGGTTAAGAATTATGTTCAGTCAGTAGACCAAAGTTAATGAGCTCATCAAAAGGTAACACTGTCTTGTGTGCTGACAACTGACTGTTTATAGCATCCAGGGCCGCATTATGCATGGAGTGGCGAGATGAAAGGGGCCATGTTGGCTGACAATGACAGGCAGCAGATGAATACGTGCAAAAATATCCAACATCGGCAAAGGATTCTCGCTCAGAAATGGCATCTGTATCAGAGGACTAGATCATGGTTTCTCTCTCACTCTTGTGTCCTTGTTACTTGCTTGAAAGCACAAGCATGTTCCAGCTCACTGCTGCAGTGGGACAGTGGATGTGACTCGCATGTTAGTTAGTATCTGATTGCAGTCACCACGGATGGGGAGAGAGAGGGATGTGACTGGCAATGGAGCAGCGGCAGCCTGATCGTAATCTTTAATGAGGTGCAGGTTGATTGCTTGTTGGAGTGAGAAAATGGGGTGTTCCATCAGTGACCTCTCCCGGGATCATCAGCTTCCCGGTGCAGCGTTATTAAAAAGCTCTGGCGGGATGTGTTTTTCCTCCTCTGACAGCTGGCTCTCCCATCCGACTCAGCGGCTTGACAAATCCTGCAGGGTTACAACTCTGTGCACGGGAAGAATAAAAATCGCAGCTTGCAAAGGGGATTTTTTTTTTTAACGAGCGGAACAGCGCATTCTAACACAAACTGACTTGCTTCCATTTCAGCCAAGAATCTATTCACCTCTTGAAGGCTACAACTGGCACATTCTCTGAGGCCCTGACTCTGTACCTTCTCCCAGGCAAATCCATGAACCTTTCAAAAGCTCCATCCAATGTCACAACTGGGCAGCGCGGTAGCATGGTGGTTAGCATAAATGCTTCACAGCTCCAGGGTCCCAGGTTCGATTCCCGGCTGGGTCACTGTCTGTGCGGAGTCTGCACGTCCTCCCCGTGTGTGCGTGGGTTTCCTCCGGGTGCTCCGGTTTCCTCCCACAGTCCAAAGATGTGCGGGTTAGGTGGATTGGCCATGCTAAATTGCCCGTAGTGTCCTAAAAGTAAGGTTAGGGGGGGGGGGGGTTGTTGGGTTACGGGTATAGCGTGGGTTTGAGTAGGGTGATCATGGCTCGGTACAACATCGAGGGCCGAAGGGCCTGTTCTGTGCTGTACTGTTCTATGTTCTTTCTATGTGCGGCTGCTGCTATATCTCTCGGATACCACACTTGCTCTTCCCCCCGCCCCCCCCACCCCCCACACACAACTGCAGTTGATGCAAATACACCCTGAAACATCTGGTCCATTTCTTTAAGAGATGTCTGCACGTGTCCTCAACAGTGGGCAGGAACGCCCCAGCGGGAGTGGATCACTCCTGGGTGAGAAGGGGAGGAACATTCCGAGGTGATACAGGGGATTTGTGGAGCTGTCAAGTTGCTTGTTCCCTTGCTGCACCTTCCCTTTTCAAACTGTCACTTTTATTAGTGGGGTTAGAGCAATAATAAAATAGTAAGATTGCAACTAATAATAATAATCCTTATTAGTGTCACAAGTAGACTTACTTGTGCTGTCACATCAGCACTGCAATGACGTTACTGTGAAAAGCCCCTAGTCGCCACATTCCGACGCCTGTTCGGGTACACAGAAGGAGAATTCAGAATGCCCAATTCACCTAACAAGCACGTCTTTCGGCACTTGTGGGAGGAAACTGGAGCACCCGGAGGAAACCCACGCAGACACGGGGAGAACGTGCAGACTCCGCACAGACAGTGGCCCAAGCCGGGAATCGAACCTGGGACCCTGCTGTTGTGAAGCAACAGTGCTAAACACTGTGCTACAGTACCGCCCATAGATGACGGATTAAAGCCTCGGATATGAAATAAGGCTATAAATTATAAATTATTATAATTCATATCCTTCGATTTATATCTACTAACATAAAATGCAAAAAAGGAAGTACTGTTGAACTCTGCAATACTCTAATTGGGGAGCATATACCTAGTTTTGCAATACAATCTTTTTCAGCAATCCAGTTTGGAATGATTTAATACCAATGGGCAAACTTCATTAGTGTTGCCTGGGGGAAGGAGGTGACCATTATAGAGGCAATTAGGGTTTTTTATTTAATAGAATTGCGCATTCATTTACAAAACTTACCACACAGTAACCTGGAACTCACAAACATGTTGCATTTGTGAGCACCGCCAATGTGGCAAAAACATCCCATGGAGCTTCACCAGGAATGTTACCTTGAAAAGCTACGGGGAGGCGGGATGAGGTAAGTGGGAATAATTTGTTTTGATTGGTCAGTAGTACAGTCAAGTAAGGGGGGAACAAAGCTATTGAGGAAGGGGGAGGGGAATGGAGGGGAGTGTGAGAAAACACCTTACGCAGAAGGATGATTAGGACCACATTGAATTCTTTTTAAAAGGAATGAGATGGGTCGTTGTTTGACAAAACACAAGAAGGCATAGGGCATGCTTGCCTTCATCGGCTGGGGCATTGAGTGTAAAAATTGGCAAGTCGTGTTACGACTGTATAGAACCTTAGTTCGGCCACACTTGGAATATCGAGCTTTATTCTTCCGTCCGCCTGTCGCAAGAACAACATGGGCGATCCGCGGACAATGGAGAAGTCCATTGACCTTGGGCAGAATTCTCCAGTCGCTGGGCGGATGTGATCGGAGAATCCTGCCCATAGGACTAAATTCTGATCGCCACCCACTACCAGAAGGGGTAGCACAGTGGTTAGCACAGTTGCTTCACAGCTCCAGGGTCCCAGGTTCGATTCCCGGCTTGGGTGACCGTCTGTGCGGAGTCTGCACGTTCCCCCTGTGTCTACGTAGAGTTTCCTCCGGGTGCTCCGGTTTCCTACCCCAGTCCAAAGATGTGCAGGTTAGATGGGTTGACCATGCTAAATTGTCCTTAGTGTCCAAAAGGTTAGCTGGGGTTACTGGGTTATGGGGATAGGGTGGAAGTGTGGGCTTAAGTAGGGTGCTCTTTCCAAGGGCTGGTGCAGACCCCGATGGGCTGAATGGCCTCCTTCTGCACGGTAAATTCCATGATTCTATGAAGGATGTGGAGGCTATGGAGAGGGTACAGAAGAGGTTTACTAGGATGTTGCCTGGTTTGGAGAACATTGGCTATGAGAAGAGGTTGGATAAACTAGGATTGTTCTCACTGGAACGATGGAGGGGCAACCTGATAGAAGTCTACAAAATTATGATGGGCATGGACAGAGTGGACAGTCAAAAGCTTTTTCCCAGGGTGGAAGAGTCAATTACTAGGGGACATAGGTTTAAGGTGTGAGGGGCAAAGTATAGAGGAGATGTGCGAGGGAAGGTTCTTACACTGAGGGTAGAGTGCCTCGAAAGCATTGCCGGAGGAGGTGGTGGAAGCAGGGACGATAGTGACGTTTAAGGGGCATCTTGGCAAATACATGAATAGGATGGGAATAGAGGGATAAGGACCCCAAAAGTGTAGAAGGTTTTAGGTTAGACGGGCAGCATGGTCAGTATTGGTTTGGAGGGCCGAAGGGCCTGGTCCTGTGCTGTACTTTTCTTTGTTCTTGGAAATGAAATTAAATGAATGGAATGAAATGAAAAATGAAATGAAATGAAATGAAAATCGCTTATTGTCACGAGTAGGCTTCAATGAAGTTACCGTGAAAAGCCCCTAGTCGCCAAATTCCGGTGCCTGTTCGGGGAGGCTGGTACGGAAATTGAACCGTGCTGCTGGCCTGCCTTGGTCTGCTTTAAAAGCCAGCCATTTAGCCCAGTGTGCTAAACCAGCCCCTACGCGCCCCAGCCCCGTTCTTTGTTCTTTGACAGTGAAGTGAGGAGTGGATTAAACTAATGGAGAAAAAGCGCCCATGCGGATTAAAGTAACTTAAACTTTTCTGTGTTCTCTGTCATTCTGTGAAACAATCGGATAATTGGGAGGAGCCCTATTTGACCCCTTGGGTTCAATTATCGCTCTCCCTTTGAGCATTAAACATTTACCACATGGTGATTTGGTTTCTGGTCTTTTACACAATCATCTCCCCATTATCTGTGTATATTGTAAACATTTTAAGCCCTGTGGGTGACCTGCCAGAGCCTCCAGGTCTTTGGCTAGTCAGCGTCTCTCTGTGGAAAATAATGGATGTTGTTGCCTTCTTTTCATACTTTTCAGTCCGTTGCAAATTATGAAGAAAATTAGCATTTTTTAACAGAGCCTAAAATGTGGATCATACAAGGGTTCTTTAGGCGGTGGCAGCCTTTTCTCAACTTTCTGGCTCAATGATAGGGTACGGGGACAGCAGCAGCAGCAACCCGGGGAGGGAAAAGGGGAGGGAAAAGGGGGGGGGCCGACAATGACTATGTTTGTTTATTTAATTTTAATATTTTTTAAGTTCTTTTGTTGTTCATTAGGGTTGGGGGGGTGGGGGGATGTGATACATGCGCCGATACGGTCTGGGGGTGTCACAGTTATTATGGGTTATTTTGTTGCATTTCATTGTTTGTCGTTATGTTTTATATTTTCTGTAAAAAATTCCAATAAAAATTATATTAAAAAAAAAAAAATGTGGATCATAATTTCTTGGGGAGCTTATAGAATATAGAACAGTACAGCACAGAACAGGCCCTTCGGCCCTCGATGTTGTGCCGAGCAATGCTCACCCTACTCAAACCCACGTATCCACCCTCTATACCCGTAACCCAACAACCCCCCCCCTTAGCCTTACTTTTTAGGACACTACGGGCAATTTAGCATGGCCAATCCACCTAACCCCGCACATCTTTGGACTGTGGGAGGAAACCGGAGCACCCGGAGGAAACCCACGCAGACACGGGGAGGACGTGCAGACTCCGCACAGACAGTGACCCAGCCGGGAATCGAACCTGGGACCCTGGAGCTGTGAAGCATTTATGCTAACCACCATGCTACCGTGCTTGCGTCGAAAAACGGTGAAAAATGACGATGAATTTCCATTCCTTTGGAAATGTTGTCGACTTCGCTTATATCGTGCTTAGTAATAGTTGTGGTGCTAATTCTAGGATGGTTGGCATAGCGTTCACAAAGATCACAAATAGCATTTATACTGAACAAAGCTATAGGTTTATTTGCACTACTTAATTGGATTCAACACTTACTCCTACGTAACAAACAGTTGATAATAAACACACAATCTACACTCATCGACTACTAATCTCTACACTAATACAATAACTATGATCTGCTCTCACTCACACTATCGTTCCTTCAGTCTTCTCTAGCATTCTCCTCAACCTCTCACCCACAAGTCTCAGCATCTTATGTAGTTTTACATCTAGCTCCCTCTAGTGGTTGATTTGGACATAACATTAACCCTTACAGTTCTTTACATTTATGATAATGTCACCATAGAAAATAGAAGGTGGGAAATACATTTTTCTTTGAGTAACCAAAACATTGATAAGCCTAAGTTTCAGATAGGCTGCCTGCATTATCAATGCACAATAACCGGATAAGCAGTCCATATCATTCAATGTATCTGGATCTCTGTCGGACTTTGAGTCTAGATCTGCATTCGTGCTATTGGTTAAAATATGTTCGATGCAAATCGACAAATAATTCCATTCTGCAAACCCTTCTCATAGCCTGTTTCAGATGGAAGACGCTGATTCTAACAAGAACAATTGCGCACTTCCCCGCGCTCGGACATTGCGCCCAACCTTCCTCTCGGTACGGCAGCCTCAGGTCTCCAGCGCGGCGCAGGAGGAGTGCAGCCCCGCCCCATTATGACGGGGCCATCTTGGGAACGCCCATTGAGGGTATTTAAACAGCAGATTGAACGCGACAGGCAACATAGTCAACAAGTGTTTCAAAGCAGGGTAGAAGCTTTTCCAACATTTTCTCGCCCTTTTACACAGGTATTGGTATTGGATCTTTTAAAGTAATTATTTCATTTTTTTATGATTAAAGGCGATTATTTATAAGTGAACATAGGTTTGGTTATTTGTTTTAAATCTGTGAAACTATTTAAACCTTCACTACACTATTATGTGACATCACGTGTGGCATGCTTAAAAGTGTTCATCTCTTTTATTTTAGATTATGGTCATAAGAGTTTAAAAACGCCACTGGGCTTTTTGCTGTCACTGTCCTTGTAACATCTGGGGTGGGGGGTTCCGACGGAATGGGGTGGCATGAAGCACTCCGGCATCTGCCCGCACCAAGGGTGCGGAATCCTCCGCACCTTCAGGGCTAGCCCGGCCCCAGAGTGGTTTGTGCCCCGCTGGCTGGCGTTGAAGGCCTTTGGCGCCACGTCAGCCAGGGCCGAAGGGAATCCGCTGGCCAGTGCGGATCTGCGCATGCGCATGAGGGTCAGTGGCTGCTGACATCATCCCCGCGCATGCGTGGGGGGAGGGGGGGTTCACCTATGCGTCGTCCATCGCGGAGGCTGACACGGCCGGCACGTAGGAAAAGAGTGCCCCCATGGCGCAGGCCCGCCCATGGATCGGTGGGCCCCGATCGCGGGCCAGGCCACCATGGGGGCACACCCCGGGGCCAGATCGACCCGCGTCCCCGCAGGACCCCAGAGCCGGCCCACGCCGCCAGGTCCCGTTGGTAAGGGACCTAGTCTAATTTACGCTGGCGGGACTGGCAAGGAATGGGCGGGACTTCGGCCCATCGCGGGCCGGAGAATCGCCGGGGGGGGGGGGCCGCTGTGAGCGGCACAATTGCCGCCCCTGCCGAATCTCTGGTGCCGGAGAATTCGGCGGCCGGCAGGGGCGGGATTCACTCCGCGCCCCCCCCCCCCCCCCCCCCCCAACCCCCCACCCCGGCGATTCTCCGACCCGGCAGGGGGTCGGAGAATCCCGCCCCTGATATTTTTTTGATTTGTGTTTATCAAATCTCTACAGTGCAGAAGGAAGCTATTCGGCCCATTGAGCCTGCACCGACACTCTGAAAGAGCACCTTACCTGGGCTCATGCCCCCGTCCTATCCACATAACCCCATCTAGCCTTGGTCAGAAGGGACAATCTAGCAAAGCCAATTCACCTAACCTGTGCATCTTTGGACTGTGCAGGGAAACCGGGGAACCCGGAATAAACAGCAGCAGCACGGTGGCACAGTGGTTAGCACTGCTGCCTCACAGCGCCAGGGACCCGAGTTCAATCCAGCCTTGTATGGCTGTTTGTGTGGACTTTGTATGTTCTGCGTGGGTTTCCTTCCACAGTCAAAAAGATGTGCAGGTTAGGTGGATTGGCCATGCTACGTTGCCCTTTAGTGTCCAGGGATCTACAGGTTAGGTTTCAGGGATTGGGCGGGGGAGTGGGCCTAGGTAGGATGCTCTTTTAGAGAGCCAGTGCAGACTTAATGGGCTGAGTGGCCTCGTTCTGCACTATAGGAATTCTATGGTTCTAGGAAACCTATGCAGACACAGAGCTTTTGGAGGATATGGGTTTAGGGGGAATGGGTCTCGGTAGGATGCTCTTTCTGAGGGTTTGTGCAGACTTGATGACCCATTCCCCCCCAAAACCCATAACCCTACCTAACCTTTGAGCACGAAGGGACAATTTCACCGAGGCCAATCCGCCTAACCTGCACATCTTTGGACTGTGGGAGGAAACTGGAGCACCCGGAGGAAACCCACGCAGACACGGGGAGAACGTGCAAACTCCACACAGACAGTGACCCAAGGCCGGAATTGAACCTGGGACCCTGGAGCTGTGAGGCAGCAGCGCTAACCACTGTGCCACCGTGCCACCGCCGCTGTTTCCTCCGGATCCTGCGGTTCCCTCAGATGCACAGGTTAGGTGGGTAGGTCTTATTCATTTATTTCATCTTATTCATTTATAACTATCTCATAATTAAATGTCGTGTCTTGAGGGTTTCAGTAAAGCATTTGTAGAAGCTTAGAAAGTTAAATGTAAAACATTTATTCACAAACATATTTTAGAAATACAAAACCAGTTAACATTTAAATTAATGTTTAACTTTATCAGCAAAACAATGACATTAAACTACCTCAACGTTTATAAATTTCTTGCAATAAAAAGTATTTTCTCACTTATACAGTCAATAAAATATATTTTTCCACATGAACACAAAGGTTCTGTCTATTTGGAAAGAGGGGAGAAAGAGAGGGAAGAGGGGAGGGAGGGGAAGAATAGGGGTCCTCCTCCTAGTGTCAAAGAAAATATTTATCCCTTTTAACCTTTGAGATGTGGGCATCACTGGCAATGCCAGCAGTGTTGCCCATCCCTAATTGCCCCTTGGACTGAGCTTGTTAAGGCATTTCAGAGGGCAGGTAAGAGTCGGGCACATTGCTGTGGGTCTGGAGTCACATGTAGGTCCTAAATGACATCAGTGAAAGCGATTTATCTGGATATGTGATGACCTCGTTGTTTGTGGGGTCCTTTTGCGTCCGGTATTGGCTGCTGGGTCTCTTGCATTAAGACAGTGACTGTGCTCCAGAAGGTGGCTGTAAAGTGCTCTGGGATGTCCTGAAACCATCAAAGGTGCTATAGAAATGCAAATTCTTTATTTTCTTACAACCCACTGCTGCCTCACTTGTGCTTGCGATACATTGCCAGGTGATTCTACTTTACACTCACGTTTACTGTTTCAACAACAAATGGTGAACAGAGGTAAATATGCCCCAATAAATTAAATAGCTTTGTTCCAAGATATTGTACATACATACCAAATTGTCAACTAACCAGAAGTTACTTTGGAATAACAATTTGCTGTTTTCTTACCCCCTTCAGCTAACTCCTTCAAATTATTAAAATATGCAGAGAAATGTTAATACCGCTGCAATGATATGCAATGTTAATTGACGTGAAATGTTACACTGCGATGCATGGCGTTAAGTTGAAACCTTGAGTTTCCTCTCTGCAATGGTGGAAGACCACTGTGGCGGATGGTAGAAACGGGCAGCTGATCTCTGCTCGTTGCTTGTGCCCGATGTCTGTCTCCGGGACTGGAGCAGCTCACCTGCCCACTGGCAAAGCCATGCCTCCGCTCGTGACTCCAGTCGCAAAACACCAGTCGGGCAATGGCGGCACTTGGGGCTGCAGAGGTGAGTCCGTGAGGTGGTCCACACAGCACTACCAGGAACCTACAAACCGATAGAAACCTGGACTGTTCTGGGAAGGTTTATAAGCATGCTTGGGCATCTCTGGAGGCGAGATCCTGCTGACTTTAACACCTACCCCTGTGTCATGACTTGTGTCCGAAGAGCATTTTTTGCAGATCCAATTGGCCTTCCCAACAGAGATCTGTTCGGAAATAAATAACGAGTGAGGCGTTTTCCAACTTCAATCAGCAATGGACTTTCTGATGTATAGTAGGAGCATGGATAATGGAGACGTAATTGCACTTGGATATCGAGATCATCTACCTTTAACCTTCTGTCCTATCAGTCTATATATTTACAGTAAGTCTAATGGATGGTGTTGATATTTTTCTCTCCCTGAATGCAACACCCATTAGAGACACCTGCTGAGAAATTACATGAGGTTCTCGGCCTTCTCCGCTCCACACTCCTGGGGGACAGGAATTTCCTGAGATCTGATCCTTCTCCATTGCCGGGAGTATGGAGGGATCCCCATTCGCCAGTGAGGTTTCTACAGTTCTTCGAGTGAGGCAGCAGACAGCCAGCAGGAATGTACGTCTGAGGCTGTATAAGGCTCTGGTCAGACCCAATTTGGAGTATTGGGAGCAGTTTTGGGCCCCGTATCTAAGGAAGGATGTGCCGGCCTTGGAAAGGTACCAGAGGAGGTTCTCAAGAATGGTCCCTGAAAATGAAGAGCTTATCGTATGAGGAACAGTTGAGGACTCTGGGTCTGTACTTGTTGGAGTTCAGAAGGATGAGGGGGGGGGATCTTTTTGAAACTTACAGGATGCTGCGAAGCCTGGATAGAGTGGACCTGTTGACGATGTCTTCACTCGTAGGAAAAACTAGAATCCGAGTGCACAGCCTCAGACTGAAAGGACGATCCTTTAAAACAGAGATGAGGAGGAATTTCTTCAGCCAGAGGGTGGTGAATCTGTGAAACTCTTTGCCGCAGAAGGCTGAGGAGGCCAAATCACTGAGTGTTTCTAAGACAGATAGATAGGTTCTTCATTAATCAGGGGATCAGGGGTTATGGGGAGAAGGCAGGAGAACGGGGATGAGAAAATATCAGCCATGATTGAATGGCGGAGCAGATGTGATGGGCCAAATAGCCTAATTCTGCTCCTGTGTCTTCTGGTCTTACCCCATGGAAATTCTCGCCATTAAAATCTTACATCTCTCCTCTAATCAGGGCCAGTGCAAGAGTATTAGGCACTCTGGGAGAATCTTCAGCCTTGTGAACCCCTCTCCCCACATTATCCATCAAAACTGAATACAGCAAAACACTTGTTCCCTGTCCTCTAACGCCTAAAATCTGTCAAACTCTTCTTTCTTGTTTAAAATAAATTTAGAGTACCCAATTCATTCTTCCAATTAAGGGGCAATTTAGTGTGGCCAATCCACCTAACCAGCACATCTTTGGGTTGTGGGGGTGAGACCCACGCAGACACGGGGAGAATGTGCAAACTCCACACGGACAGTGATCCAGGGTCGGGATTCGAACCCGGGTCCTAAATCTGTCAAACTCATTGGTGGTTGTTATCTATGGCCTGCCCTCACGCAGCCTCGCACTGTTCTGCAGCACCACGTTTCCTCAGTGCTGCTCACTGGATTTCACACTGCCCCACCTCTCCTGAGACTTCACACCCACCTAACCAGGGGATCACCCAGGATGGTTGAAAATTGGAACTCTTGGGTAAGCAGCATGAGGGTTGGCAGAGAGCAGGAAAGAGGGGAACTATGATTGGAGGATCAGCGAGCAGGTGTGGGAGGGGGCAAGGAAAGGGAAAGTTGTGATTGCATGATCAGTGAGCGAGCACAGGAAATGGAAGGATGTGATTGGAGGATCAGTGGACACTTGGAATGGATATGGACCAGTGAAAGAAGAAGCTGTCAATGGTGGATCAGCGAGCACGGCGGGGAAGGGGAGGCCGTGATTGGTGGATGAGTGAGCATTGGGGAGAAGGGGAGGCTGTGATTGGTAGTTCAGTCAGCACTGTGGGGAAGGGGCAGCTGTGATTGGTAAATCAGAGAGCATGGGCGGGAAGGGGAGGCTGTGATTGGTAGTTCAGTCAGCACTGCGGGGAAGGGGTGGCTGTGATTGGTAGATCAGAGAGCGTGGGGGAGAAGGGGAGGCTGTGATTGGTAGATCAGAGAGCATGGGGGAGAAGGGGAGGCTGTGATTGGTGGATCAGTGAGCACCGAGGGGAAAGAAAGGCTCTGATTGGTGGATCCACCATGAGCACAGAGAGGATGGGATTATCACATTGGAGGGTTAACAACATGGGGGTGGGGGGGGGGGGGGGGAGGGGGATGGGCACGGCCAGGAAAGAGGCACTTGAGAAAATTCCAGAGTTTTGGATTAAACTGTGGAAACTTCCAGCACTTGTGGAAAGTTGCTCATATCATTTTAAAGCTCGATGTCGTTTTAGTGTAGTTTTGTGCCACACCACAAATTCTGGTGTGTTAGGCAACCACGGAGTTAGGCACCAGCTCTGCTGATATTCCTATCTCTGGCAGGTTCATGGTGAATCTATGCTGCATAATCTCTCTACCATTATATCCTCTTTATGATAGGGTTGGTGGTCTTGTAGGGCAGTGGGTTGCGACCCTGCCTCTCAGCCAGAAGCTCCGGGTTTGTGTCTGACCCCAGGTGATGGCCGAGGAAGGTCTGTTGATAACGCGGTCAAACAGGCCGAGTGTGTCAACCTGCAAATCCTTCCAAACAGGCCAACGACTGATGGTAAGAGCGGGAGAGAGTCCTGGTCAGCCACGCTTGATGTTGAATGAAGCTCCACCAGCTATAAGCCCCTGGCGGCAGACTAGCGACCTGTTCCAGCAATTACTAACCATGGAAATAGATGTAAGTCTGCCTGAGTGCAAGCACACTGGGCTGAATCGCTGGCTTTTAAAGCAGACCAAGGCAGGCCAGCAGCGTGGGTTCAATTCCCGTACCGGCCTCCCCGAACAGGCGCCGGAATGTGGCAACTAGGGGCTTTTCACAGTAACTTCATTTGAAGTCTACTTGTGACAATAAGCGATTCTCATTTCAAGAGAATTGGAACTGGAATTATGATCAGACACCCTAGACAATGTCTAACTGCAAAATGTTTTGTGCAAATATATTAATTACATCTCCATTGTTGTCCTTTGTTCAAAAAGCTACGACGCTGTTGGCGGTTTTCATAACTTTTTTCTATAGCGCTCACATTATCAGAGAATTCAATATTTGAACACATGAAGGCTCACTGTTTATCCATGGCCCATGTCTCCAACATCTTCCGATCAGTGTCAACTACCATTCCTTGTTTGCGCACCAATCTCTGTGCTGTTGAATGTCCCTCACAAGCGGTAGCTTTTATGTTCCAAGTCTTTCAAATATCAGGAGGCTTCTGATCTTGTATTTCAGTTTCATTAGTGGTCTCCATTAATGTGACCCCACCAGCATTAAAATTCCACTTTAAAACTAGTGGGACATGTACAAGTGACATGAATCAGCAGTTGGGGTCATCTCCTAAAGCACGGTTGATGGCTCTTGGATGATGATCCATTTGAAATTCAAAGACTTAGATGTGCCCTGGGGTACACCCACAACACAATGAGCAGGAAGGGGCTCGGATAACAGCATTGATTTGTCAGTAGGAATCAGAAGCTTGTGGTTGAGGCGTTATCATTCCAACTGGATCCGCTGGTTGAGGTTTACCCAGCTTTCTCTGACTGAAATGCAGTCCCGCAGTTATTTGAGCTTTGCAGGCAAGTTCGAGCTGATGGCTATGAGGAACTGCCCGTCTTGTTCTATCACCTCTACGTTTCACCAGGAGCCGTGAACTGGTGAACTCCAGCCAGAAACTCCTTCATCCCTGACTCGTGCTGCTAATGAGGCTTGCAAAATTAAGGAAATTTCAGCGCAGAATGGCGTCATTTGGCTCACTGTACTGAACAGGTGCTAACGCCACATCAAACGCTATTTACTGCAATCCGCTTGCTCTTCCTCCAGGCTCCTTAATGTTTGTTCCCTTCAAACGTTCACCTCGTTCTGCCTTAAGATTTGTGATTGCCTCTAAAAAGTCTCGAGATAATCTTTCCACGTTTAATAAGGAAGGTAATCAGTCGGTCATGTCAAAGTGTATGTTGCAGGCCACAACTGCCTTGCTCCAGAGGGCATATCCATACAAGCAGTTCACCTGGAGCCCAGAAATGACTGTGAACCCAGCACTATTTTAGCCTATTTCCAGTATTGTAGGGTAACCTGCAAATTGTTAACTGCACTATATAAAGAGATGCTGATGGGGTCAGATAACGAGAAGTGGAGGGGAGGCTAACGTGGAGCGTGAACAGCAACACAGACTACTTGGGTTGAATGACCAGCTTCTGTGCTGAAGGCTCTAGGTCGTTCTATGTAATATTGAGAACTGGCAGCCTTTCCACAATAGCCTTTTGTGTAACTGAATAGGAATTGATTCATTGAATGAGTATTGTGTCAATCACTAAGTTGTCATGTGGTTTGTTCCCTTTGTTCGACTGGACTGAAAGACTACAGGAATAGCTGGTGAGCAGAGGTTCAATAACTTCACTCAATCTTGGCAATTATTCCAAATACATGATACAGTATAAAAATAGGGAAGCCCTGCTCAATCTATATGAGGCATTAGTTGGACCACACCTGGAATACTGTGAACAGCTTTGGTCCCCTTTATCGAAGGAAAGATGTACCGGCATTGGAGGCAGTCCAGCGAAGGTTCACTACGTTGATCCTGGGTATGGAGGTTGAGTAGGTTGGGCCTGTACTCATTGGAGTTCAGAAGAATGAGAGGCGACCTTATTAAGACATAAGATTCTCAGGGGGTTTGACAGGGTCGATGCTGAGAGGTTGTTTCCCTTTGTGGGAGAGTCCAGGACCAGAGAGTATTATCCAGAGTAAGGCATCACCCATAAGACAGACATGAGGAGGAATTTCTTCTCTTAAGTATGATAGACAGATCTTTAATCAGTGAGGGAATCGAGGGTTACGGGGATAAAGCGGGAAAGTGGAGTTGAGGATTTGCAATTCAGATCAGTCATGATCTCATTGAATGGCAAAGCAGACCCGATGGGCTGAATGGCCTACTTTTGCTCCTACGTCTCATGATCTTATGATCGAGAACATTGATCCACTCTTGACATGAAAGTTGAGTTTGGGTTTCTGGCATCTTGTGCTGGCAAGTCAGCCAGTGTCCTTCAGGAGGCCCTTGAGAAAGACTGTCTCATTGTACGGCCATTTCACATGGAATTATGTCGATCTTTGAGAAGTCAGACTGCGTGATTTTGATTTGGATTTGTTTATTGTCATGTGTACCGAGGTACAGTGAAAAGTATTTTTCTGCGAGCAACTCAACAGATCATTAAGTACAAGAAAAGGAAATAAAAGAAAATACATAATAGGGCAACACAAGGTACACAATGTAACTACAGAAGCATTGGCATCGGATGAAGCATACAGGGGTGTAGTGTTAATGAGGTCAGTCCATAAGAGGGTTGTTTAGGAGTCTGGTAACAGCGGGGAAGAAGCTGTTTTTGAGTCTGTTCGTGCGTATTCTCAGACTTCTGTATCTCCTGCCCGATGGAAGAAGTTGGAAGAGTGAGTAAGCCGGGTGGGAGGGATCTTTGATTATGCTGACCGCTTTCCCCAGGCAGTGGGAGGTGTAGATGGAGTCACTGGATGGGAGGCAGGTTTGTGTGATGGACTGGGCTGTGTTCACAACTCTCTGACGTTTTTTGCGGTCCTGGGCCGAGCAGTTGCCATACCAGGCTGTGATGCAGCCAGATAAGATGCTTTCTATGGTGCATCTTTAAAAGTTGGTAAGAGTTAATGTGCACATGCTGAATTTCCTTAGTTTCCTGAGGAAATATAGGCGCTGTTGTGCTTTCTTGGTGGGAGCATCAACATTAGGGGCTGTTTAGCTCACTGGGCTAAATCGCTGGCTTTGAAAGCAGACCAAGGCAGGCCAGCAGCACGGTTCGATTCCTGTAACAAGCCTCCCCGAACAGGTGCCGGAATGTGGCGACTAGGGGCTTTTCACAGTAACTTCATTGAAGCCTACTCATGACAATAAGCGATTTTCATTTTTTCATTTTTCAACATGGGTGGGCCAGGACAGATTTTTGGAGATGTGCACCCCTAGGAATTTGAAACTGCTAACCATCTCCACCTCAGCCGCGTTGATGCTGACAGGGGTGTGTACAGCACTTTGCTTCCTGAAGTCAATGACCAGCTCTTTAGTTTTGCTGGCATTGAGGGAGAGATTGTTGTCGCTGCACCACTCCACTCGGTTCTCTATCTTCCTCCTGTATTCTGACTCGTCGTTATTCGAGATCCGGCCCACTATGGTCGTATCGTCAGCAAACGTGTAGATGGAGTTGGAACCAAATTTCGCCACGCTGCCATGTGTATAGGGAGTACAGTAGGAGGCTAAGTACGCAGCCTTGCGGGGCCCCAGTATTAAGGACTATTGTGGAGGAGGTGTTGTCGTTTATTCTTACTGATTGGATCAAGGCGTTCTGGGAGTATGGAGGTGATGAGCTTCATGACCAACCTCTCGAAGCACTTCATTACGACTGGGCAGCATGGTAGCATGGTGGTTAGCATAAATGCTTCACAGCTCCAGGGTCCCAGGTTCGATTCCCGGCTGGGTCACTGTCTGTGCGGAGTCTGCACGTCCTCCCCGTGTGTGCGTGGGTTTCCTCCGAGTGCTCCGGTTTCCTCCCACAGTCCAAAGATGTGCGGGTTAGGTGGATTGGCCATGCTAAATTGCCCGTAGTGTCCTAAAAAAAAGTAAGGTTAAGGGGGGGTTGTTGGGTTACGGGTATAGGGTGGATACGTGGGTTTGAGTAGGGTGATCATGGCTCGGCACAACATTGAGGGCCGAAGGGCCTGTTCTGTGCTGTACTGTTCTATGTTCTATGAAGTCAGGGCCACCGGACGGTAGTCATTGAGGCACGTTGCCTGGTTCTTCTTTGGCGCCGGTATGATGGTGGTCTTCTTGAAGCAAGTGGGGACCTCGGAGTGGAGTCGGGACTGGTTAAAGGTGCCTGTGAACACCTCTGCCAGCTGCTCTGCGCAGGCTCTGAGTGCACGACCAGGGATCCATTCCGGGCCCATTGCCTTCCGAGGGTTCACTTTCAGGAAGGCCGATCTGACTTTGGAAGCTGTGATGGTGGGTATGGGTGAGTTATGGGCTGCTGGGGCACTCGACAGCGGATTGTTGCGTGATCCAACCAATGGGCACTTGTAACCAATGGATGAAGAATGAAGGTTTGTGGCCAGCATGGCCTAGTTTCTGAGATCCCTCCCATAATTAGTCAGACCAAAGAAGAACAGGGATTTCCTTTCCAGGTGCAGATGGCCCATTTTAAAATCCCAAACGAAGTGAAAATCAGTGTGAACGGGACAATGCACTGGGATAACGCCAACTCAAACCAGAAGTTCCAAAGCACTGTGAAGATGCACGTCACATGTCCCTGAGCAATAAGGATATAGCCAAGCCTATGTCTTTATGTTTTGAAGCTTTGATTTATTTTCAGCTCGTGCTTCGAGCTAAAGGGTGACTCTCAAAGGTAAGACCAGTGCTAAACTAAGAATTACCGAAACATGTGACCTACCCAGAATTTGGGAAACATTTGGCAAAAGTGGTCAATCCCAATCGGGCACGTTGGAAATAAAACTGTCGAAGTCTGAACGCAATGCTTAAAAATGAGGACTCAGAACCGAAAATGCTGTAAATACGAGGCTAACCCACTCCCATCTGAAACAAAAACCAGACTGATCCGAAGTGCATATTTTGAGTACAGTTCGATTTGCTGAAGTGCTCAGAGATTCCTTACCAACTTGAGTAAGTTTAAGGTGAAGGACAGATTTTGAATTAGCAATAGGTTGAAGGGTTATATAGAATGGGCAGGAAGGTGGAGTTGAGGCCAAGATGAGATCGGCCTTGATCGTAGTGAATGGCGGAGCTAAATTGCCCATCCCTGCTCCTCAATCCTATCTTCTTATGAATGACCAGAGCTGCTTCTCCCCTGGAGAATGGCTATTTTTGGGAGTCATTGGTGCTGATGGTAGCACTCACTCCTGTGTCTGCTCGCTGGGGCAGACGGAGTGAGAGAAACTGCACATTGCTCTCCTAAAGGGAAACTTACAACGAGTATTATTACTGACACTGGAAGCCTATTGATATTATTAAGATTAGACTGATTTAAGAAGTCTCCGCAGGGTTAGATCAACTGGTGCAAGCTACAATCACTGCTCCCCAGTCCCCGTTCAGATAGCAAGGTGTCAGCCGCATAACCCATGATAGAAAAATGCCTTGAAAACGAAGAGCTATTTCCCCTTCATAATTGTAACTATAGCCACGGCCCTAAATCTGCTCGCCCCTTTGAGAGAGAGCTGACTGGTGGTGATTTAACCTGCGGGTCACCACATCTCAGGCAAGGCTGAGAAGGCGTGGTCTCTTGAATAACCTCAGCCAGTACGGGAATTGAACCCACGCTGTTGGCGCCGCTCCGCATCATGAACCATCCGTCTGGGATGAAAAATGAAAATGAAAAAAACCGACCCCTTATGTCTGTAATAGCATAAAGACCAATATCGTAGATTGAGGGTCGTCATTGAATGGGCATGGGTTTGCCTTTAATAATCTCTGCCATTCCCCCCACCTTTCTGTTTCCTTTTGTTGTAACTGACAACACCGCTGGAAATTCTGTGTGATATTGCAGTGATTTGAGTGAATTTTATTAATTGCTATGTATTTCATCGCTTTTCCATTTTAGAATGAGATTGAATTCTCCAGCTGTGGTTAGTCAACCTTCAGTTCCTGGATACGTTGTCATTAATCAGTTGTCATGGGACACCACAAAGTGGTGGCTTGAAAGCATGGATTGTTTTTGAAGCTGGTGAAAGTGTAGTATTTTGCACTGAGTGGTTTAATGCGCCCGGCTTTGTAGCAATTTGTGAGCTAAAATAAACATAAATCCCGACCAATATTCATAAATCTTCATTTAAGTATGACCACACAATTCTCTCTCTATTAAAACAGTGTCCCAAAGGTCCGCAGTTGACGTGCTGGGCTGTCTTCCTGCTGCTTTTCTTGCTAGAAGCAGCTTTCATGGGAGATAAATCACGTTGAAGCCTTTTCGTTTGATAAGGTTTTTTCTACGAATTAGCAAATCATCGTGCTGTTCTCGCAGATTAATGCAGTCCTAACAATCTGTTCAGCCCCTTTTGACTTAAACCCTTAAGACTGTTGAATCAAAGGAAATTAAAGGAGAGAATATTCATTCATTATTCCAGCGCACAGCACTCTGCACAATTCATTCTACAACGCTCTATTTATGCTCGAGGGCCACAGAATGCCTCAACTGCACAATGCTTTCACGGTGAGATTTTATTGCATGGCGGCATTATTTTCAGAGAGAATCTTATGACTAGAAATGCTCTGTAACTTTATATTAACGCAAACCTAATTACCATCATAAAGCAACCAAAATGCCAGAATGCCAACAAGATGTTTGTTTCCAGTCCAACTCAAGTAGGAGGTACACTGGGTTACAGTGAAGATTAACCTTCAGCCGCCCGAGGCCGGGATTCACACCCACTCTCTATAGTTGGAATGGAAATCCTTTCTTCCTTCCTCTCCAATGACCTGTTCGGGTTTCATCGAGCTTGGTTTATATTGAGAACCCCAGCCGCAATACAGGCGTCCACTGATCTGGGCGAGTGGAAATGGCCTGTCTATACTATTCCTGACTGCACCTCCTTGTACAATGATTGTACACATGCATTGCTTGACAATCTATGTATACAATTGGGTTCCATGGAGGGCATTTTGCAAAAAGCCTGGAATTTGTTGCAAAGATGCTGTGGGTCACAATGGTATATTATGTCTGACTAATTTGTGCACTTTAATCCTACAGTGGTGAATTTAAGCCAAATTTTGTTGGACAATTGATTAAAATGCCTGACTACGAGCATCTATGGGCCGTCACAAGTGGTGCAACCAATGTTTGATACAAGGGACCAAGTCTGGACATGGAACGGAGTAACTGGCCATAGAATGTTTTCACGAGAGTCACAGACTGCACTCTAAGATTGCATCTATGAGCCTTTGGCACTTGTTAAGGGTAGGCTTTGAGCACTCGATAGATGAACGGCATCTGTCCGTTATTCCAAGCGATATTTCACAATCAGAGAATTATTAATTATTCGAGGTTGTTGGAAACTCTGAGACATGGAGGGCTCATTCATGGTATTTTCATTTTGATTGGACTGAAAGAATGTTCACCAAATTATTGCTAACAAAGCGCAAGTGAAATGGTCATCAGAATTACAAACCCAGGGAGGGAATAATTGTCACTTGGGTTTGGGTCAAGGACGTCAGCTGAGAGCTAGAACATAGAACATAGAACAGTACAGCACAGAACAGGCCCTTCGGCCCTCAATGTTGTGCCGAGCCATGATCACCCTACTCAAACCCACATATCCACCCTATACCCGTAACCCAACAACCCCCCCCTTAACCTTACATTTATTAGGACACTACGGGCAATTTAGCGTGGCCAATCCACCTAACCCACACATCTTTGGACAGTGGGAGGAAACCGGAGCACCCGGAGGAAACCCACGCACACAGGGGGAGGACGTGCAGACTCCACACAGACAGTGACCCAGCCGGGAATCGAACCTGGGACCCTGGAGCTGTGAAGCATTTATGCTAACCACCATGCTACCCTGCTGCCCCAATAGCTCTTTTCATTTTCCCTGCGGAAATGGGACTTTTGCAAATTGGACCCAGTCAATGGCTAGGTCAGTGTTTATTGCCCATCCCTAATTGCCCTTGAGAAGGTGGTGGTGAGCTGCCTTCCTGAACTGCTGCAGTCCATGTGGTGTGGATAGAGTCACGCTGTTGGGGAGGGATTTCCAGGATTCTGACCCGCGGGAGAGAAGGAACGACGATATATTTCCAAGTCAGGATGGCGAGTGACTTGGTGGGGAACTTCCAAGTGATGATGTTCCCATCTGTCTGCTGCTCTTGTAATTCTAGATAGTAGTAGGGTTTGGAAGATGCTGTCTAAGGAGGCTTGGTGAGTTCCTGCAGTGCATCTTGTAGATGGCACTGTTGGCCGGTGGTGGAAGGTTTAAATGTTTGTGGAAGGGGGAGCAATCAAGCGAGGCTGCTTTATCCTGGACGGTGCCGAGCTTCTTGAATATTGTTGGAGCTGCACTCATTCAGGAAAATGGAGAGTATTCCATCACACAGCTGACTTATGCCTTGTGCACAGGCAGGTGAGTTACTCTCCGCAGGATTCAAGTCTCTGACCTGTTCTTAACAATAAATTTGAATCATGTGGTACCCATCTGTACTCGTTTCCAATTCAACACCACAGGCTGTAGTGGCAGAGCTGTGTTTAATGATGTAGCACGTTCCCCATCTTTACAATTACCCAACCATCATTTGACAGGACCATCAGTTGTAAGGGAAAAATTAAAAGAAATCTACTGCTCCATTATTATAGCTAGGATTACTTTGATCATCTGAGTCCAGAGAGAACTGTACAGGGTATAAGCAAAGGAATGTGTAACATACTCATTTGACATTCCTTTACCTGCTGTTTTAATTGAGGCATCGCACATTTATTACAGCACCAGAATGTATTTATCCAGGCACATTTTCCCACAGACATAACGACCCGATTGGCAACAAGAGCAGGTAACATCACAAAAAAAGTCTTTTTATAATGAGACTTATACTTGTGTGGCGTATAACTTTGCACAACCGAGAGGAAGTTGCGTTTTGTGATTCCAAAGTTGTTAGTTTCAGTTAGATTATGGGACAGGTGTCAGCAATTCATTCTCCTGATCAGGAGCCCATGTTGGGATCGTGGATTCAAAGATCAGGGGCTGGATTCTCTGGCGGCGGGATACTCCGTTTCGCCGGCAGCGCACTCAGGCCCACGGATTTCCCAACGGCGTGGGGGCGCCCTCAATAGGGAAACCCCATTGGCCGACTGAAGGGACCGAGAATCCCGGAGCCGGCGGGGGCGTCCCGCACCAGAAAAGGAGTGCAGCCGGACGGAGAATCCCGCCCCAGATTGTCCTGGATAGAAAACAATTGCCCCGATAGTTGCTCGTGTCCCCACCCAGCATCAGCTCATCCATTGGAAATGAGCGCCTGTGGCCTGCAAACCGCTCAAATGTTCTGGGGGGGTGGGGGGCAGGGTCAGTGAAGGGGCTTTCTTTTTTTCTTGCTATCTTGTGCAAGGTATGGGGATGACTATTGTCCCCAATGAGAAGGTTCGGCACAGATAGCCTGTCACCATTGGCACTGTCACTCACTAACCTCCCATTCTCTGTGAAAGCGTTCCAGATGTCTTTCAGAAGCAAAGACATGTCTTAATGTACCAGGACCGTTCATGAACTTACAAATACCTTTCTGTGCCAGGTTTCAACAAGTGAACTGTTGCCAAGTAGAAATAACAGTCAACCCTAAATGCAAACACCGTTTCTTCTCTGCTCATTGTGTGCAGCAACCCCAACCTTCGAAGGTCAGAAGCATCCCTATAGCACCAATAAAAGTTGCGTGATGATGGGTTGGCCACAGGCAAGATGTGTAAGAAGGAACATCTCTGCGACACTTTAATGTAGCAACTCAGACATGGACTAATGAGGCTTAGTCAAGTGAGGTAAGCAAGTTTGAGTGACAGACAGCCTTGAGGGGGCTTGAACTCATGACCATTTGGCTGTGAGTCAGGCACCCAATCATTAGAACTTCTGGCTCACTTCTCACTGAGATATTTAAGTTTCTTGAAAAGGGTTTGTTTAGGCTGTCAGTATTTCCATGTACAATGTTGATATATTTGAACGGGGGGGCTGGTTTAGCTCAGTCGGCTGGGCAGCTGGTTCGTGATGCAGCGCGAGGCCAACAGCGTGGGTTCAATTCCCAGACCGGCTGAGGTTATTCATGAAGGTCCCGCCTTCTCAACCTTGCTCCTGGCCTGAGGTGTGGTGGCCCTCAGGTTAAATCACCATCAGTCAGCTCTCCCCCTCAAAGGGGAAAGTAGCCGATGGTCATCTGGGACCATGGCGACTTTACTTTATGTGAACATGAAGAGGGTTCAAAAATAATTCACATAACCAACTCAATGCATCTCCAAGGTATCCCCTCAGCACCTGACGAGCTATCCCCTCCGACGAGGCAGGAGCCACTTTGAGCAGCCCACCATTCAGAAACGCTTACCTGAGTTGGATGGTTATCTCTCAATCAGGTTACCGCATGTGGTATCAGTTCTGCCAGTTTGGGGAGACGGGAGCAAAATCATACATCCCATAATGTCACACTGAAGACTGCGCCATTTCTCCAGAGAGGTGCCACATGGTAGGGGTGGACACTTCCTGTTCAGCACCTAAAGGCCGTCTCTTTTCGCCCTGGGCGCATTTGCTGCCCATGGCCGGGATTTCCCCCCCCCCCCTGCCCACCATTGGATCTCCATTGGCTGCTGGCAGGATGTTCTGGTCGTGCCAAAGTCAATGGCCACCTGTACTGCTCACCGGGCACGCCACCTGGCAACCCGCCACAGGGGGTTCACTGTCAGCGAGAGTGGAAAACAGTACTGGCAGGATGGGCTGGAAAATCCCAGCCGGTGGGGGGCATGAAGGGCCAGATGTTAAATAATTTCATGTCACCTCAAAGACTGTCCATTCCAGACACCTCAAATGACTTTACAGCCAATCCGTTACTTTTTAAAGTAAAGCCACTGCTGTAGTGTAGGAAACGCGATGATCAATTTGTGCACAGCAAGCTCCCACACACACAATAGCCAGAGTTTTGTGATGTTGATTGAGAGGTGAGTTTCGGACAAGAATAACTCCCCTGGTCTTCTTCATGGGATCTTTAATGCCCGCTCAAGCAGAAAGATGGTTTAGTGTCTCATGCGATTGATGGCACCTCGCTCCGATAGCGCTGCCTTCCCTCGGGGCTGCAAAGGCTGGGTCACCCGCCATGATTTGAGCTCAAGTCCTGGGGGAGGGGGGTGGGATTTGAACGTGGAATCTTGCCACTCAGAAGCAAGGGTATTACCAGTGCACTTTGCTGCAAAAGGGGAGGTCTGCAATCATGAATGTAACTCCCTACGCCCCAACCTTCGGCTGTGATCTGAACTGCGGAAGGGACCAGCTCGCCCAAGACAAGGCCCTTTACCGCTGAGGTTGGAGGCACGATCTTTGGCACTCCATGTTGAGGTGGTACCATGGATAACATGATAAATTGTACATAAGCCTCCAGCTTGTGTCTTTTGTTGCTGATTGTCTTCAAAACGAGGTCAGTGTAAAGTAACAAAAATGGCTGTGGGGGTTAGAAAAAAGTGGTGATTAAATTCATAATTTTAATTATGAAAATATGCACTAACTCATGGTTGGAATTGAGCAATAAAAAATGGAGTATTTATGTGATCAAATAAATTATTTACTATGCGCTTGTAGAGTTGAAATCTATTAGGAGTTGAGGCTTGTTGATGTTAATTATGATTATTAGTTGCTAGATTTGACTAAATTAATATTGTAACCAATGTAAGTGGCTATGATTACTTCCTTCAGGATAACATTGCTTCACGATGCTCCTCTGGTACATATAAAAGGGCTTGGCTGTTATTGGAAGTGTAGTGTGCCTCTCTTTGATAAAAATGCTAAATATGCACCCAACTTTAGGGTGGCACAGTGGTTAGCACTGCTGCCTCACAGTGCAAGCGTCCCGGGTTTGATTCCAGCCTTGGGTGACTGTCTGTGTGAAATTTGCACCTTCCCCCTGGGTCTGCGTGGGTTCTGCATCTACCACCATTCCTAGCAAACAGCCCATGTTCTAACAAACCTTTGTGTTAAAATTCGATCGTTTGGCAAAACAATGATTTTATGCGTAAAACGTGCATAACCATGTTCACTTTTAACAATCCCGAAGGGTGTGTTACCTCCCCTGAAGAGGGGCCCTGGCGATCCAAATGCATCCACCAAGTTTTGATCTCCTCTTACCTGTTCTGATCTGCACACTGTGATAGTCGGTATTAGGGGTATTACGGTACCTTGGACAATGCTATAAGACCATTGGTGTGGGAGGTACCTGAGACTGCTGTATCATTGGGGAAGCCTGCCTGCTGGTTCCGCCCAGTAAGGCGGAGTATAAGAGCCTGTGTCACCCCAGCAGCTGCATTCTGTACCTGCGCTGCCTTCAATTGTCGTCCAATCTCGCTTCTGGAGTCATTGATCGAGCATCACACACTCTGGATCCAAATCCCCTGTTCTTCCCAAAATCCCACCACCGTGGAGGTAGCTGGTGATTTAAATTGCCAGTTGACTCTGTGAATCACACATGCATGAATCCTGACCTGACTCCAATCCTGTTTCTGCAAAGGTGGGAAATGCTGGGTTCAGGAGCAGGATTTTGAAATTTCAGGTATTGCTGGGATTTTTGCTATGGTGGACAGCCTCTTAGTCATGCCGGACATCCAGGCCTTAGTGTTTTAGTCTGTTTATGGTGCATGTCTGTCTAACTGTATTTACTTTGGCAGCCTTTTCTCAGTGAGCTGAAAACCACACAAGGTCAACTCTGCAACTAACTCTCTTTGTGAAAAAAATGCAGATAAATTTAAACCAGAGAGCTTTTACAAGCTCCACTCATCTCCATGGTGATGTAACCCGCTCCGGGCTGTCCTCAAACTGACTGAGACAATCATTCCTCTTTGATCTGTTGGTGTAAATGGGGTTTTACAATGTTTAAGGGTTTACTAAATGCTTTTAAACAAATTCATGCCTAAGTCTCAAAACAAAAATAAATTTATCTGCGCTGTCATTACTGCAAGGAATGCAAACATCATGGTCAGAATTGTTGGCGGGGATTTGGGATCGATTCCCATCGGCCCCGGTGGGATGGTCTGGAGTGCAATCTTCAGGCACCATGCCTGATGCATAAAGCATCTGATTGGCCTGACACGGAGTCATCTGAGGACTTCAATGAAGGGAGCACTGCATTTAAATGGCTCCACAGCACTTGATCTGATTCAAGCCATGAGGATGGCAGCAAGGAAACCAGCTCCTAGATTTACAAAGGGGCCCTCAGGCGTGGAGTCAGGCAGGAGTATACCCTTCCCGTCGGGGAACACTTCAGCAGTCAAAGACATTCAGCCTCCGATCTGCGGGTAAACATTCCCCAAGGCTGCTTTCAAAACACACGACAACGCAGAATCGCCAAGCAGAAACTGGGAGCCAAGTTCCGCTCGCATGGGGACAGCCTCAACCACATTACATGTAACCCCCTCCATACTGCCCGGGTTTGCAGAATCCTACTGACTTTCCTGGCTTGAGACAATTCACACCTCAATTACCTGTGATTATCACTCACTCCACTCACACTGTGTGTTCCTGTGAAGACTTGTTTACCTGTAAAGACTCACATTCCAACAGTTCTTCACATTCCAATCTGTAATTATCTTGCCATTGTGTCTCTCCTATATATGCTGTGATTGTGAACCTGCCCCCGCTTCACCTGGTGAAGCAGCAGTGCTCCAAAACCTTGTGATTCCAAATAAACCTGTTGGACTTTAACCTGGTGATGTGAGGCTTCTTACTGTGCCCACCCCAGTCCAGTGTTGGCATCTCCACATCATGGCTCCTACAGATAGCAATGCTAAGTGCTCCTGCCCTCTTGGCACTCCATTCTTCCATCACACCCCCAGAATGTCACCTGGAATCCATATGTTGCCATCTCGCAGATCCTCAGCAACATCCTCAAACCGCCCCTCCCCGAACTCCTCATCAGAACCCCTCCCTGCTTAGGCACAGTGCCCACACGTGTCAGTTATCTATCAGTCCAGATTGGGGCGCACGGTAGCACAGTGGTTAGCACTGTTGCATCACAGTGCCAGGGTCCCAGGTTCGATTCCTGGCTTGGGTCTGTGCAGAGTCTGCGTGTTCTACCCGTGTCTGCGTGGGTTTCCCCAGATGCTCCAGTTTCCTCCCAAAAGTCCAAAGATGTGCAGGTTAGGTTTGATTGGCCTTGGTAAATTGCCCTTAATCTCCAAAATGGTTAGGTGGGGGTCACTGGGCCACGGGGATGGTGTGGAATTGTGGGCAAAAGTAGGGTGCTTTTTCCAAGGGCCAGTACAGAGTCGATGGCCGAATGGCCTCCTTCTGCACTGTAAATTCTATCTATGTATCTATCTCTGACTGTCAGAAAAACAGTCGGAGGCCGTATTTAGCGCCGTCGCTCTGGCTGTGTGCGGCCTCAGAACCAGCAAGCCTTGCTGCACAGAGATCGTGAAGAACGTTTGATACAACACAGGCAGCAGACACCCAGACCACACACACCAGCCGCCCTCCCCCATCCCGGAGTTCCCCGAACCGCTCCCTGTGGGTAAATCAGTGTCACATGAATAGTTTCAGTTTGCTGTAATAATCAATCAACATACCATTATCTGATTCTGATTAAACATGTCGTGAATTTTTGTTTTAGCACCATGTGACTATTCTTGGCTTCACTTGACAGGACGTTGCATCTTGGGATTTTATACAGAAACAGGCTAACTATGGATGAGCTAATCACAGATAAGGCCTGGAAAGGGCCCGGCTGTAAATTACTGCGGGAGTTTGTAGCCTTCAAGGTTGAATGGGCAGCTCACATTTGTTATTGAAAGAAAGGCGAGCAGGAACGTATGGGTACAAGGGAGGGAAGTATAACAGCAGATGTTCCTCACATTAGTCTAGTGCATAGATTTTTAGAAGGGGCAATTACCTTTAACTTTGTATTAGGGTTAAACTTGGTGATAGAGTGTGATTAGTTGTAATGGTACAATTCTTTAGATCATTATTAGTCAACTCTATGTATTAAATAAATGTATAAGGAGACTGGTTTAGAACATCACATTTTAAACAGTGACTATTGCCCTGAATTATATTGTATACTCATTCTGTGTAACTTTCTGAGCACCATTTGCATTGTAATTTTCCATGTCAGATATACATAGATTGAAGTTGTAGCAGCTTTATCATTTTATTCTTTGTTCTAAGTGACTCATTCCAGACCTCAACACCGACAGAGTAAAGAACGGGGCCTCTGGAATGGCCACTGATAAGGACTTGATTTAATGAGGAGCTTGTACGAATTAAGCAAATCTCGAGACGATGTGTTCAAGGCACCATTCATACGGATAAGGCAACTCACTCCCTCCCCATCCTAAACAAATGGGCAAGCAAGATACCATGAAACGTCCTTTGATCTGAGCAGGAGGTGACAGGAACAAACTTTAATTGGAGAGATGGTCCCACAGGGAATTGACACCTTAGAGGACCAGTCAGGGGATTATGGGAAATGACATCGCTGGATGGCCATCATCCTCGAGAAACCAATTAGAAGCTAGCAGATCATGCCCCCTTGACCAATCACAGATTGTTCATGCTGTGGGTTGTGGCTTGGAAAAGGTTAATTCAGTGACATGGAACGCACCCAGTTTGAAAGCCAAGCTTCCGGAGCTTGGCTCTCCACGGGGAAGCAGAAGACACACCGAGGTTACGGGGAGAGAACGGAAGCTGAGCAGAGCGTCCGTCACTTCGCCGACCGGCTTTGTTACACATTCATTCATAACTTAAGTAAAGTTTCCTAAATTACTTCACCGGGCCGTCTCCTGTTTCCTTTTTTGGTTAAAGTCTCACATGAAAGAAATTGAATTTGAGTTCAAATAATATCCAGAAACCCCCCCTCGCCCCCCCTGAGTTGGGCTGCGTCCCCTTGGACTCTCTGGTACAAGGGGAGGTGGGGGGTAGGGGAGGGTGGGGGGGGGGGGGGTTCACCTCCTTCCTCCCTCTCTGAGGTGGCGCCTGCTTCCTGTTTTAAAAAAGCAGCAGTAATCCGTGCGGGCGTGACGTCACACCTGGTGAACGAGAAGATCGAATGAGGTCTGAAGATTCGATTTAAATCTCACTAAGTACTTTACAATGCATTCACAATGTTGTAAATCAGGTTCCTGCCCTTCCTGCGCAGGAACCTGATCACATCATCGAGGACAGCCAAGGAGCATCGTGATTTGAAACCTTCCCACATTAAATCGTGTTTTTTGGCCTCTTGCCATATATCTGCGGCCCATACGGGATTTGCGCCCACGTGCTAGCGCGCCCGCTAAATCCCTCCCCATGTCTCCCGTTCCCCAGCTAAATAAGCCCACCCGCTGTTTTATGATCTTACCTCTTTGCCTGTTGACCTCTTAATAGCCTCAAACCTTTAACCGAACTTGCAATAGTTGCATTTATCCAATTTTTTTGCCGTTGCATTTAAATTCTTAAAACTACAAAATTACATTATAAAACTAAAAGTTATATTCTAAAACACATGAGCCATGAACTAGACACTAGGAACAATATTAAGTGAGGTTTCCAAGATGATAATTTGGCCAAATAACTCTCAGCCATACACTGCATGTGCTCATGAAGAATTAGTGTTGGAATAAGCTATTGGAGGGATATTTGTGCATGCACAAGCGGGGAATAATTGTTGCAAAAATAAGAGGACAACAATTAGGACTCTTTTATTGCTCCACTTGGGAGTCCATAAACAAAATATTTGTGCTACACTATCAAGAAACAGGTTCTTCACAAATGGTTCTTTGGATTTTGATTTAATTGTCTCATTAATAATGTACAGCCTTCCAGGATCGAGGATATCAAAGTTCTTTTAAAATATCCTTTATGCTGAGGCACTGTGGCCTCCTCTTGAATTATTTTGTTGCAATTCGAAGACATTTCAAATGTGAGTTCGCTTGTAGTCAAAAAGGCATCGTGATCACTTTCAAAATGTTTTGCTGAACGTAAAACTGTAATATAAAGCTTGTCACTACGAAACGCCAATACACTAATAGGACGACACACGCAAACACGCACGCACACACCATATACACAATCACCAACGTATGCGCACACACCAAAACGACATGCAACCGCATAGCTCAATACACATGCACACATCAACACACACACACTGACTAACACACATACACCCACACTAACTCTCACGCACATGCGCACCCCAACTTGCGCACACACAACACAACATCCAACCACACAAATACACAGACTGACACCAGTATAACACACACACTTACACACACACACAAATTAATGAACCAACACACAGGTGCACACAACCTCACAAACATTCCCAACACATATAAATACACACACGCACACAAATATACAGACCCACACAAACAGTCCAATACATACAAATACACCCACCCACACAAGTACACTCACTAACACAAATACATTCACCAATACAGATACCACTCCAACACATACAAATACACACACCCCCACAAGTACGTACACACAAATACACACACCCTCACAATACACCTACCCACATAAATACACCCACCACACAAACACTCCAACACCCATACAAACATCCACACAAACATTTCAACACATACACACACACACACACAAATACGCACACCCACACAAACATTCCAACACAAACACACACTCTCACAAATACACACACCCACACAAACACTCCAACACATACACGCACCCACACAAACATTCCAACACATACACACTCCCACACAAATACGCACACCAACACAAATACGCACCTCCCACAAACACTCCAACACATACACGCACCCACACAAACACTCCAACACATACACGCACCCACACAAACACTCCAACACATACACACACCCACACAAACACTCCAACACATACACACACCCACACAAATATTCCAACACATACACACACCCACACATATACACACACCCACACAAACACTCCAACACATAAAAACACATACACCCACTCGAAGACACACACCCTCACAAACATTCCAAAACATGCGCACACACAAACAGTTCAACACATGCACACAAATGCACATACCCTCACAAATACACATCCTTTACTATTGTTCAGTAGTTTAATGAAGCAAATAATTTTTCTAAATGTTTGTTTCATTAGCTTCCACAGCAGGCCATTCAGCCCAAAAGAATCTTGCTGGTTCCTGTGCTCCACACGTGCCTTCCTCCACCCTACTTCTTCAAACCCCATCAGCATATCGTTCTCCTCCTTGACCCTCGTGCATTTGCTTTGTTTTTCCTTTAATTCCTCGTGGCAGTGAATTCCACATTGTAAAAACTCTCTGGCTAAAGGATCTCTCCTGGATTTCCTTCTGGTTTTACCAGTGGACTGTCCAATATTTTATGAGCTCTGATCTCCCCTGCAAGTTGTAATGGCTCCTTAACATCAACCCTATCAAACTTTTCCATAAGCCGAAAGGGCTCAAGTCTCTCCTTTGTAGAGAAAGCAATCCCACAGTGTTCAATCTTTCTTGATAGGTATATGTTCAGTCCCATCCATCTACGCTGTCCAGGAATGTGTCCATATTGATGCAAAAAGGGGTCCTTTTCTGCAGAAGTGAGAAATTAGGTGCATGTCGCAAACAGATTATTGAAGTTTCAAAGTTTAGGATGCATCACATTGGAAGGCCAAAATGTATCAAACAATCGCAGCAATGAGAAATAAGCAGGGAAAAGGGTCAATTCTAATCCTGTTTTACACTCAGTCGCTCGAACAATTTGTGCAAATGGTTTCCAGGTTTTAAGCAGCCGTTAGAAATACATTCAAAGAGAAATGTGTTAGTGTCAGGAGGTGGTTTCTGATTTCCCATGTCTTCCCACCACAGGACAATTAGAATCATTCTCTTCCCTCTCTTGTTGATTTGTGTGTTGCAGCCATTTCATTTCCCCACACGGACAAGGGGCGGAATTCTCCAACCCCCCCCGCAGGGTCGGGGAATCGTCTGGGGCCTTCGTAAATCCCGCCCCCGCCGTGGCTGGAGTTCTCCGCCACCCGGGAATTGGCGGGGGTGGGAATCACGCCCCGCCGGTCGGCGGGCCCCCCGCGGTGATTCTCCGGCCCGCGATGGGCTGAAGTCCTGCCGCTGTCAGGCTTCTCTTGCCGATGATGTTTAAACCACCTTTGTGCCAGCGGGAGCAGGCGGCGCGAGCGGGTCCCGGGGTCCTTGTGGGGGGGTGGGGGGGAGCGCGGGCGATCGGACCCACCGATCGGCGGGCGGGTCTGTGCGGTGGGGGCACTCATTTTCTTCCGCCGCCGCCACGGCCTCCACCATGGCAGAGACGGAAGAGTCCCCCTCCACTGCGCATGTGCCAGTGGTGACGTCAGCGGCCGCTGACGCTCCGGCGCAGGCGCGGACTCACGCCGACCGGCCAAGGCCTTTTGGCCAGCCCCGACGCTGGTCGGCGTGGCCCCGAAGGCCGTTGGCGCCAGTCGGCAGAGCGGGAGCCACTCCGGCGCGGGCCTAGCCCCTAAAGGTGCGGAATTCTCCGCACCTTTTGGGGAGGCCCGATGCCGGAGTGGTTGGCGCCACTCCGCTACGCTGGGAACCCCCGCCCCGCCGGGTGGGGGAGAATACCGCCCAAGATCCGGTAGCCTCGGGATCTTTCCCCACTCCCGGAACACCCTGAAGATCACACAGCCACGAGACCCGCCTCCTCCAGCAAGCTTGGCACATGTGCGCTAAGATATATGCAGGTTGAGTATCTCTTATCCGAAATGCTTGAGGCCGAGAGTGTCGTGGATTCCGGAATTTCTCAAATTCTGGAATGCCAAGCTACAAAGACCCTCTGAGTCACCGGTCGGCGCTGTGTCTGATAGAATTTCATAGAATTTACTGTGCAGAAGGAGTCCATTCGGCCCATCGAGTCTGCACCGGCTCTTGGAAAGAGCACCCTACCCAAGGTCAACACCTCCAGCCTATCCCCATAACCCAGTCACCCCACCCAACACCAAGGGCAATTTCGGACACTAAGGGCAATTTAGCATGGCCAATCCACCTAACCTGCACATCTTTGGACTGTGGGAGGAAACCGGCGCACCCGGAGGAAAACCACGCAGTAGAGGATACTCGGATTCCCTCCCGACAGGGAACCGGCTTCAACCCGTTCGTACCGCCAATTGGAAGGACACACACACACAGCCACGCACGTGTGTTCGGCCACAGGGACGGGACACAGTGCTAAGAACAGCCGACACTGAGGACTGGGAGTTGTGAAACGTTGCATAGCTAGTGGATCTCGGGTGAACACCATGTTATTTATTAACTAGAAACATGTGGGCGCGATCTTCCGGCCAGGTTGCGCAGAAAAAGCATCTTGCTGCAGCGCAGCGTGGCCAGTGAAAGCCGGGAGACCCCGCTCCCGGGATCCACCCAGCTCGCCACTTCTCGCAAGATTCAACGCAACACTTTGGGAAGGCCGCCCCCAAGGTTTCGGCGCTCGAAAAAAAGTGAGGATTTCCGAGCTTTTTGAATTTTGGAATTTTGGATAAGGGATACTCAACCTGTACTAAGACCCAGGAAGTCAGCAGTAAGAAGAACATAGGTTTAATCAAGGTCACATAAAGTCTGCCCACAAACTATTTACACAACACAGTCCCCATTGGGACAACCACCATGCCAGTCCCTAACCCGGCCGGTCTTTAGGCTTGATTCGTACGAGTTTGTACGAGTAGGGCAGCACAGTGGCTAGCACTGTGGCTTCACTGTCTGTGCGGAGTCTGCACGTTCTCCCCGTGTGTGCGTGGGTTTGCTCCCGATGCTCCGGTTTCCTCCCACAGTCCAAAGACGTGTAGGTTAGATGCAGTGGCTGTGATAAATTGCCCTTAGTGTCCAAAAAGGATAGGAGGGGTGATTGGGTTACGTGGATAGGGTGGAAGTGAGGGCTTAAGTGGGTCGGTACAGACTCGATGGGCCGAATGGTCTACTTCTGCACTGCATGCTCTATGTTCCTTGTCCTAGCTGAGTGGGCCCCCCGCTCACTAGTGAAGAAACATGGGCCCCAACGGGGAGTTCAATCCCGGTTTCCCCGGGGGCCTCGTGAGGGGGGTTATTACAGATGTCAACCATATCGCTCCCTTCCAAGCCAGGGCTTGAAGGGTGAGTGAGTGAAGGCCGTTAAACTTAATGAGCACACACCCGGTGATCAGATTTGAGGAGCTCCGCCAAGCAGTTTAATCCTCAGCGACCTGGTTGTCCCGTGACAATCGAGTGTTAGTTCCACCAGCACGGCACTTTGTCAAGTGTTGCTGTTACAATGCGTGAGCACTGATAAACCATTCTCACCATCCGTATAGGCCAGGGCACCTACAGGTTAGGAGGAAAACCCGGCACAGACCAAATAGGGCAACTCTTTGCCTTTCAACCTTTGACCTTATCCTGAACGTTGACACAATATTGCTACAATTTCTCCACTTGCTAGTGCGCTCGAGGGCCTCTGATCTATCTCAGAACCACAATATCACTGACGCTACAAGCCTGAAGTGAGAATGGAAATTGCCGATAGTGCTTTGCAGGGTTTGACATCATCTATGTCGAGAGGAAGAGGGTTAACGTTTCAGGTCGGTGATCTTACAGTCTCGCATTTTATTTCCCCCAGCTCACAAGAAACCGGTTTTCAGCAGAGCGAAAAGACCGTATTTAAGAATGAAAGGGGAGGTTTGTGACAGGCTGGATACAAGACAATCAATGACGATCAGAAAGATGGCGCAAAGCAAGAGGGGGTGGCATTAGGGGGCATAAAGAAACAAAGGGTGGCTCTGGGGTGGGAGAGAGGTTCATGGCAACAGCAGAATCATTAGCAACAGTTACTGTCTGACAAATGGAACCAAGGTTCTGATTGGAAAGCGTTGAATACGAGTCTGGGTTTGTAACGTGCCCAATGGAAAGATGAGGTACTGTTCGCCCCAACTCCATCAGCCATTTATTTGGTTCAAATTATTTTTCTAATCTATCTGAGGCTACTGTTTTCCGTGCCGTTCCTGATGGGGATGAGGGATGGAGGCTCTAGTTGATGGCGTAGTCACTCGCTGGCAGAAATTAACTTCATGTTTGCAGGGCTGACTTCCTCGCCAACGATCTCTCTCTCCCACCCTGGGGAACAGTGTCCAGCTTTCCTCTCAACCCAATGTCTGCCTCTAATCAATCACATCATCACAAACCTCCAGCAGGTCTGGAGTGTATATAACAACCAGAAAAACTGTGTGTGTGTCAGTGTGTGTGTAAGTGTCAGTGCGTGTGTGAGTGTGTGTGTATCAGTGTGTGTGTCAGTGTGTGTATGAATGTTTGTGTGTGTGAGTGTGTGTATCTGTGTGTGTGTGTCAGCGTGTGTGTGTGAGTGCTTGAGTGTGTCTGAGTGTCAGTGTCTGTGTGTGTGTGTGATTGTGTGTGTGTGTCACAGTGTATGTGCTTGTGTGTGTGTGCCAGTGTGTCTGTTCAGTGTGTGAGTGTGAGTGTGTGTGTGATAGTGTGTGTATGAGTGTGTGTGTATCATTGTCCCATTACACAATGTCTGGATTCCATTCCCATTACACAGTGTCTGGATCCCATTCCCATTACACAGTCCCTGGATCTCATTCCCATTACACAGTCCCTGGATCCCATTCCCATTATACAGTGTCTGGATCCCATTCCCATTACACAGTGTCTGGATCCCATTCCCATTACACAGTGTCTGGATCCCATTCCCATTACACAGTGTCTGGATCCCATTCCCATTGCACAGTGTCTGGATCCCATTCCCATTGCACAGTGCCTGGATCCCATTCCCATTGCACAGTGTCTGGATCCCATTCCCATTACACAGTGTCTGGATCTCATTCCCGTTACACAGTGTCTGGATCCCATTCCCATTGCACAGTGCCTGGATCCCATTCCCATTACACAGTGTCTGAATCCCATTCCCATTACACAGTCCTGGATCCCATTCCCATTACACAGTGCCTGGATCCCATTCCCATTACACAGTGCCTGGATCCCATTCCCATTACACAGTGTCTGGATCCCATTCCCATTACACAGTGCCTGGATCCCATTCCCATTACACAGTGCCTGGATCCCATTCCCATTACACAGTGTCTGGATCTCATTCCCATTGCACAGTGTCTGAATCCCATTCCCATTACACAGTGCCTGGATCCCATTCCCATTACACAGTGTCTGGATCCCATTCCCATTACACAGTGCCTGGATCCCATTCCCATTACACAGTGTCTGGATCTCATTCCCATTGCACAGTGTCTGGATCCCATTCCCGTTACACAGTGACTGGATCCCATTCCCATTACACAGTGTCTGGATCCCATTCCCGTTACACAGTGACTGGATCCCATTCCCATTACACAGTGCCTGGATCCCATTCCCATTACACAGTGCCTGGATCTCATTCCCATTACACAGTGTCTGAATCCCATTCCCATTACACAGTGCCTGGATCCCATTCCCATTACACAGTCTCTGAATCCCATTCCCATTACACAGTGTCTGGATCCCTTTCCCATTACACAGTGTCTGAATCCCATTCCCATTACACAGTGCCTGGATCCCATTCCCATTACACAGTCTCTGAATCCCATTCCCATTACACAGTGTCTGGATCCCTTTCCCATTACACAGTGTCTGAATCCCATTCCCATTACACAGTGCCTGGATCCCATTCCCATTACACAGTGCCTGAATCCCACTCCCATTACACAGTGCCTGAATCCCATTCCCATTACACAGTGCCTGGATCCCATTCCCATTACACAGTGCCTGGATCCCATTCCCATTACACAGTGCCTGGATTCCATTCCCATTACACAGTGCCTGGATCCCATTCCCATTACACAGTGCCTGGATCCCATTCCCATTACACAGTGCCTGGATCCCATTCCCATTACACAGTGTCTGAATCCCATTCCCATTACACAGTGCCTGGATTCCATTCCCATTGCACAGTGCCTGGATCCCATTTCCATTACACAGTGCCTGGATCCCATTCCCATTACACAGTGCCTGGATCTCATTCCCGTTACACAGTGCCTGGATCTCATTCCCGTTACACAGTGTCTGAATCCCATTCCCGTTACACAGTGTCTGAATCCCATTCCCATTGCACAGTGTCTGGATCCCATTCCCATTGCACAGTGTCTGGATCCCAGTCCCATTACACAGTGCCTGGATCCCATTCCCATTACACAGTGTCTGGATCCCATTCCCATTACACAGTGTCTGAATCCCATTCCCATTACACAGTGTCTGGATCCCATTCCCGTTACACAGTGTCTGAATCCCATTCCCATTACACAGTATCTGGATCCCATTCCCATTACACAGTGCCTGGATCCCATTCCCATTACACAGTGCCTGGATCTCATTCCCATTACACAGTATCTGGATCCCATTCCCATTACACAGTGTCTGGATCCCATTCCCATTACACAGTGCCTGGATCCCATTCCCATTACACAGTGTCTGGATCTCATTCCCATTGCACAGTGTCTGGATCCCATTCCCGTTACACAGTGACTGGATCCCATTCCCATTACACAGTGTCTGGATCCCATTCCCGTTACACAGTGACTGGATCCCATTCCCATTACACAGTGCCTGGATCCCATTCCCATTACACAGTGCCTGGATCTCATTCCCATTACACAGTGTCTGAATCCCATTCCCATTACACAGTGCCTGGATCCCATTCCCATTACACAGTCTCTGAATCCCATTCCCATTACACAGTGTCTGGATCCCTTTCCCATTACACAGTGTCTGAATCCCATTCCCATTACACAGTGCCTGGATCCCATTCCCATTACACAGTCTCTGAATCCCATTCCCATTACACAGTGTCTGGATCCCTTTCCCATTACACAGTGTCTGAATCCCATTCCCATTACACAGTGCCTGGATCCCATTCCCATTACACAGTGCCTGAATCCCATTCCCATTACACAGTGCCTGAATCCCATTCCCATTACACAGTGCCTGGATCCCATTCCCATTACACAGTGCCTGGATCCCATTCCCATTACACAGTGCCTGGATCCCATTCCCATTACACAGTGCCTGGATTCCATTCCCATTACACAGTGCCTGGATCCCATTCCCATTACACAGTGCCTGGATCCCATTCCCATTACACAGTGCCTGGATCCCATTCCCATTACACAGTGTCTGAATCCCATTCCCATTACACAGTGCCTGGATTCCATTCCCATTGCACAGTGCCTGGATCCCATTTCCATTACACAGTGCCTGGATCCCATTCCCGTTACACAGTGCCTGGATCTCATTCCCGTTACACAGTGCCTGGATCTCATTCCCGTTACACAGTGTCTGAATCCCATTCCCGTTACACAGTGTCTGAATCCCATTCCCATTGCACAGTGT